>NC_135712.1:115143747-115482419 GCF_964656455.1 Halichoerus grypus
GAAGTCTGTTTTGTTTGTTTGGTATACTTTTTTTATCACTTCACTTTTAACCTATCTTTCTTTGTGTTTAAGATGGATTTCACTTTTAAAAATATCTTTATTAAGATATAATCTACATACTATAAAATTTATCCATCTTAAGTGCTCATTTCAATATATTTACAGTTGTATAACTATCATGATAATCTAATTTTAGAATATTTTCTTCATTAAAGAAACATCATATTCACTTACAGACACTCCCTACCCCCATATCCAATGAAGTGCATTTCTTTCCTTTTTATTAAAATTTTTAATTAATTAATTAATTAATTAATTTGTGAGAGAGCTGGGGAGGAGCAGAGGGAGAAGGACAAGCAGACTCCATGCTTTGTGTGGAGCCCGATGCAGGGCTTGATCCCACGACCCTGAGATCATGACCTGAGCTGAAATCGAGTTGGATGCTTAACCCACTGAGTCATCCCAGGTGTCCCCCAATAAAGTGCATTTCTTACAGACACTTTCACTTGGGAATTGCTTTACTATGTAGTCCACATATCTCTATAATTGGAGTGTTTAGTTCACTTATATGTAATGTAATTATTGATATGTTTGAGTTTAAACATTTTGCTACTTATTTTTTAAAAGTCCTAAATCTATTGAATTAAATGAATTTGTAATTTAAAAATCCTTCCTACAAAAGAAATTTCAGGCAAATATAATTTATATGGCCAATTCTATCATTCTATGAAATAATTGAAAATATAAATACTTTTTGAAAATTTTCCCAACTAGTTTTATGAGGCTGGCATTACCCTGATATCAAAATCTGACCAAGATAGTTCAAAAATATATATGGACCAATATTCCTTAATCATACTAATTATATGAATGACCATAGATTTAAACATTACAAGCAAAATTTTGGGAAAAAAATCAATCAAGCATTATATAAGACAGATAATGCACCATGGCACATTATCTTAGAAATTTTAAGTTGGGGCACCTGGGTGGCTCAATCAGTTGAGCATTAGACTCTTGGTTTTGGCTCAGCTCATGATCTCATGGTAGTCAGATGGAGTTCCATGTTGGGCTCTGAGCTCAGGGGTGGGGGTCTGCTTGAGATTCTCTCCCTTTCCCTCTGCTCTTCCCCCTGCTCACACACTCTAGAAAAATAAATAAATCTTTAAAAAAAAAGGGAAAAGAAATTTTAGGTTAATTTAACATTAGAAAATCAATCAATGTAGGGGTGCCTGGGTGGTTTAGTCAGTTAAGTGTCTAACTCTTGATTTTGGCTCAGGTCATGATCTCAGGGTGGTGAGATCAAGCCCCAAATTAGGCCCCATGCTGGCCTGGAGCCTGCTTAAGATTCTCTCTCTCTTTTCTTCCTCTGTCCCTCCCCAATCTTTCACTCTAAAAAAATAAAATAAAATAAAATAAATCAATGTAAATGACCATATTAACAGAAAAATTGAGCAAAAGCACTTGGCAACTCTCAATAAATTTGGAAGAGCATGAAATAAAATTCAATACATAAAATCCGTCAACAGACTAGAAATAAGAAAAGTAGGAAAAATCAGCCAATCTGATTAAGGGTATTCGTGAATGAAAGTCCTTGACCTGTCTAATACTTAATGGCAAATATTGAATGTTTTCCTCTAAGATTTGATGTAAGTCAAGCTTATCTACTCACAGTTGTTTTATTCAATACCACACTGGAGATTCTAAGCATTATAATCAGTCAAAAAATTAAAGGGTACATAGATTAAAAATAAAATAGTAAACTATTAATTCATAGATAACATGATTATGCATGCAGAGAACTATTAAGACTAATAAATTTAGCAACAGTCACAATATATTAAAATACAGAAGTGAATTTTATTTCTATGTTATACAATATAAAATAAAAAATACATAATTTCAAAAGAACAAAAGATACATAAGAAGAATTCTAGTACATGATATGCTCTGTATTGAACATGAAAAGTAAAATTATAGAAGGCATAAATAAATAAGGAGATATACAGTGCTAGTGACTTGGAAAAACCAATATTTTTAGGATTTAATTCTACCAAAATTATTTTTTAGATTCACTATAACTCCAATGAAAATTTTAATAGGTTTTTTTAAAATTTGACAGTTTTAAAAATTATAAGAAATGCAAAGTATCTCATATAGGAAAACAATCCTGGCAATGAACAAAGATTAAGATACCTGGACTACAAGAATTACCCCAGATCTACAATAATCAAGGCATTATGATATTTAATTTGATTAAATGTCAATTAATAATTTGGCAATGTGGGAAAAGGTATCTCTTTTTAAATAAATGGTGTTGGAAAAATTGCATATCTCAATAGATAAAATGACTTCCATACTCTAATTCCATTTATAAAAATTAATCTGAGATGAATTACAGACCGAAAGATTAGCATTACTACATTTCTTGAAGCACAATTAAGAGAATATAATGAAACAACTAGAATTCACAAAAATTTATCGGACAGGATATTTAAAGCACAAACCATTCCACTATTGATCAACAGGCGATCTCATAAACACATTGTGGTATATTCAAATCATGGACTATCCATTAATAAAAGGGAGTCAACAAAGAAGCACAAGGCAATATGATGAACCCCATAGATATTATTGAGTGAAAGAATTTGGACACAGTAAATTATTCTGAGTGAAAGAATTTGGACACAGTTAAGTACATATTGTATGATTAAATTTATATAAAGTCAAAGAGCAGACAAACTAATTTTTAACTATAGAATTCATAAAGTGGGAGGAGCAAGATGGCGGAGGAGTAGGAAACCTAAATTTTGTCTGGTCCCAGGAATTCAGCTAGATAGGGATCAAACCATTCTGAACACCTACAAACTCAACAGGAGATCAAAAAGAATAGCAGCAACTCTCTGAACAGAAAAGCGACCACTTACTGGAAGGTAGGACATGCGGAGAAGTGAATCTGAGGCAATATTCGGGAAGATAGACTGCAGGGGGAGGGAGCCTCTGTCAGCCACTACCAGCAAGTGATAGAGCAGCGGTGCACAAAATAGGAACTTTTAGAAGTCGGCTCTGCTGAGGGACGTCGCTCCAGTGGCTAAGCGGGGGGTGGAACCCTCGCGGGACAGTGTGGTCTCAGGACTGTCAGGGTCACAGAAAGACCGGGGGTGCCTGAGTGCGGTAGAACTCCCAGGTATCGGAGCAGGGAAGCCGGTTGCAGAGACGGAGCTGAGGAGTGGGCTATCAGCTCGGGGTTGCCATAAACCATGATCCGCGGCACAGTCGGGCCACTGCTCCTCCAGCAGGGACCCAACAAGCAGCAGATCCGGGGAGACTCACCTTCCTCCCCTGGGAGGAGTGGCACGGGAGCGCACCACAGGGTTCTGCTGGGTTTGGAGACTCCACATGGGGTTGGGTGCCAGAGATAGAAACGTTCGGTCACAGGCTGGGTGAGCATGGAGTGCGGCCAGAGACCGGGGAGACGGGAGTGATTGACTGCTTTAATCTGGTGGCATACTGAGGAGTGGGGCCCTGAGTTCTCGGCTCCTGCAGGGCAGAGATTGGGAGGCCGCCATTTTCACTCTCATCCTCCAAAGCTGTATGGAAAGCTTGCAGGGAACAAAAGCTCCTGAGAGCAAACCCGAGCAGATTACTTAGCCCGACCAGCAAGGGCGGGGAAATTCCACCTCCGGCAAAGACATTTGGGAACCACGGCAATAGGCCCCTGCCCCAGAAGATCAGCAAGAACAGCCAGCCAAGACCAAGTTTACCGATCAATGAGAACGGCAGAACTCCAGCGCTAGGGGAATACAGTGCATAGAATTCATGGCTTTTTTCCCCATGATTCTTTAGTCTTTCAAAGTTAATTTTTTTAATTTTCTTTTTTTTCTTTTTCTTTTTTTTATTTGAATTTTTCTTTTTCCCTTTTTCAACCAACATCTTATCAATCCCTTTTTTAAAAAATCTTTTTTATTTTTCATTTTTAGAGTCGTATTCCACCCCTTCATAGTAATTAACCTTATTTATGGTATATATATATATAGTTCTCTCTTTAAAATTTTGGGATACAGTTTCTTCTAACAGACCTAAATATACCCTAAATCTCTATTGTACAGCTTTGTTCTAGGCTCCTGCCTGACCACATTCTCTCCTTTTTTTTTTTTTTTAATCCTCTTCTTTTTTCAACCAACTTCTCATCAATTCCTTTTATAAAATCTTTTATAATTTTCATCTTTACAGTCATATTCCATCCTTTCATTGTATTTACCCTTATTTTTGTACATATATGTTTTTCTTTCTTTAAAATTTTGGAGGCAATTTCTTCTAACAGACCAAAATACGCCCAAACTCTAGTGTGTGGTACTGATCTATGCACCAGCCTGATCATATTTGATCATATTCATTTTTTTTTGTTTTGTTTTGTTTTTTATCTTTTTCAGATTTTTTCAGGTTTCAGGTCTCTTCTGATTTGTTCAGTGTATATTTTCTGGGGTCATTGTTACCCTGTTAGCATTTTGTTCTCTCATTCATCTATTCTCCTCTGGACAAAATGACAAGACGGAAAAAATCACCTTAAAAAAAAAAAGAACAAGAGGCAGTACCGACTGCCAAGGACCTAATCAATACAGACTTTAGTAAGATGTCAGAACTAGAGTTCAGAATGATGATTTTAAAGATACTAGCTGGGCTTGAAAAAAGCATGGAAGATATTAGAGAAACACTTCCTGGAGAAATAAAAGAACTAAAATCTAACCAAGTCGAAATCAAAAAGGTTATTAATGAGGTGCAATCAAAAATGGAGGCTCTAGCTGCTAGGATAAATGAGGCAGAAGAGAGAATTAGTGATATAGAAGACCAAATGATGGAAAATAAAGAAGCAGAGAAAAAGAGAGACAAAAAACTACTGGATCACGAGGACAGAATTCGAGATATAAGTGATAACATAAGACGAAACAATATTAGAATAATTGGGATCCCAGAAGAAGAAAGAGAGAGAGGGGCAGAAGGTATATTGGAGCAAATTATAGCAGAGAACTTCCCTAATTTGGGGAAGGAAACAGGCATCAAAATCCAGGAAGCACAGAGAACCCCCCTCAAAATCAATAGAAATAGGTCAACACCCTGACATCTAATAGTAAAACTTACAAGTCTCAGAGACAAAGAGAAAATCCTGAAAGCAGCTCAGGACAAGAGATCTATAACCTACAATGGTAGAAGCATTAGATATCTACAGAGACCTGGCAGGCCAGAAAGGACTGGTATGATATATTCAGAGCACTAAACGAGAACAATATGCAGCCAAGAATACCATATCCAGCTAGGCTGTCATTGAAAATAGAACGGGAGATAAAAAGCTTCCAGGACAAACAAAAACTAAAGGAATTTGCAAACACGAAACCAGCCCTACAAGAAATATTGAAAGGGGTCGTCTAAGCAAAGAGAGAGCCTAAAAGTAACATAGACCATAAAGGAACACAAGCATATACAGTAACAGTCCCCTTACAGGCAATACAATGGCACTAAATTCATATCTTTCAATGGTTACCCTGAATGTAAATGGGCTAAAAGCCCCAATCAAAAGACACAGGCTATCAGATTGCATTAAAAAACAAGACCCATCGATATGCTGTCTGCAAGAGACTCATTTTAGACCCAAAGACACCCCCAGATTGAAAGTGAGGGGGTGGAAAACCATTTACCATGCTAATGGACACCAAAAGAAAGCTGGAGTGGCAATCCTTATATCAAACAAGTTAGATTTTAAACCAAAGACTATAATAAGAGATGAGGAAGGGCACTCTATCATACATAAAGGGTCTATCCAACAAGAAGATCTAACCATTGTAAATATCTATGCCACTAACATGGGAGAAGCCAATTATATAAGGCAATTAATAACAAAAGCAAAGAAACACATTGACAACAATACAATAATAGTGGGGAACTTTAACAATCCACTCACTGAAATGGACAGCTCATCTAAGCAAAAGATCAACAAGGAAATAAAGACTTTAAATGACACACTGGACCAAATGGACTTCACAGATATATTCAGAACATTTCATCCCAAAGCAACGGAATACACATTCTTCTCTAGTGCCCATGGAACACTCTCCAGAATAGGTCACATCCTAGGTCACAAATCAGGTCTCAACTGGTACCAAAAGATCGGGATTATTCACTGCATATTTTCAGACCACAATGCTTTGAAACTAGAACTCAATCACAAGAGGAAAGTCGGAAAGAACTCAAATACATGGAGGCTAAAGAGCATCCTACTAAAGTATGAATGGGTCAACCAGGAAATTAAAGAAAAATTTAAAAAATTCATGGAAACCAATGAAAATGAAAACACAACTGTTCAAAATCTTTGGGATGCAGCAAAGGCAGTCCTAAGAGGAAAGTATAGAGCAATACAAGCCTTTCTCAAGAAACAAGAAAGGTCTCAAGTACACAACCTAACCCTACACCTAAAGGAGCTGGAGAAAGAACAGCAAATAAAGCCTAAACCCAGCAGGAGAAGAGAAATAATAAAGATCAGAGCAGAAATCAATGAAATAGAAACCAAAAGAACAGTAGAACAGATCAATGAAACTAGGAGCTGGTTCTTTGAAAGAATTAACAAGATTGATAAACCCCTGGCCAGACTTATCAAAAAGAAAAGAGAAAGGACCCAAATCAACAAAATCATGAATGAAAGAGGAGAGATCACAACCGACACCAAAGAAATACAAACAATTATAAGAACATATTATGAGCAACTATATGCCAGCAAATTAGATAACGTGGAAGAAATGGATGCATTCCTAGAGATGTATCAACTACCAAAACCGAACCAGGAAGAAATAGAAAACCTGAACAGACCCATAACCAGTAAGGAAATTGAGGCAGTCATCAAAAATCTCCCAACAAAAGCCCAGGGCCAGATGGCTTCCCAGGGGAATTCTACCAAACATTTAAAGAATTAATACCTATTCTTCTGAAACTGTTCCAAAAAATAGAAATGGAAGGAAAACTTCCAAACTCATTTTATAAGGCCACCATTACCTTGATCCCCAAACCAGAAAAAGACCCCATCAAAAAGGAGAATTACAGACCAATATCCTTGATGAACATGGATGCAAAAATTCTCACCAAAATACTAGCCAATAGGATCCAACAGTACATTAAACAGATTATTCACCACGACCAAGTGGGATTTATCCCTGGGCTGCAAGGTTGGTTCTACATCCGCAAATCAATCAACGTGATACAATACATTAACAAAAGAAAGAACAAGAATCATATGATCCTCTCAATAGATGCAGAAAAAGCATTTGACAAAGTACAGCATCCTTTCTTGGTCAAAACTCTTCAGAGTATAGGGATAGAGGGTACCTACCTCAATATCATAAAAGCCATCTATGAGAAACCTACAGCGAATATCATTCTCAATGGGGAAAAACTGAGAGCTTTCCCTCTAAGGTCAGGAATGCAGCAGGGATGTCCACTATCACCACTGCTATTCAACATAGTATTAGAAGTCCTAGCCACAGCAATCAGACAACAAAAAGAAATAAAAGGCATCCAAATCGGCAACGAAGAAGTCAAACTCTCACTGTTTGCAGATGATATGATACTTTATGTGGAAAACCCAAAAGACTCCACCCTAAAACTGGCAGAACTCATACAGGAATTCAGTAAAGTAGCAGGATATAAAATCAATGCACAGAAATCAGTGGCATTCCTATACACCAACAACAAGAGAGAAGAAAGTGAAATTAGGGAGTCGATCCCATTTACAATTGCATCCAAAACCATAAGATACCTAGGAATAAATCTAACCAAAGAGGCAAAGAATCTGTACTCAGAAAACTATAGAATACTCATGAAAGAAATTGAGGAAGACAAAAGAAATGGAAAAACATTCCATGCTCATGGATTGGAAGAACAAATATTGTGAAGATGTCAATGCTACCTAGAGCAATCTACACATTCAATGCAATCCCCATCAAAATACCATCCACTTTTTTCAAAGAAATGGACCAAATAATCCTAAAATTTTTTTTTTTTTTTTTTTTTTTTTTAAGATTTTATTTATTTATTTGACAGAGAGAGAGTACAAGCAAGGAGAGCGGCAGGCAGAGGGAGAGGGAGAAGCAGGCCTCCCGTGGAGCAGGGAGCCCGATGCGGGGCTCGATCCCAGGACTCCGGGATCATGACCTGAGCCGAAGGCAGTCGCTTAACCAACTGAGCCACCCAGGCGCCCCTAATCCTAAAATTTGTATGGAACCAGAAAAGACCCCGAATAGCCAGAGGAATGTTGAAAAAGAAAAGCAAACCTGGTGACATCACAATTCTGGACTTCAAGCTCTATACAAAGCTGTCATCACAAGACAGTATGGTACTGGCACAAAGACAGACCCATAGATCAATGGAATGGAATAGAGAGCCCAGAAATGGACCCTCAACTCTATGGTCAACTAATCTTCGACAAAGCAGGAAAGAATGTCCAATGGAAAAAAGGCAGTCTCTTCAATAAATGGTGTTGAGATAATTGGACAGCCACATGCAAAAGAATGAAACTGGACCATTTCCTTACACCACACACAAAAATAGACTCAAAATGGTTGAAAGAACTAAATGTGAGACAGGAGTCCATCAAAATCCTAAAGGAGGGCGCCTGGGTGGCTCAGTTGGTTAAGCGACTGCCTTCGGCTCAGGTCATGATCCTGGAGTACCTGGATCGAGTCCCGCATCGGGCTCCCTGCTCGGCAGGGAGTCTGCTTCGTCCTCTGACCCTATCCCCTCTCATGTGTTCTCTCTCTCTCATTCTCTCTCTCTCAAATAAATAAATAAAATCTTTAAAAAAAAAAATCCTAAAGGAGAACACAGGAAGCAACCTCTTCGACCTCAGCTGCAGCAACTTCTTCCTAGAAACATCGCCAAAGGCAAGGGAAGCAAGGGCACAAATGAAGTATTGGGACTTCATCAAGATAAAAAGCTTTTGCACAGCAAAAGAAACAGTCAACAAAACCAAAAGACAACCGACAGAATGGGAGAAGATATTTGCAAATGACATATCAGATAAAGGGCTAGTATCCAAAATCTTTAAAGAACTTATCAAACTCAACACCCAAAGAACAAATGATCCAACCAAGAAATGGGCAGAAGACATGAACAGATATTTTTCCAAAGAAGTCATCCAAATGGCCAACAGACACAAGAAAAAGTGTTCAACATTGCTTGGCATCATGGAAATCCACATCAAAACCTCAATGAGATACCACCTCACACCAGTCACAGTGGCTAAAATTAACAAGTCAGGAAACGACAGATGTTGGCAGGGATGCAGAGAAAGGGGAACCCTCCTACACTGTTGGTGGGAATGCAAGCTGGTGCAGCCACTCTGGAAAACAGTATGGAGGTTCCTCAAAAAGTTGAAAATAGAGCTACCATATGACCCAGCAATTGTACTACTGGGTATTTGCCCCAAAGATACAAATGTAGTGATCCGAAGGGGTACGTGCACCCCGATGTTTATAGCAGCAATGTCCACAATAGCCAAACTATGGAAAGAGCCAAGATGTCCATTGACAGATGAATGGAAAAGAAGAGTTGGTATATATATATACAATGGAATATTATGCAACCATCAAAAGGAATGAAATCTTGCCATTTGCAACCACATGGATGGAACTGGAGGGTATTATGCTGAGCGAAATAAGTCAATCAGAGAAAGACATGTATCATATGACCTCACTGATATGAGGAATTCTTAATCTCAGGAAACAAACTGAGGGTTGCTGGAGTGGTGGGGGGTGGGAGGGATGGGGTGGCTAGGTGATAGACATTGGGGAGGGTATGTGCTATGGTGAGCGCTATGAATTGTGTGAGACTGTTGAATCACAGACCTGTACCTCTGAAACAAATAATACATTATATGTTAAAAAAAAAAAAAAAAAAAAAGAAGAAGGAGAAGAAGAAGATAGCAGGAAGGGAAAAATGAAGGGGGGGGGACCAGAGGGGGAGATGAACCATGAGAGACTATGGACTGTGATAAACATACTTAGGGTTCTAGAGGGGAGGGAGGTGGGGGGATGGGTTAGCCTGGTGATGGGTATTAAAGAGGGCATGTACTGAATGGAGCAGTGGGTGTTATACACAAACAATGAACTATGGAACACTACATCAAAAACTAATGATGTAATGTATGGTGATTAACATAACATAAAGAAAAACAATTCATAAAGTGGTTGCCTCTGCAAATCGGGGGGGAATTGAATACAAAATCTCAAAGGGGATATTCTGGAGGAGAAAACAATATATATATTGAGATAATGAAAACACTGATATACACAATTGTCAAAATTTATTGAATGTACACTGGATATCTGTGCATTTTAGTATATATAAATGATACCGATATTAAAAATAATTAGTCTGTTTTGAAATAAAAATTTGACAATTGACACTTTCCTTATAAATCCATTGTGGATGCCCTGCTTTCAGGTACCTAGACCATTTTGCTTCAAGGTAATCTCATAGACCAAAATAAAACAATTCATCTGATAGCATACATGTTTGTTCAGAAACAGTCATGCATCATACTGAAAATGGAAAAAAAGGAATAAAGTTACATCAAAACAAGTATCAAAGCAGAATTTTAGCCAAATTATAGATATGAGGCAAAACAAATGCGTGTGTGTCTCTAGTCTTTATTTCATCCCTATGCCATATACTTACTTTATAATTATCTGTATGCTAGATAAACATCAAAGTCTTCTACTTGTATTTACAATGGCTTTGCTTTGAATGCTATTGCAGTATAATTTGATTCACAAAGTTCTACGAGCCTTATATATTCATTGTGAAGTGGAATTGTTAATGCTACAACATGATCCTTCCTGTCCTGTTGAGTGGCTTTTCAGGTACTCAAGAGACTAGGAAGTCAAAGAATGTCAGCTACTCTGCCAACTAAGACACTTGGCCCCCTTTTGACTAATTAGGTGTTGGACAAATATTGATTTAATACTAATAAGCCTTAAAACATGGGCTCTAATTTCTCCCCCTGGGGTATTTCAACTGAAGGGTTGACTTTTAAAGTCCTTCACTTAATTTGGATTAGGCAATTTGGAAGACTCAGGCACTTGAGAAGTTGGGACTCTTTAAAGCTGTCAATGATATATAATATTCAGCCATAGGAATGTCCGCCCTTCCAGGTTACAGAAGGGTGATGTGCAAATACTTATGTGATGCTCAGGGAAGCAAGAATGGTTTCACTTGTTCCAGTGGTACTTGCTGCTTGAAGTAATTTACATTGGTGGGCAAAGGAATGAGAGTGGCAAAAATATTATGTGTATATATGTGTGTGTGTGTATTAAATGCACACACCACACACACAAAAAGAAGTAGGTAATTAACATATTAACACATAATACCCTCAAACTGAAAATCAATTCTAAGACTCATTCATTTTCTTAATCTAGACACATGAATGTACCTTTTTAAAACAATATGCCTGAATATGACTTTGTTTTGGTTTCAGCCTTTAAATAAAACCTCATTTAATTGTAGTCTAAAGAAGATTTGCTCTCAAATTCTATTCTAAAACTTTGCATAACATGCAGTTTTCAATACAAATGAAGACTGCAAAAATACTATCACTCTTAATTCCTTCACAGAGCAAATATTCAGGGGAAATATTTAGGTCATGTCATTATATCTATTGTCAGCTACTATCCCTTCTATGCTTGCACAATATGGCACAATAATCATTGATATTTCTTATGATGATATTGAAGCCAGCTAAAGATAAAATAAGTTAAAATATAATTATTATACAAATGAAAGTTTGTTTACTTTATTCTGCATCTTTAAAATGTTTTTATATTTTTATTGTACAAGTAATTTATGTTCCTTTCTTTAAAAGAATCATATGTGATGCAGCAGACATAATTAGTTGATAATCTGACAACTATCCTTTCTCATTGATGTCATTCACTGAGATGTTTAAGTCCTAAATACTGGTATCAAAGGACAAAGGGTAAAGGTTTTTAAAACTAGCAAGTTTGACCCTCAGTGCTGATAGGTTCTGTTTCATTCTCTGAGTTAAGATGATGAGAATAGCTATAATTTTGTATCAAGTGCAAATTAAAATTGGAAAAAGACTGTGTAAGGCTATCCTGCTGGAATGTCTTCCTTATGATCTATATTGTTGCTGGTATATGTGTATTTTAGAGATTATATAAAGATTGGTATCTTCCTAGGTTTGTATTCCATATATCAGGTACTATATTTGACATGTAAAAATACAATGAGCAAAGTCAGGTCTGTCTTCATAAAGGTTACAGTATAGTGAGGAAATGAGAAAACTGTATTAAATAATTGCACAAATAAATATTCAAGAACAACCAGAGTAAGTATTATCAAGTAGAGGTACATGATAGTATAACAATCTGTAATTGTGGGATCCATTCTTAGAAGTCAGAAGCGTTCCAAGAAAAGATTGATTTGCCAAGGCCCTGTTTTTAACTAGAAATTTTTTAAAGATTTGTATTTATCTTAGAGAGAGAGGGAACAGAAGGAGGGGCAGAGGGAGAGGGAAAAGCAGACTCCCCACTGAGCAGGGAGCCTGACATGGGGCTCGATCCCAGGACCCTGAGATCATGACCTGAGCCAAAATCAAGAGTCGGTCCCTTACCTGACCGAGCCACCCAGGCACCCCTAACTAGCAATTTTTTAAACAATGACCAAAATGTCACATTTAGTAAGCATTTCCATGAATTAATGTTCTCCTATCCATTCTAAAAAGCAGTATTAAACAATATGAATATATTTGTACATCAATATTCTTAGCAGCATTATTCACAAGGGCCAAAAGATGGAAACAACCCAAATGTCCATGGAGAGATGAATGGATAAAGAAAATGAGATATATACATACAATGGAATATTATTTAGTCTTAAAAAGGAATGAAATTTTGATACATGCTACTGTCTGAATGAAGCTGGAAAACAACAGAGGTGGGAGTAAGCCAGACACACAAAACAACAAACAGTGCATGATTCTACCTATATGAGGTACCTAGAGTACTCATATTGATAGTGACAGAAAGTAGAATGGTGGTTGCCAGGGACTTGCAGGAAAGGAGAATGGGTAATTATTTTTAATGGATACAGAGCTTCAGTATGGGATAATGATAAAGTTCTGAAGATAGATGGTGAAGATAGTTGGACAACAATGAGAATGCACTTAACGCCACTGAATTATACACAAAAATGGTTAAAATCTTAAATTTTATGTCATGTATATTTTACCATAGTAAAGAGTTTGAATCGCATATGTTGAGGCAGAACTGAGACTATACTGTGCATTTACAAACTATGTTTGAATTTTTCCATGGTGATTTCTGTGGAAGCAACCTAAGGGGGTATTCATTTAAAAATAACCACGATGATAAGCATTCAAAACCTAAATAACATCTTGGGCATATAATTGGAGATTTAATTAGACCTGTCAGCTTACTAATGTTTGCAATTATAAAAGTAATGCTTCAAATAAAAGACAAAAACCACTAAACCCATTTCTAAATAACATGAACACTTCTGACTGCTTCTAAAATAAAAGTTAGGTCTCAAAGGAGAATGCAAATAAATATAGAAACTATGCGGACTGCAGTCCAGCGATACTGTGGGCCTGGATTTGACCTATATAACTTTATATTTTGAAGTGAAGAGGTTCTCTAGCCCAGTCATTGAATGGAACAAAAATTTAAACTATAGTAGGTCACTAAAAATTAATTTGTAGCTTTAATATTAAAGAAACTTAGAGTTAAGGGCAATTAGCGATCTTTTCCCAAACCCTGTTAGTTTATTTTCCCATAATACTGAAGATAATCGCTTTTTTTTTTTTTTTTAAGATTTTATTTATTTGACAGAGAAAGACACAGCGAGAGAGGGAACACAAGCAGGGGGAGTGGGAGAGGGAGAAGCAATCTTCCTGCAAAGCAGGGAGCCCTATGTGGGGCTCCATCCCAGGACCCTGGGATCATGACACCAGCTGCAGGCAGACGCTTAACGACTGAGCCACCCAGGCGCCCCAGAAGATAATCACTTTTGTAAAGCATGGTGTTCATTCCATTCCTCATTGTTAAAAATTTTAATTAACACACTATATTTTAAAGTCTCCATTTTAATTTGGTGTGTGTGACTCTACTGTTTGATCCTTTGTCTTAAATCCATGTCACTTTGTCTTAACCAAGAGGTTCTCAACCTTTTTAGGTTGCTGGTATCCTAAGAGTCTCAGTAATTATTTCCTATTATCCAAAGACCTAAAGAAATAACTAAGAATTTAATTCTCTAAAGTAGTTACATCCAAACTAAGTACTTCTACCCAACAACTTAGTAGCTGTATAAAACAAGAACACACATTAAATTGAAGAAAAACATTGATTTTATTCTAAAATAACCACAATTTCGTACTTGTGGCATGTGTATGCATGTTGGGCAATGCTCACATTCTTGAACCTCAGAAGCAGATTAGAAAAGACTACTAATTTCCTATTTTATGTTGATGTTTGTATTTGCCTTTATATCTGAAACTGTAAGAAACCCAGTTGTGCAAAGATATGACTTCAAAACTTATGTAGCATGACCTACTGCTAAAACTATCTTAGCTGGTAGTTCCCACGTTGTATGATAGTTGTCAAGAATCAATGATATCCTCAAAAACTTAAAATATTCAGGGCATTTCTGAGAGTTCATTGTAGTATCTTGGGGCTTCTTATTACACAGTTTGAGAACTAGAATTTTAGCCATTATTATTATTATTACATTAAATGTAATGTGGTAACCTGGATGAGTTCGAGGAACAGATAAAGTTTATTAGGTAAAAATTAAGGAAATAAAGTATGGACTTTTGTTAATAATAATATATCAATATTAGTTCATTAATTATAACAAATGTACCATACTACTACTGTAAGGTTTTAATGGTAGGATAAACAGGGTGTGGGGGTATAGGAACTCTATAACCTCTGCAACTTTTTTAAACTCTAAAAGTGTTCTAAAATATTTAAAAACAATAATGACTTGCTATCTGAATTAAATGCATAATTAATATTTCCTTTGAATGAGGGCGGAGTTAACAACTGTTTGCACAACAATTTTCCATAATTCACAAAATGTTGTGCATACTTTGCACAATATTGCATAATATAAGTTAATGGGATTTTCTTCTTCAGAGAAAGCGAAGTTAACATAGGGAGGTAGACAACACATTTTTAACAATATGTATAAACACTAAGTACTAAGAAGTATTATTTAAATGACAGAAATTTAGAACCAAAATTCTAACTTAGCAAACTTCCTTGAGTTCATAGTTTCTAGTCTATTCTCTGTATAGATGCAATAGCTTATGAATAAATTATTTTTCCTGGTGACCAGAGGAGTTAATTCTAATGGAACAAATCTACAATTAGAAAGCAGACTAAGCCTCACTCTCAATACCATTCTATATGGATTTTTATGTTGTGGTTCAGAGGATGAACAGAAATGGCTCATATAATTGTCTCCTAAATGTCAGCAGGAAAAATAACAAAAATAAGCTCCAGTAACAGAATTCATTTTTTCACAGTCACAGAGAACCTGAACATAAAAATAATAAGCTATTCTCAAAGGGTTTAACCAAAGGGTCATTAAGATAAAGCTGCTCCTAAAAATGTGCCCTTAAACTTGAATTCTTCTGTAAATTAGAGAGCAGCCTCTGAAAATACACATTTTTAAAACACTATCAATTTAGTGAATATATCAAGGTTATAATGATAAAATTTTACTTGACAAGAGCCTGAAATAAATCAGTATCTCCACAGAGTTAAACATTTAACAGTGGTGCATATGCTGTTAACCTCTGTAATCTGAGGAAATTACAGGGACTCCAGCAATGACATATATTTTTATTTTTGCAGTGAATTATTGAATTATTTTGTCATGTAGTCCTAGAGTCCAGGGGCCGTTTACCGGTTTTAGTTTGTAATAACTCAATCTGACTCTTTATTGATTTCTTTCATTCCCAATATTGTTTCTGCTACCTTCAGAATCCTAGAGCCTCTCAGGACATTATGTACCTCCAAATGGAGGTGTCCTGGTCTCCCCTTCAGTGAAACACAGCAATAGCAAATAGTCAAGTAGCAAAAGTGTATTTCAAATTATTTTTCTGGTCTCTGTTTTTAGATTTGGTTTTAGTATGTGGGGACCAGGGAGTGGCCTATACAGGAAGAGGTAGGAGGTGGGAACTTTGAAAATCACCAATTTCAGGTATTACGGTCTGAGAGAAAATTGAAATTCAAGTTTCTTACATTCTATTGATTCCACTTTTGTTTGATAAAACAAACTTTAAAAAAAATTATTTGATTGTAAGTCTGGTGGGAAGGATAACAGTAAAGGAGAAACAATAAAGATGAGGTTTAATTTCTGCCTTTTTTTTTTTTCTTACCACTGGAGTGATCCTTAGGAAAAGTTCTCAACTTCTATACACTACATTTAGTCCATCTATAAGATGGAACCTACCATCGTGATTATTCCACAATGATATATATGAATATTAAATAGAACATAAGTGGAACAGTAACTCACAGGGTGTCTAGCATAAAATAATTCCTCTCCCTCAGTGATACTAGATTCAAATAAATCCACTGCCAAAACTCAGTGGCATTCTTCAGTTTGGTAACTAATTTTGTAGACGTTATTTTCTAACTGTTGACCTTCCCATATTCACTCACTGTGTTACAGGTTTTGCTTGCACATAATTATAGCCCTACAGACTACCAAGTAAGCATTAGAGAGTACGCTGGTTGGTTTCTCATACATCATTTTTATATTATCTTTTAAAACCCCAGAAGTTATGTTTCTTGATTTCATTTTATGCATCAGAATTCTGACACTCAGAAAGGGTTAGTAATGTTCTAAGCTAATACACCTAGTAGGTGGGGAAGGCAGGATTTGGACCTTGGGACCATCTGGCTCCAAGGTTCATCCACTTTCTGACAGAGCCCATTGTGCTCCCTTCCCTTCAATATATTACAGTATGCACAGTGAGTTAGTAGATGTGACTGTATGACCTGCATTTAGTAAAATCGTTTAGAAGTATTAAGATGCTCAGTAAATATTAGGAGTTATTAGTCTCTGTAGAGACAAGAGTTTCAATGTACTCTTTTGTACTTTAATGTGAAGGAAGCACAGTATTGCTGGATGCTAACTCAGCAGTTGGTCTGGTGAGTAGCAAGGTGACTAGAGTTAGCAGTTTCTTGACTACTGTAGGAGTACTGTATGTGCCAAACAAAAAAAGAATGACCCAGAAAAATTGCTATGCAATGGGACTACCATGAGGACCATGATCAACTCATTGGTGTTTTATTCTTATGGATATTTAGTAAAAGCTTAGTAGATTTTATATTTAAAAGTTAAAGGACACTATAGCTTCTTTAGTGTGTTTTATTCAGGCTAGATTAGAGGGACACAGTATTAATAATACTTCCCTCTACATTTAGGGAGAGACATATAAAGTTCCACAAATAGAACTGATAAAGATTAAGTCATTATGACCTGATGTTTCTAAGCCTTCTTACTCTATGCGTAAAAATGTTGTCATATTTATATCAGACTAACAAATTACAATGATTCCGAACCACTCTCACTTCACTAACAGAAACTTCAGTCTATTAGTGGTTTTCTTTACCCCAGAACACCCCGGGGGCTCTTAGAATGAGTCAGTGCAATTCCGTACAGATCTGCTGCTGCCTGCTAGAAGGACAAGTACATCGAAACTACTTTTGAAATGAAGCCATACAATTTTTGCCTTCTGACAGCTTTTTAAATAGGCTTTGCTCCCTCAAAATCTCCTCCTATAAGTCTAGCTGAAGAGCTGGGGGCCTCTGACACTGGGTGGGAAGTGAAACCAGAAGATGCATCCACAGTAAACATCACTGCATTACCAGTCTATGGGCCCTAGTTCATCAGGCTCTTGATTACGTTAGCAAAGAAGATCTCTGGGGCAGAGTGGTAGCAACAAGTTAAAGGATGCTAATTTGTTATTATTCTCAGGGAATACTCAAATAAAAAAAATCCTAATCTTTGCACATTTAAACTTTATTTTTTCTTTGGCAAGTCTGTTTCCTTTCTGACATCTCTGGCTATTTTCTCATTTCCTTACATTGACAAGCATCTGGGTTCCATAATGTCACCACTGCTCTCTGATGCACAGTCCTTGAAGCAGAGTATGTTGTATTTGTGAAGATAGCTTCAACCTATTTGCTGAGGTACTTCTCAGGGACCACCTCTCCACTACCATGCAACACTATATTTATCAGTGGATCAGTGGGATGGTGGAAGTGACTTAAACCCCTGTTCATTTGGTTACAAATAGAAGCATCCATGTGTCTGTGTGTGCACTTGTATGTGTGTGATATGTGGTGTGGACACGGGTAAGAGTGTTTAACCCCTCCTCCCAGAATTCAAGCTCTAAATGTTGTGATGGAAGAGAGGAAACTTAGTTCAGCCTATTGCAAACCAAGATTATGTAGCCTCCATGTACAAATCTATAAGAAGTAGATATAAAGAAAACTTTAGCTCATAGTTAAAGGTTTATACTTTTTAGAATAATTTATGAGCATCCATTACTTTTTATAACATTTTTCAGATAAAAAGTTGAAATTGTAATAATCCTCTGCTAATAGTAAAGAAAATATTATATGAATGTCACTTGGTTTTGCTTTGACAGGTTAGAAGGCAACTAAATGGACCAGAAACCCCAAACAATCTTCAGCATTATTTGTAATCTTGAGTAAATTCCATTTAGTGAATAAACCAGAAGAGTTCTTGAGATATTTTTCAGGTTATAAAATCCTGGAGCCACATAATATCTATTCCAAAAAGGAATATTACCAGTATTATTGCTGCTATCTTTTAGTAAATTGCCCCAAGAGACACCAGAATTTAGATTAAATGCCTATGTAAATAATAACGTTTATTGCAACCTATAAACATGCTTCTTAAAAAAAAAAAAAACATGCTTCTTATTTACTATAATATGATATAAAGCCAATAACATCTAGGTTATTTTTCTGGTCTTCTAAACTGAAACTTTATTAGAAATTAGGAAACTACCATTTAAGAAAGATATATTTCTTCACAGAATATTATTAGTTCAAGGACAACTTAATGCACTGTTATAAATACTGTGGGTGTTTTAAAAATAAGACACTGGTTCTTGACAAAGTCAGAAAACACAGAATCTTAGAACTCTAACATACTTGTATGGTCTAGTAATGTCAGAACCGAGGTTGTTGAACCTTAGTCACATAGTGAATTCCGACTGGGTAGAATCCAAGTCCATTCTTGTACAGTTCTGTGAATTTTCTACTGTGCCACATTCTTGGAATAGTTGTGTTTCAAATAGAAAAATGAAAAAAAAGTGCAAAGTATAGTATGGATATTATATTTCCAACACTCTTTTCCAGAAGTCCCTAATGCCTCAAATTATCATCAATCAATAATTCTCAGCTGAGGTGATATTAGGCTTCAGGAGAAGTCTGGCAATTTCTGAAGACATTTGTAATTGTTACAAATTTGACATTGTGGAGAAGGATTGCTACCAGCAACTACTGGATGCTAAACATTTTACAATCAACATGATAACCCTTACAACAAAGGATTTTCTGGACACACATGCCAATAGCCCCAAGACTGAGATACTCTAAGTTTTCCTCCACTTGGATTTTCAGGTCTCAAGTGACAAATAGATTCCATCTCCTATGCAAACTCCAGTTACTCAGCAGTAACTACCTGGAGCCCTGTGTTAAGAACAAAAATAGCTGGCATGTGTTCAGTCTGCCCAGAGAGAAGGGAACGGCTCTACTATGCACTGTCAGCTTAACTAATATATTTTTTTAATTTGATGCAATTATTGTGTCACAATGTTGAAGTTAGATTGTTAATATTTGCCAGTTTTCAAAGCCTTTTTCCTAAATTCATCCTTCAAAGATTTTTGTAGTATTGTATTTTAAATAAGCATAAATATAACTCTTCTGGCATATGCAGCTTTATGTAGATTAGGCATGGTGCCTATGAATAATCTAGATCATTTTTCTTATACTCCAGCAATGAAGGATGAGTTTTATTTTCTCATATATTTTTCTGTCATGAACTGATACCTTAAAAAATATGATAAAAGTGAATAAACAGAGAAATAATTATAAAAAGGAATCCATAAGATAAATTTTTGAATTATTAGATTCAGCAAACAAAAAAATTGCCCTGTCATTAGTTATAAAAGTTCTGAAACACTCCCAGTTATTGTATTTATCTCAGTGAGATTGGGTAACATCTTTTATAGACCAGCAAGTGTGTGAGGAGTACAGTTGGAGTGTTATAAACTACTTTTTTCACAAATCTGCCTCTGTTCTTCACTCAACAGTTATTCCTGGCCTGATAGGGTCAAGCACTGCACTAGGCTCCAGGAATTCAGAGATAAAGGACAGTCTCAATCTTCATAGAAAGTGGAGGAGCCAGATAAATAATTTTAATAGAAATATATTCAGTAGAAGATATAGTCATCATGGGTAACATGGGAGTGTAGAGGATGCTGAGAAAATCCTGGAGTGGAGAAGACTGTGTCTTGAAAATTCTCTAGTGTAGAAACCATGCATCAACTTAGGGACAGTGTCTTTGCTAAACCATACTTCTTTGCCATAACCTCATACTCTAGAAATAATGGTTGAATAGGTGTGTTACTAAACTGAGAAGTGAAAACTGCTCGTGTATTTACAATACAACAAAATAATAGCCATCCATGACTTCCAGTTGAGTCGCTTATGCTCCTTTAACTCATTCGAGGCTATTTAAATGTATGCAAAGCCCAACGATTACGTGAAATAACACTATGGCAACTGAACTTTGAGGGAAGTATGAATTTCCAATTGCTCTCTGCTACAGCCAGTAGTAGTTTATCTGATATTGAAACCAGACTGATACCCATGACAGGCATGTATGTGTGTGATATGTGACAGGCAAGATGCTTAAAGTGGTGTTTTGCTGGAAGTATTGCAAAATGATGATTCAGGTATTTTTAAAAAGCTTATTATCTTCCTCAAAATGGAGACCATTTATCATTTCTCTACTGATTTAACACTGATAGCTTGAAAGAAATGTATGTTTCTTTCTTGCTTCCAATTACTTTCCTTATCTTTAACAGCTACATTCTCAATTCATCTTTTTGATGACTTGTAATTTGAATGGCTAAACAGTACCACTCAGACTCATTTTCCTTGTAAAATATGTTGGCTTTAAATTACCCATGTCTGTTTGAGGCTGAGTAGCCTGTGAAAAATGTTTACTTGAATTGGATATCACAAGATTGTTGCAGTTACTGAGATATGCCATCCTGTAATTCTGAAGCAAATGTTGTTATTGTACACTATATTAATTGTATAAAATTGTCATTGTACAGTATATTAATTGTATAATAATGAGATCTGACATTTCATTCAATAGGCTTAGGAAATTGGGACAGTAAAATTATGTTTAAAAAATTGATAAGCGGGTCCTTGTTTCTATTCTCATTACCTTTAACTACATTAAACCAAAAGAGAAATAATATTACATGTAAGAGGAACATGCCATACAGATAAAATAGAATTATATGTGGAGAGATTATTATTAGATTAATGTTGGTTAGGTGATTAAATAAACTATAGTCCATTTATTCCAATGTCAGATCAAATGTACAAAAATAATGTGGACAATGAAAAATGAAAAAGTAGTCATCTGAATAACTGATTACAAAAATGTGCATTGTATGCTCTTATTACTTGATGGGAAATTTTTGCTATGATTTTGCAGAGTTATTTACATGTAAACCTAAAATACAGTGTATGTGTTTATTTATATTATACTATGGTGTATCCTGAACTAACTTACAAGCTATGTGACTCCGGGTTAAGTCACTTGTTTCTTCCTTCAGGTTTGTGACCCAGACTTTGAGGCTAGTCTTAATCCTAGGTAGAGACAAATTAGAAGCCAGATGGTAGTAAATCTGATGGCTAAGCATCACCAGATAAAAAGGTTAAGACCTTAGCTGCAGAAAATGGAATGCCACTGTTATCCATCTTTTAGTGTTTGTCCTCATATCTCACCAAGACACATTTCGCCTTATATGGCTCCTGGTGGGGCATGGAATCCTGACTAAACTTCAGTCTCCACACTATGGCCCTACTTCCTATTGCCTGCTGCCATATTCCTAGGACTGCTGCTTCTCAGCTACCACCATCATCCTGCTCAGCCCCTTCCTCTTTTGAACATGTCTAGATCAACAACTTTCCCACACGTGTCTCCTTTTGTCAAGCACAGAGTATGAGTTTGGAAAGTGACCTGTGGGACTGACTGTGCATTGAAATAATGATGCCAGTCTCCTCCCACAATTGATAGCACTTCTTCTAGAACTAAAACTTGTTTTTTCTCTGTATCCTAACCTTTTATCTTAAATTAATTTACGTTACAAGAAGTTCAAAAAATAGGACACAGTTCTCATATGCCCTTTACCTAGCTTCCCCCAAAGATAATATCTAACATAACTACAGAACATTGTTAAGATCAGGATAGTGACAGTTAATGACAATTAATGTAAGTATAGATCTTATTCAGATTTCACCAGTTTTTGCATGTACTTTTTAAATGTTTAGTTCTATGAAAATTTATCACATGTGCAGGTTTGAGCAACCACCACCATTATCAACACAAGGTTGTTCCATTACCATTAACAAGCTTGCTTAGGCAACCTCTTAATCATAAATAGCCTTTCCCAACCCAAACCGCTGACAAGCAATAATCTATCCTCTATCACTATCTTTTGTCACTTTGAGAATGTTACAAACTTGGAGCCGTGCAATATAGAACACTTTGTGACCAACATATTTCATTCAATATAATGATGCCTGTGAGTTTCATCCAAATTATTCCATATATCAACAGCTGACTCCTTGTTATTAAAAGATAGTATTTCATGTAATGGATGTAACACAGGTTGTTTATCCATTCACCCACTGAAGCACATTTAGGTTGTTTTTAACGTGGGACTATTGCAAATAAAACTGCTGTAAAGATTCATATATAGTTATTTTATAGATGAACATGAGTTTACAAATCTAGAATAAATATGAAGGAGGGCAATTACTAAGTCTCATGGTAAGTATACTTAATATTATAAGAAACTGACACACTATTTTCCCGAGCAGTAGTAGCATCCTATCTTCCCACCAGCAATATATACAAGAACCACTTGCTTCACACCCCTGCCAGAAACCTTGGTTGTTAGTGATTTTTATTTTAGCCCTTCTAATAGGTACTATTATAGTAGGTCACGGAAGCTTTAATTTGCATTTTCCTTAATGATTTATATTGTTGAACATTTTTCTTCACATGCTTATTTGCCATCTATACATTCTCTTTTGTGAAGAGGCTTTTCAAGTCTTTTGCTCATTTCTCTGCTGTATTTGTATGTTTTATTACTACTGAATTTAGAGAGTTCTTTATATATTTTAGATAAAAATACTTTGTGGCCTATCTTGTTTGCAAATGTCTCTTAGTCTGTGGCTTGCTTTTCATCTGTGTCACAGTCCATTGTAGAGAAACAGATATTAATTTTTTTTTGAAACAGATATTAATTTTTGATGAAGTCCAATTCATTTTCTTCTTTTATGGATCATGTCTTTGGTGGTATGTCTAAGAATGCTCCTTCTAATATCAAGTCACAAACATTGTCTCCTATATTTTTCTAAAAGTTTTATTGTTTTATGTTTTACTTTCAATAGATGTGTTCTATTTTGAGGTGTGCTACTTCTGTGGAATTTTAATTATTTTTAATTATTTTTTCAATTTATCACCAAGGAATAGAAATTCCATAAAAATGAAAATAAATGTAAATTTTATTTTGTCAAAAAATGCAAAATTTATATTCAAACCTGATAATCTTGTTTTTATCTCTGCAAACTCTGAGTCTAGAGGTTTTTTTTTTGTTTGTTAAATCAACAATCTTTAAGATTATAAATTACCATATAATTACACGTAAATAATTTAAAATGCATGGGTAAATATATATAAATGTCTTTCAAAATAAAATTATATGGCGTTACTTTATATACATGAATTCTTTGGTAATATAATGATAGATTTGCTTCTACAGATTTAATTTGTTTACTGAGAGAAGTTCAAAATTCAAAGAACATGTATGGCTTACAAACTATGATTAGAATCTTAATTGGCTTTGATTTTTCTTTGACTTTTAGTATCTTAAAAAAATTATCATCCAACACTACTAACTGAAATGGCTAAGGGACTATTTCTCATAAAAATAAATAAAATAATGAATCACACATTCATTTATTTATTCATTCTACCCATGATTTAAAATGGATTTATATTACTTAGCCTTTATTATTTACTTTAATTTAGACTTTCAATAGCAAGAGCTGAAGAAATGGAACCTAACATTAGTTAGTGCTTCTGTACCAGAAATGAAGGTCTCCCCAGCTCCCTTCCCCATATAGACCACAGTCACATTTAATCTTCAAAACAACCTAAGAGTTTAGAATCATTTTTTTAAATGAGGTAATTAATTTCCAGAGAGATAAAGTAAATTGCTAAAAAGTCTGTAACCCCGATGATCAGGGTTTTAAAACAGTTTGAATCATTCTTGAACCCTCTGCTACCCACTTAAGACTATTTAATATACCGGATCATTTAAAAAATCTAGTTGATGTAATAGAGTGAAATAATATTATCTTCAGTTATGCTAGAAAATTTGAGAAAAGCACAGCAGTAAAAAATAGTATTGTTAACTTTCTTGTTCTATTTTTTTTTTAGTTGAAAAACTGCTGACAAGTACACTCAATTGAGAACTGGTATTTTATCCTATTAAAAAATTACTCCTGCACATAAATAACAGAAATACAAACAACATGATAAAAACAGGTGAAAAATTTGAACACGCACTTACAAAAGAAGATATACAAATGTAAAATAAGCACATGAAACGTGTTTAACATTGTTAGTCATTAGAGAAATGTCAAAATCACAATGAAATGGTGTCACACACTTTCTAGAAAAAATTTAAATTTAAAAGATCACAAAACCAAGTGTTAGTGAGATGTGGAACTGGAACTCTCAGGTATTACTGAAGAAAGACATTACCTTTGACAAGCACTTTGGAAAATGGTTTGGCAAATTCTTCTAGAAATAACCCTATGCCTATCATATGAAACAACAATTCTACTTGTACATTTTTGTTAAAGAAAGATGAAAACAAAAATCCATATAAAGACTTACATGTGAGAGTTTATAATAGCTTTATTCATTATAACCAAAAATTGGCAATGATTCCTATGTCCATCAACCAGAGAATGGATAAGCAAAGTGTGGCACATTTGTACAATGGACTACTACTGAACAATGAACAAGAGCAAACTCCTGATACATTTGACATGGCTGAATTCTAAAAACACTGCTGGGCAATGAAAGCCAGGAAAAAAGGGTCCATGCTCTGTTGTTCAATTTATAAAAAACACTATATAAGATAAAAATCAACTATAGTGTCAGAAAGCAGATCCATATTTGCCTAGAGCCCAGGTTGAAGAGGGATTACTATATATGGGGTCATGTTGGAACTCATAGAAATGGTCAAAATATTCAATACCTTGATTGTGATGCTGGTTATGTTACATCAATATATGTATTTGTCAGAGTAGTTTAATGCTAAACTATATGCTAAAAATGTGTGCATTTTATTTCCTAAAAATTAATTCCCAATAAAGTTGATCTAAAACACATCTATCAACCATATGAAATCTAAAAAATGGAGTAGTGCAAGTTTTTGTAAGATGGAAGGACAACAGGTAGTGATATAAGCCTGAAGAGAAATGATGAAAATTAAGTGCACACTCAAGGCAGTTAAAGTTGAACTAAATAAAGTTGAAATAAATAAAGAGGAAAATACGATGATTCTTGTAGAGGTTACTTCTGAGCTTTCCTCCAAGGATGCAGATAGAAATAAGAATGGCATGAAAATAATAAGTGGGAAATCGACATATGCAGGGATCAGAGAATTGTGACCTTCACTGTAAATAGTAGGGCTTCACTGGAATATTATGAAGCCATCAAAAGGAATGAGATCTTGCCATTTGCAACCACATGGATGGAACTGGAGGGTATTATGCTGAGCGAAATAAGTCAATCAGAGAAAGACATGTATCATATGACCTCACTGATATGAGGAATTCTTAATCTCAGGAAACAAACTGAGAGTTGCTGGAGTGGTGGGGGGTGGGAGGGATGGGGCAGCTGGGTGATAGACATTGGGGAGGGTATGTGCTATGGTGAGTGCTGTGAATTGTGTAAGACTGTTGAGTCACAGACCTGTACCTCTGAAACAAATAATATAGTATATGTTAAAGAAAAAAAAAAGAAGAAGAAGATAGCAGGAGGGGAAGAATGAAGGAGGGGAAATCGGAGGGGGAGATGAACCATGAGAGACTATGGACTCTGAGAAACAAACTGGGGGTTCTGGAGGGGAGGAGGGTGGGGGAATGGGTTAGCCTGGTGATGGGCATTAAAGAGGGCACATTCTTCATGGAGCACTGGGTGTTATACGCAAACAATGAATCATGGAACACTACATCAAAAACTAATGATGTAATGTATGGTGATTAACATAATAATAATAAAAAAAAGAAATTGAAAGTAAGTGAACTGGAGCAATATAAAAGGAAATCATCAAGAGAAAATTTCTGGGTGCCCGGATCTGAGCTTTAACATTTTCTACATGCAGGTCTTTGAAGAAATATCTTAACTAAGTTCTCTGTGATTCAGTTTTTACAAACTAAAGTTAAAAAAAGAAAAGAAAAAAATGAGGCTCTAAGATCATGCTATAGGATTCCTCTCATTATTAAATTCGATCTGTCTATGAATGTTCTGGCATAGTGCCTGGAGCTCTTTGACCCTAAAGATATTGTAGAACCTAAGAATAGCTACACTTCACTATAGAGTATTATAAATACAGGTTTAATGAATATTAAACTTCTTAGATTATATTCACTATGAAAATAAAACAAAATAATTAAAAAATGATATATTCTATAATATGTCCTAAACCACACAGTAATGTTATTAGTTACTATGGAAAACATTCCAGAAACTATGAAATACATTTTACAGTAAATATAATTATTATATACATCAAGATATTTACTTAAATGTAATGAGGAATTATTTATTAGTTATATTACAAGTGTTATTTAGGACATACAAAGATGTACATATTGTTGGAAGCAGGGAAATTAAAAAAAAACATATAACAAATTTCTTAAAGTGAAGATAACAGGAACAAATTATTTTCCCAAATATTAATAAACTTTAGTATGGCCCTAGCATTACACGGATAAGAGGTACAAGCTAGAAAAAAAAAATGATCAAATAAATTTACAATGTAAAAATAGGGAGAGAGGACAAGAACCCTAAGAAAAAATGAAAACCACCACCACCAAATAAATAGCCAAATAAGAAAACCAACAACACAAAACATTGTTGAAGTGACACTGCAAAACAGAGTATTCCTCACATGCAAATACTGATTTATTGAACAGTTCATCCCTCTGTTGAGAGATAGGGGAAGAAGGGAGGGAGGGGGAGGGAGCGAGAGAGAAATGAGATGTAGAGACGCAAGACTGACGAGAGAGGAATGAAATGTCTGCTGTTCTACAACAAATGCTACAAAAATAGAGACAGATTTACAAGTAAGAGAAAAAAAAATGAACACTCTCATCAAAGATGCTGGCCATTAGGCATGGGAAAACAGAGAGTGCGATGAAAAGATGTCTCCGGAGGGCTCAGGAGACAGATGGAACAGATAAAAGACTGGAAAATCAGCTTGTTGAGGAAAAGTTTTCAAAAAATATTCTAAATTTAGATTTTTGAATAACTTGGATGAAGACCTGCTGAGAAAATGTCTGTCAGGAATAGGAGATGATGTATATAATAAACAATTACTGGTTTATAGCAGAAAGTGACTATAATCTAAAGTCATAAGTATCCTTCAAAATTTTAATAAATCAGGGCGCCTGGGTGGCTCAGTCATTAAGCATCTGCCTTCGGCTCAGGTCATGATCCTGGAGTCCTGGTATCAAGCCCGGCATCAGGCTCCCTGCTCCGCGGGAAGCCTGCTTCTCCCTCTCCCACTCTCCTTGCTTGTGTTCCCTCTCTCACTGTGTCTCTCTCTGTCAAATAAATAAATAAAATCTTTAAAAAAAATTTAATAAATCAAGTCACACACAGTTATATACAGACATGGGCCGATAGACTAAAATACTGCACTGACCCAGCTCCCTTTTCTCATTTGAGTTACTACTGATTCCCACTACAATGGAACTGAAATAGTGGCTAAGGGAGGTCTAGGGTAGACTGGACTACATGGTTGACTTTAATGCTCAAAACTCATTTGGGCTGCAAAACAAAACAAAACAAATTCATTTGGGTCTCAAGGCTCTTCTAACGCTCTGATCCCTTGCTATTATTTAAAATCAAAAATTATTAGAAGAATTTGTGAACAACCAGCTCCCCATAAATGTGGGGAAAAGAGAATAGGCTCTTAAAATGCAACTTTTCTTGCTGTATGCAATAAATGAACCCTTAAACACATAATGATAAATTATATTTCTTAAACATTTATTGGTAAATTAAATTTCATTTTCATTAAATAATATTCTATGCACTATGAAATCAGAGGTCCTTTATATTCATTTATGGCAAATTCTACTTTTTCAAAATCTTCAAAAATCTTTATACATCTGGATTTTCATATATTTTATTAGATTTCCTAGAGTGGAATATATTTGTTAGTTATTTATGTTAAATCAACAGTTGTAAAAGTTTCCTTGACTAAGAATCATACAAATATTTATTGCTGATTTGATCAGTGTCTAAGGTTGTAGATTTCCCCCAGGTTTTACGTCGTTGGACAACAGCTTTCTTCTCAGATCCTCATTATGAACCCATTTCCTGCATCATCCTGGCAGATGGGCAGCCATAGTATCTACACGACTAAAGGGACCATCCCCCATGGCCTATGTAAGCGGGGCCTGTTACCTTGGTGACACAACTAGGTAAAGGGGAACTCTGGGGTATT
Organism: Halichoerus grypus; assembly: GCF_964656455.1. Lineage (NCBI taxonomy): Eukaryota > Metazoa > Chordata > Mammalia > Carnivora > Phocidae > Halichoerus > Halichoerus grypus. The sequence continues at coordinate 115,172,948 of NC_135712.1, forward strand.
TATATGTTAATGGAGAAGGCTGTATCTCATTATCTTTATCTCTGAAAAGGTGTATGGTTATAACCAGATGAACTTAACCATTTCCTTATTGCAGTGCAATTATATTCTCCACCAATATTGCTTATTTCAAATGGTTCAGAAACAGGCTTGCACATGATTCTTTGTGCTCATTTGTATGTCTCTAGAACATTTAAATGTAGAAGTATTTTTAATTTCCAGAAGATATTTTCCTTCAAATTTGTACACAGCTTACTTCCACCAAGGGTGTATAAATGAATTATATTACAGCCTCCCCACATACTAGATAACATGATATTCTTATATAAATCTTTTTATTGTAATGTATATCTACCTGACCACAGCTGATATTGAGCATCATTACCTCTTATTGTTTCCAGAGATCTTTTTTTTTTTAAGATTTTATTTATTTATTTGAGAGAGAGGGGAAGTGAGAGAGATCACAGAGGGAGAGGGAGAAGCAGACTTGCAGCTGATCAGAGAGCCTGATGCAGGTCTTGATCCCAGGACCCTGAGATCATGACCTGAGCCGAAGGCATATGCTTAACCGACTGAGCTACCCAGGTGCCCCTGTTTCCAGGGATCTGTATGTATTCTTTTTTTTTTTTTAAGATCTTATTTATTTATTTGAGAGAGAGAAAGAGAGCATGAACAGAGGGAGGGGGAGAGAGAGAAGCAGACTTCCCGCTGAGCAGGGAGTCTGACAATGGGACTCTATCCCAGGACCCTAGCCGAAGGCAGGCACTTAACTAACTATGCCATCCCTCTTTTATGTGTTCTTGAAGAAAAAAAAAATCTCTTCTACATTGTATGTGTTGTAAATATTTTCTCCCACTTTGTAATTTTCTTTTAATTTTTTGTCAGACATTTTATTACATGGAAAGTTACTTGTGAGGAAAGGTCAGGAAGTCTTGATTTCTTTGTTTTTATTATGAAGTACACTTGTATGAAATTTTTTCTCCTTATAACTTTTTAGAGTTTTCATTTTGGCTTAAAAATATTCAAAACTTTTAAAAAATGTGGAAGTATTATAAGTACTGCTTATGTGCCGTGTACTTAACAAATGAAAAGACAATTTTTGAACTTAAAGATTTACATACTATGTTCCATACTATTGTAGTATGTAGGTGGAAAAATAGATGCCCAAACATGTCCATGTCCTAATCCCTGAAAACTGAATATGTTATCTTAAAACAGGAAAGACATTTTGTAGAAATAATTAAATTAAGAATCTTGAGCTAGGGAGATTATCTTGGATTGGTCCAAGATAATTACAAGAGCTCTCATAAGTGAAAGAGGTAGGCAGGAAAGTCAGAAGCAGAAAATGATATGCAGAGATGTGACTACGTAAATGGAAGTTAAAGTGATAAGATTGCTGGTTTTGAAAACAGATTGCTGCTTTTGAAGATGCTTTCCATAAGTCAGGGAATGAAGAAAGTTTCTAGAAGCTAGAAAAGGCATGCAGCAGAATTTTCCCGGAGCCTTCAGAGAAAAATACAGTCCCTGTTGACAAATTGATTTTAGCCCAGTGATTCCTATTTCACATTTTGACTTTGTAAACTGCAAGATAATAAATCTGTGTTGTTTTAAGGCACTAATTGTCGTACTTTGTTACAGCAGTGATGGGAAAATACCACACATACTAAAATAGGCAAGTAAACAAATACTTAATCTCAGTAAGTGTGTGACTGAGGAAGAAGAAAACAGGTGAGGTTATAGAATGGGACTCTCCAATACAGCAACCATCAGCCATGTACTTGAGCAGAAAAGGAGAAAAGGGCTTTTGTGTAGACAACTGGCCACTTTCACCACAGTAATATTAATAATTGTTCAAAATGGCAATATGACCAAAAAAGATCCAAGGCAAAAAGCATAAAATGAGATAAAAAGTGATATGAAATTTTGATAAAATGTGTGTTCCACTCAAGAGATTAAAATGATTCTAAATGCTGGAGAACATAACGGCCTGATTATTTTTGAAACAAAACCATAAAGTGATACATAAAAGGCTGACAAATTCAATACACTTGTAAGATAAAAGATGTCTCAAACAAAAATAACAAGTGACAGAATGGGAGAAAATATTTACAACATATGCCACAGTTAAAAGATCTTATCCGCAATATGTCATTGTTCCTATAAATGGAATCTGAAGCAAAAGTAAGGGAAACAAAAGCAGAAAAGCAAAGAGGCTGCAAGTGAATGGACATTTTGTTGAAGAGTAACAACTGATCAATAAATGTATGAAAGCTTGGTCAATGGTAACATTATTCCTAATTCTACATCTAAAATTAATTCTTAACATAATTTTATGACTGGTCTAGGTTGAAAGAGAGGGCAATTTGTACTGTCTAGGAGTAAATTACTAGTGTCTTGATTTAGACAAAATGTAGGAGATAAAACAGGAGAAGCAGACATCACTTTCTGAGAATTTTCATTACTTGGAATCTGTGAAGAGTTGGAAGATAAAATTAAGCTAAATTGCTACTTTATAGCTCTTATCTTTAGGGCTGACCAGAAAGATGAAGTTCAAATTTATCATGCTGCTAAGGGATGAGTCTAAGATCAGTAATATTTCCCTTGTATTTCTTTCCTTTTTTCTATAGGAAGGAGATACCAGACATATATTTAGAAGCTGGATGGTGAGCCACATTAAACTTTATGAATTGATATTTTCATTGTAGAATATTTCTGTTGATAATATAAACTATTCTTAATGCTGTTAAAATATTTTTACCTTCAGTTTTATTTTTCTTGACATCATAGTAGAAGAATATGAGAACACACTATTGTCCGGTAGTAACTTTTCCTGGCTGAGATTTTAGGAGGCATGAAATAAGCATTCTTTTAAAAAAAGTAAATGTGACCTATTCTCATAAAGTTCTGGATATTAAGCTAGGCTGATTCCTTTAGCTGTATCAAAATTCTTCTGCTTAATATTTTTAAGAATATTTTGTTCATAATTTAGATGCACACATTATTTCAAGTATTTTATGTCACTACACATTTGTTATAAATATATGTCATACCTTTTGTTACTGGAAGTAGAGAAGGTCAGAATTAAAAACCTGAAAATGTACTTAGGTTAAAAGCTTAGTTCAGAAAGTTAAAGAATCTGAATATATTGTGCCTAATTTCTAAATCTATGATAATATAGCCTTTAAAAATGCTGAATTTACTTTGCCTTAATTTAGAGTCTTTAATTTTTATTCCTTAAGATCAGACATCTGTCTTAAAGGTCAAGCCAATTGTGATATCATGGCATGACGGATTTTTCTTGTTTTTAACGTTAGTCATCTCCTTTATTAGTAACTCCTAATCCATTTTACTTTTCGACCTCTCCCCTGGTCTTTGGGGAGCCCTGTTATCTTGTCATCTGCCTAACTTTCAATGTCATTACATCTACAGTATGTCCAATCTCATCTTAAAAACATGCTTTCTCTCTTATCCTCAGTGGCTCCTTTACTTTAACTTGTTTTCTTTTCTGAAGCTGCGCCCTGGGTCTGATGTTGACAATTATTTTGCTACAATCACTTCTGTATCATTTTCCCTCATCAGTACTGCAGGACTGATCAATGTCCCAGTCCCCATATCCCAAGACTAATTACCTTACTGTAATCTAAATTGAATTAAATTTGCTATCTCTTAGCACAACCAACTGAAAAGGAAAATATTGTGAAAACTTCACTATTACTAGTGGATATAACATTAAAAGAGAGGGAAAAAAAAGCAAATGTCTTAAAATTAAATTTGAAATGTAATATGGCAAATACACAACCACATACCACTAAAAGAGTAAAAAGTACTTAATGATTCTGTTTAAGTAACAGTTTTGTATCTCATGATTCTTTTTCACCTATAAAGGAACCTGCAATGCTAGGCACTATACACAATTGCCCTGAATTTACACAAAGCTTTCTTGGAGCTATTTATATTGTCTACCTATAACACCCTCAGAACAGCACGTTGCAAGTATATACTGGGAAAACGACCTATCTCGGGCAAGTCATGTGTCCTCATCCTCCTATGCTCTACTCCATTGATTTAACTTTCCATACTTTAAATCAATAGCTATCAGTGTGTAATATAGAGAGTATTTATATATAACAAAAAATCACCAGGGGAGTTTTCCAAATTTAGCTATCTGGTTTTACCACCACCTCCCAATGATTCTGATTCAGTAGGTCTAGAGTAGGGCATAAGAATATACATTTTAGGGATGTCTGGGTGGCTTAGTTGGTTAAGCATCTGACTTTTGATTTCAGCCCAGGTCATGATCTCAGGGTCCTGGGATCGAGCTCCTCACCAGGCTCTGTGCTCCGTGCAGTATTTTTTTTTATAAATACTCTCTATATTACACACTTCCAGAGTCTGCCTGTCCCTCTCCCCCTGCTCCTCCCACTGTGCACTCTCTCTCTAAAATAAATAAATAAAATCTTTAAAAAAAAAGGAATGTGCATTTTAAAGCACACCAGAGTATTTCTTAGGTACACTGACAGTTGAGAGTCACTGAATTACCAGTAAATTCATTCATTTACATAGAAGAGTTATTTCCAAGTTACAAAACAAATTGTGGTCTAGGGGATAAATATAAGGCCTTTTATTATTATTTTTTAACCCAAAAATAAGATAGAACTTAGGCCTTAGTAATATTTAATATATAGAGTAGAACTAGTCTCCTTAGGTAGTCACATGGCCTCTTGCTATGTGGGATATCCTTAATAAGTGTTGGGTTTCCACAGGCAGAGGAGTTTTAAGGGCCATCTTCCCTTACTTTTCTGTAAGTTGCATTATAAGACAGTCTTTTTGTATCCAGGTAAGTTGTTTTATAGATTATGTTCTCTAGTCTTAACCAATATTTAGAAAATGCAAAATTGACTTAATAATCTTTCTACTAAAAAAACAGTAATAAAGAATGATAAATATTTTAGAACATGTTATCTATTAAAAGGTGGCAGGGTCAGTTTTTCTTATTGGGCACCCACACTAAAAGAGAAGACAAAAACCCATTGGCAATATTTCAGAAAATTAATGAAGTTTCTTTTCATGTTTCTTAATAATGAAGACAAAGGCCATATACCATTGCTGAAACATTCATTCTACTGAAGCAGTGAAATTAGCTAGAATAGTACACAGAAAACAAAATAGAAACAAATAAAAATACTTTCTTTTGTCAGTATACACTGTTGACAGGTGCAAGAATATATTATTGATGACTTAAATATATTGTAAGAAAATTATGCACTATGGGAGGTTTACTGTAGAGTTACATGACAGTCCAGATATTTTTAATGTGTCTCATTTTATTTTCTAGATTTTGTTTCACAAACTCATATATCAAAGAGTGCTTTTGGTAAGCTACTAAAAGAAAGGTGAGCTGGAAAATGTATGTCTTTTAGAATAAATAATACCTTAAAAATATTTTGAGAACAAGCTAAATGTTCTAGGCTCAAGGTGCAAAGGTCATACCACGCATGAATTTCATTCACGGTGTTTTTCAGAGAAAAACTATTGTCCCTTTACATAGGTAGAAATCAGGTGTACAAATTATACATGCCAACATCCAGGTCATTAATTTCACAAAATGAGATCCTTAAAATGTATAGTAGACTTACAAATAGTTTATAAGTATACAGAGAATATCTGTGAAGATCTTTCTAACCATAGATAAGTATTCTGGTTATCTTTTGGCAAAGTAGTTAAAATAATTGAATAAAAATGAATGCCACTTTTTTCTTACAAATATAAGTATTCCAAATATATTGATTCTTTTTGATGATAAATATCCGTTAGTAGTATACTACTTAGATGTTTTAGAAAATATAAACACGATCCATCCTTAAAATGTAAAGGTCATGCTTTTAAAATGAGTAAGAAAACAATGGGTTTTTTTTGGTTTTTTTTGTTTTTTAAGATTTTATTTATTTATTTGACAGAGAGAGACACAGTGAGAGAGGGAACACAAGCTGGGAGAGTGGGAGAGGGAGAAGCAGGCTCCCGGCCGAGCAGGGAGCCCGATGTGGGGCTCGATCCCAGGACCCTGAGATCATGACCTGAGCCGAAGGCAGATGCTTAACGACTGAGCCACCCAGGCACCCCGAAAACAATGTTTTATGAAGGAAATTTATGTTAGTAAGAAACACTTTAGAAATATGAATATTTGAGTATTTTCCAACATTTTATGATTTTGTTACCTAAAATAATTTGTATGACTTAAAATATATTTAATCTATACTTTTAATAAAGTTGAAACATATTCTATTTAAAAATGTTTCAAAATTACTATCTTCAATAAACCTTGAAGCCACTTATTAATATTAAACACACATGTTTTCAGATTCGTCTATAAAAGCATATAAGTTTTTAGAAAATAGGATTTTAACCTCTCAATTTTAAGTTTTTACATATATATATAGTATACCTGTAAAAGTAATACTTTTAATTTTATCCAATACTATTCTTTTATTTGTATATATTTATGTGCATCATATATATTTGTGATATATCATTTTCAGATATCACAGCTAATACAGCCAAGTATCAAACTAAACTTAAAAATAAATCTTCAAATTACTTTTCCAATGTGCTAAACATGAATATTCAGAAATTATAGAGCATATACAAGCACACTGCTGCATAAAATATTAAATTATCTATAGCACTGTGATAAAAGAAATTCTCAACTTTTAATGTTTATGGGCCCTACTCATGGGCTCCCTGGGAAACTATATTTGTAAGGGCCAGAATGACTTCACCAAACTTCAAAGCATGGGCTCTATTTCTGTTCTGAGCACACATTGTGCATCTGCTCTTTAGCAAATAACCTAAAAGAAACATTTCAAACTAAAGATAAGAGTAAAAATCTCCCTAATTTCTGTTCCCAACCTCTGAAGCTTGCAACCTTGTACATACTAAAAGCATAAAATAAAGTTCGTAATTTTCTGAAATATCCTTTGTCCTGATGATTTGTAACTCTTGATGTAAACACACACACACACACACACACACACACATACACACACACAACCCAAACAAACAAAAACCATATATAACACTCTTCTTTTTCCAAAGCACTCTTTTCTTCTCCAAAGCACTCTCTTCTTTGTGAAGATTGTGTATCATGGGCAGCTGTCCTCACCTGGGCCCAAATAAAACTCTTTTTTTCTTTTAAAAAATTCTAAAAGGTTTGTTCATTTTGTATCAACAACTATAGTAAAGGCCCAAAGATTTTATAAAGTTAGTACATAAAAATAAAGTTATTAATTCCAAATGTTACTTGTTATATTTTGATACATTCTTATACATCCTTGTTTTTACTCTTTTGACTGCAATAAATGAAGGAGGGCACATGTTGTGATGAGCACTGGATGTTATACACAACTAATGAATCGTTGAACACTACATCAAAAACTAATGATGTACTGTATGTTGGCTAACTGGACATAATAGAAAAATAATTTATTAATAGAGCAGTGCATATATATTCACCAAATGATAATTAAATGAATACACATACATTAGGGAGAATGCATGTTCGAAAAGTTTGGAGGCAACCAACATAGTTTACTGTGCTCATGAGGAAACCCCTTCGATAGCCACAATGTACAATGTTAAATTCATTCATTAATCCTAGTGGAGCTTGGATAAGAGGGGTGGTTGGATGGTTGCTATTAAACCAAAAGAACATCAGTGATGTGCTGGTAAAGGCTGAAAAACAACATGGGGGTAGGAGGAAGTGCTAATGTGCAGTGTTTGCTGATTTCTTTAATGAAAATACTCCTACTGCAGGTGATTTCAGATTACTGAAAACAACATGTGGGGCTGGGGATTGATGGGCACAATCAACTGTCAGAAACTGGTACAAGCCGGTCTAAACACCACTGGATAAAGCCTATGTCCTGTTGGCAGGAGATGATTCTACTCTCACTTGTCAAAAATTATATGAAAGTACAGCAAAGAACCTCTTGACTAGAATTTTCTTCTCTTTAAAAAATTTCCCTGCAATATTGAATTAGTACTCTGTGCATGTTTGCTCAGTAAATGGTACTTTCTAATTCTAATCATTTTCACATTCTAAATTTCACAATGTAATCTGTAGGTACACATGATTTCTAAGTATGTTTGATAGGAAAGAGTAGGATATGGAGAGTGAGAAAGGGAAGGAAGGCATATTTCTGCAATAAAGAAAAGAGATATTTTAATTCTATGTAATGACGTTTTTCAACAGAATTAGCTTAAATGTTTAACTAAAAATCACTAAGAAAACCAAATATGACATATATAAACTTCCCATCATAATTTTACAAGAATACATGTAAAAAATCTCTCTTTCACACCCCCCCCCCATATATTTAATTAGAGACTAGCTAAAGTGTCTTGAATAAGTTCCCTCGGAACAAATCAAAGACAGAAAGCACTTTACTCTTATGTGAACTAATTTCTGTTCCAGTGTCTTTCCACTAAGCAAATTATGACTTTTCTTTTCTCATTAAGGTTAATTTAGAAAAGAACGGAGTGTTTGATTGCTGGTGGGTTCCTCTTCAATACGCTGCTCACATACAAGAATCAATTACACTTGGCTCATCCAATTCTTAAAAATGGTTTTAGATTGCTTTATAACTCCAATCTATTTGTCAAATTACTCTGCCATTATCTTTGTGTTCACTGAAGCTAGGACAAAATTGTGTTTAAACAACGGTTTACTTTAATATCCTAAAGTTCAAAAAAAGATAATTGAACAAACACTATGCAAATATATACTTTGAAATTAAATCCCTGCTTACTTCATACTAGAACTACTAGTATTCCAGAATTTTACTTACCTACAATAATACCCTTTATATGATGAAGATAAGCCTTAGGTTATATTAATTTCTCTCAAATATTTTAACTGAAAAGTCATGGAATCTTCATCTTACTGACTGAACCTGCCATCAGCAAAGATAACTTAATTATCATGCCAACCAACTTTATGTGGCAAGAGAAAACACAGTAATTCATGGATAATTGCATAAGTCTTCTAACTTGGATTGTCTGCTTCTAAGCCTACTCTCCTCTACTCCGTTTTCTACATTGCTGTCAAGTTAATTTTCCTTTTTATAGCAATTGATTTGCTCCCTTATTTGCTTTCATGTATAGAATTTCTATCAAATAAACTCCATGAACAGACTGTCAAGGTCTTTGACAACATAGCTTGAAGTGAATCCTTCCTTTAGTCATTCACTCATCTATTGATTCATTCATTCCAAAAGATTTTTGAGCTTTATTTCCTAAATATTTCCTAAATATTTGTGACTTAAAAAAGACTTAATTTTTTAGAGCATGTTTAGGTTCCTTGCAAAATTGAAGGAAAGGTACTGAGATATTTCATTTACTCCCTGCCCCCGCACATGCCTAGCATCCCCCGTTTATCAACATCTCCCACCAGAGGGATACATGCATTACAACCAATAAACCTACACTGACACATCATAATCAAAGTTTACATTGGGATTCACTCCTGGTGTTATACATCTGTGGATTGGGACAAATGTGTAATCCATCATTATAATATCATACAGAGTATTTTCACTGCCCTAAAAATCATCTGTGCCCTACCTAACCATCCTTCTCCCTCTCCCACCCACTATTACCCAGTGATCTTTTTAGTGTCTCCAACTTTGCTTTTGTCACATATTTGGAATGATATAGTATGTGGCCTTTTTGGATTGGCTTCTTTCTCTCAGTAAATGCATTTACAAATCCCCCATTTCTCTTCTTAGCTTGATAGCTCCTTTCTTTCTAGTGTTGAGTGATATTCTACTGTCTGGATGGAATTATTTCCATAATGCAACACACATTTTTGATCTCCTGTTGCATATCTCAGATACATTGCTAGGCACTGAGGAGAAAAGATGTGTACCTGGTAACCTGGTAAGGATCATCTTTATGTATCTTTAACTTAGACCATAACTTAAAATCCCTTGAGAACAGAAGCTAGTTCATACTTGCTTGCATGTTTGAGGGAAAGCAGGATAATGAAAACATATAAGTACCTTAAAAATGTGTGTTGCTGCTATGTATGGTGACAATTATCAGGCAAATAATGATGACAGATAAAGTGATGGGTAATAGAAAATAAAGAAAAACTCTCCGATTTTACCACTACAAATCATACAGTTAAAAAGATATGAATACTGTACATGTTAATTCTGATGCTCTTACAAACCTAAATGACAAAATCTTTATTTCTAGATAAGCTAAGAACAATCAATACTGCATTCCACATTATCTTGCTTTACAGAATACAGAGACTTTTAAACACATATAACACTTATATGAACATTTTGAGAGAGAGAGAGAGAAGGAAGCTTTTTTTTTAACTTATGTTTTCTTATTCCTCTCTCCTTTCCCAACCCAGTACACCCTTCTCCCCAAAAATACTTATTCCATCTTCTGTGTTCTCTGTGTGAATGAAGGACTTTCATCCATCCAATTAGTTGTTCAACACTGAAGCCTGCTTAATATTTTTAATCTCTAGCTCTATGACCCTAACATCCAATTAATTACCATTTCTATCCACACTATTCCTAAAAAGTATCTAAAATATTTGTGTACTATAGAAAATATATCCAAAACTTGGACAAAAGAATGGCATGAACTTTCAATGTCATGTAGGGGGCATTTTTTAACAAGCTTAACCAAGGCAATTATCTAGGAGAAAGTGCCTGCATTTGAAGCCTGGACACAATGAAACTGTGTAACTTGAAGATACCTGTCTGGAAAAAAAAGGGATGACTAAAGTTGTGGTTTCTTAACCCTGTCAGACATTAACTGATTTTGCATCTCACCTGAATCTGATTTTTGCATTCCTCTTTTTAAAATAATGTCTATAGGGGCGCCTGGGTGGCTCTGTCGTTAAGCGTCTGCCTTCGGCACAGGTCATGATCCCAGGGTCCTGGGATCGAGCCCCGCATTGGGCTCCCTGTTCGGCGGGAAGCCTGCTTCTCCCTCTCCCACTTTCCCTGCTTGTGTTCCCTCTCTCGCTATGACTCTCTTCTGTCAAATAAATAAATAAAATCTTTGAGAAAAATAAAATAAAATAATGTCTATAAATAGCCAATTCTTCAAAATGTTTTGGTTTTTTTTTTTTTTTTTGTGCTTGCTTTATCATCTTGATGCTTCTCCATCAATTAAATGAATAAAAATCTTTCCCGAGTTCCTTCTTCATTAGTATGAAAGTCATGTTGTAACATTTTAAAAATTATACGTTAATAGTACCTCTCTATTCCCAAAAAAGACCTTTACTGTCAGGAATTTGTCTATCTTATGTACCACATTGCCCTCAAAACCTAACACAGTGACTGATACATAGCATATCCAGTAAGTACTTAAGTTATTAAATATTATTTTTTAAAGATTTTATTTATGTATTTGACAGAGAGAGACAACGAGAGAGAGAACACAAGCAGGGGGAGTGGGAGAGGGAGAAGCAGGCTTCCCACTGAGCGGGGAGCCCGATGTGGGGCTCTATCCCAGGACCCTGGGATCATGACCTGAGCTGGAGGCAGATGCTTAACGACTGAGCCACCCAGGTGCCCCAAGTTATTAAATATTATTAATAATAGTAAAATTGGGACCTCAAAAGTTTAAGGGTTATACTTATTGTTTCACATCTGATGTTGTTTTTGTATACCTGGTAACAGATGAAATGAGATCCCTACCTTCCTCTCAAGTGTTTTTACCAATATATATACATAATGCTTCTATATCTCATTTGTCTGTATCAGATCACCTAAGTTTTAGTGACCGAGTACATGTTAACAGTGGTGATAGCTACCTTCAATTAATCATCTACCACACATAGTTATATCTTAATATTTGATCTTCAAGCAGGCAATGAGTTTAGTAATACCAGCTCTGCTTTACTAGGAAGAAACTATGGCTTAGAATATTGTAACATTCCTGGTCAGTATTAGAGTCAAGATTGGAACTCCAGTTTAGGAGTTACACTACATTATACTATAGCTATATACTACCATTATACTACAACTATAAGCAGATCCTAGTGTCTGACTCATCACATTTTGAGTTATATTTAATCATTTAATTAATTATATTTGTCCACCTATAATTGTATATTCTAACTTAATTATTTTTTCCATAAGCACACACTATATATCAACTTTATCCCAGGTATTATGCTAAGTATTAGATATTTAATAATGGGGAATGTAGCCCTTGCTCTCAAGAAATGTATAGACTAATGGGAGATTAAAGCAGACTATCAGACTAAGACAGGGGTACGTGCCCCATACTATAAGATTCCCCCAAAAGCCATTTGGCCTAGATTTGCAAGGGGTATGAAAGCTCAAGGAAGTGACATCTTGGTTTCATCCTAAAGACATTATAGACACATGCAGGATGAAGAGGGGTTATATATTCTGTTTAGGGAGTAAGTTTTCAGGAGGCAAAAATTGAGATGAAAAAAGTAATCAGGAACTAGATAGCAAAGGGCTTTATATTATATGGTTGAGCACATGGAATTTATTCTCAGGGAAAGTAAGAGTCTTGAGGTAATGTAAATAACACTAGTTAATGTAATAGATAAATGTTGATTTCCTAGTGGCTAAACACAATACATATATTATTTCTAGTTTATACCACAATTCAATGTGAGTATCCTGGGGGAGGGTCATTCCCTGTGGCCATTTAGAATTTCAAGTTCAAGGGTGCCCGGGTGGTTCAGTAGGTTAAGCATCTAATTCTTGGTTTCAGCTCAGGTCATGGTCTCAGGTCCAGGGATCGAGTCCTGAATTGGGCCCAGCATCAGGGCCCCAACTCTGTGGGGAGTCTGCTTAGCTCCATCTCTCTCTGCCCTTCGCTCTGCTCATGTGCTCTCTCTCTCAAATAAATAAATCTTAAAAAAAAAAAAAAAAGAATTTCAAGTTCAACCACCTAGGTGCTTGTAGGTCCTCTCCAATCAACTAGCAGAAAGGTAAACAGAGGGAATAAAAGATTACTCATGGGGAGGGTTTATGTGGATGGTACAGATCTTAGCTCCCTTCACTTTTTTTTTTAAGATTTATTTATTTTAGAGAAAGCATGCGCACAAGCATGGGGAGGGGCGGAGGGAGGGAGGGAGATCGAGAGAGAGAGAGAGAGAGAGAGAGAGAGAGAGAGGGAAAGGAGAGAGAGAGAGAGAGGGAGAGGGAGAGGGAGAGGGAAGGGGGAGAGAGAGAGAAAGAGGGAAAGAAAGAAGTAGACTCCTCACTGAGTGTGGAGCCTGACTCCGGGCTTGAACTCACAATCTTGAGATCATGACCTGAGTTGAAGTCAAGAGTCGGAGGCTTAACCAACTGAGCCACCCAGGTGCCCCTACCATCACTTTTAATAACATTTATTTAGTTATTGCACAGACATATGACTACATCCAATGGGAAATATAATCTAGCTATGTGCCTGGAAAAAGCGAGCACAGGCTTTGTATAAAAACAAAGTAGTCTAGACCTCTGATGAGAGGTAAGTCTTGCACACAAAGATTTGATTTCATTTTAAAAAATTTGGAAGTGCCTAAGTGATTCCTAAGCAGACATGTCTAGCAGAATATTCAGTTACAATTTTGGAGCTTGTGGGATGAATATAATCTAAGAAGATAACTAATCCCCTGTATTTTTTAGCTAATTGAATTTACATTGTCCAGAAGACTGAAATGAGAAGGGACCTTGTGTCTCCTAAGAACTGCACTGCCCATTAAGGTGTAGTTCTAGGAAATGAGTCATGCAGGAAATTGTGAAGGAACTGTCAGATAAATATGAGGAAAAAACAAAACATGGAGTTTTATGAATAAAAAAGAAGAAAGGATCTTAAGTAGACTGTGAACAATGTCATGTTTCATTTTTAGAGAGATCTGAGGAGAGAAAGCAGGGAAATAAAGAAAATCACTAAAGATAAGCCTGAAAAGACGTCACTAATATTCTTTAGGTTACCATTATCACTGAATATTTCTCTTTGCATTTAGGAATACATAAAGAACAGAACCTCCATGAATGAGAAAGGTAGTTACCAACTGATCTTACTTAAGATTTACAAGATTCCACCTACACTCTATTCCTGAGAGATGTATGTAAGCCAGCTTCATTAAGCTGGCTTTGAGAGGAAAATAATAAAATTATTTCTGCGGAAGGGAGGAAACATGGATTTTCACAAAGTATGGCAGCATCCATTCCATGAATGATTGATTAAGTCAGAACAGGATGGATTTAGAGAAAGATTTTACTGGATGCCAAGAAATAGTTTTGTGAGTATAAATATTTGAAGTGAATGTGGAGTGATAAAAGGCCACATATACATATACCATATCTATATGTGATATTGCTACATTTTTTCTTGCTCTTTTTCATTAAATGCCAGTAGCAAAACAACTGTGTTCTATATATATTATACTCACATCACATTAATAGAAGGTAATTAAAACAATTTTAAATATTGAGTACTAAAAACTACAAAGATTGAAACAGCCCTTTAACCTTTATTTTTCATTATCAGATATAAAAAAGTTGTTCTTAAAAAAAGATATATCTTTTTTTTTATTCTTAAGATTTTTATTTATTTATTTGACAGAGAGAGAGAGAGAGAGATACAGCGAGAGAGGGAACACAAGCAGGGGGAGTGGGAAAGGGAGAAGCAAACTCCCCACTGAGCAGGGAGACCGATGTGGGGCTCCACCCCAGGACCCCAGGATCATGACCTGAGCCTCAGGCAGACGCTTAACGACTGAGCCACCCAGGCGCCCCTATCTTTTTTTTTTAAAGATTTTTATTTATTTATTTGACAGAGAGAGACAGCGAGAGAGGGAACACAAGCAGGGGGAGTGGGAGATGGAGAAACAGGTTTCCTGCTGAGCAGGTGGCCCGATGCGGGGCTTGATCCCATGCAGGCCTCAATCCCAGGACCCTGGCATCATGACCTGAGCCAAAGGCAGACACTTAACGACTGAGCCACCCAGGCATCCCAAAAAGATATATCTTTAATAGTTGTCTAGGGTCAATTTATTGAGCTGGATTTGGAATGCAAAAAGAAAACTAACACCTTGATATTCCTTATATTTAAATTTCTTACCTTTTAGTAAAATTTATTTTCTCAGTCATTTGCTTTTGGCAAAATTGCAATAATAAAACATTTAGTGTGCTGGGTTAATTATAATAGACATAGAAGGGTTTTCTTTCCATGAATACTGCTTTAGAGACATTAGACTTGTTGCTAAATACACATCCAGTTCTACAATTTTAGAACTTGATAACTACGTAAATATAGTTCATCAAAGAATACACACAACGTACCTTTGGAAAGGCAAGCCAAATTTTGCTTTTAGTTTCCCTTCCAAAGAACTTTGTATCATGGAACCCAATAGAGCAGGGGCACACAAGAAGCATCTCTCAATTGCTAGTCTGATTTTGATTCACTACCAAATTTGAGGATTACTTTTTAAAAGGGAACAAATAGGCTGGTGATCTGCCTAGAAATATTTCAGTTTTTCAACTAAATTATGTAAATTACAACTATTATATTTTGCTTGAATGACTTTATACTAATCGGGACAACTTATGTGAAAAAACTTGTACTTTTGTTTCAGGACCCAAAAGTTTTCCTGACATTTGACACACTCCTTGAAATGGAAACGTACATAACTAGCTGCCTCCTTCAAGGAAATTTCACCTGACAAGCCTATAGAAAACCTTTTTGCTTTAATTGTAATTTTTGTTCTTCCAGCTGCTTTGAAAAAAATGAAAGGACAGAGAAAATGGGTGAAATGTCATCATTTTATTATGGAAAGACCTGAGTAGTTCTTTGTATTAGAAGATAAGGCCCTATACCTTTTAAATGGCTTTCATTTCTTTTTGAAAGAATCAGTGAATTTATACAATGGTCCTACTAATCATACATGTAAAAAAAAAGAATTTTTTGACAATTTCCTTTAATTTTAGAGTCCCATTTATCATATCTGTGATTTATTTCTAGCAAAGTTATTGGTCGTAGATTTCTTCTTTCGTTTTCTTTTTATTACTTAAAACTTTATTTAAAATTTACAGCTATTCTCCAACTGTAAAGTAAAAGGGCATGCTTCTCCAATTTTTCATTCCACTGCCCCAGATCATTCTTAACTTTTTTTTCCTCCCAAACTTTTGGACATCTGAAAAAGACAGTAAAGCAGAGGAAGAAGAAAATAAGAGCTGGGAGAAGAAAATAAGAAAAGGGAAGCATAACAGGGAAATTATGTTCAAATGAAGTTAAATGATAAGAAAAAGAAAATTTAATTTCATATGAGAATACAGCCTTACACCTCAAACCATCCTATCTTTTACTTCTACCTTCTTCTCCAAATGAATTCAACAAATCAAAATACATATTATCGTTATTTTTCTGAGAGGTTATTAATATTAAGGTGCCCGGGTTTAGTAAGAGTTTGGTAGTAGTAGGCAAAAGGGAATGAAAGGCGTATTAACTTTTTACTCTGTGACTCTCCTTTAGGGACCCTCACTAGAACTCTGCTGGCACCTCATTTGTCCCAACACCCAATTCCCCTAGTTGGTGATAAAGCTCAGAGACACGCAAGAGCTAGATACCACAAGTAAATGTTCATTAGACTTTTAAAAGATAAAGAGAGAGATATGGGGTGCCTGGGTGGCTCAGTCGTTAAGCGTCTGCCTTCAGCTCAGGTCATGATCCCAGGGTCCTGGGTTCGAGTCCCGCATTGAGCTCCCTGCTCCACAGGAAGCCTGCCTCTCCCTCTCCCACTCCCCCTGCTCATGTTCCCTCTCTCGCTGTGTCTCTCTCTGTCAAATAAATAAATAAAATCTTAAAAAAAAAAAAGATAAAGAGAGGGATAGATAATGAAGCTGTGTAAAATTTATAAAAATTATTTTATAAAGGAAATTATAATTTAGTAATTTCTATTATATCACTTTATATGTACACACTCTATATATATGTATACATATCCATAAACATGCATATGTAAACATGCTATATATTTTTCTTATAGGTGTTTTATAACATTTGTAAATGGCATCATAGTGTTATCACATTATAATATATAGTGTTCTGCAACTTGTTTTGTATTTTGATATCAAGATTGTGTTTCTGAGAACTATCCATATTGCCATATATGGATATCGTTTCATTTCTTCCTATTCTATTACATAACCAGCACAGTCTTTTTCTTCAAAACTATAAAACACACAGGGAAGCTACTGCAAGGAAAAATGCTAATGTATACATAGTGGTTTCCTCAGGTGGCAAACTTATTGGTCATTTTTCAATTCTTTGTAATTTACTGTAGCTTCTCTCATTATATTACATATATATTATTTTCATAACAATAGAAATAGCTTTTACTAGATTCATTACTACTAGGGGTTCATTATACAAAATAAAATATATATTTTACATAATATTTTAGGTAATTTTGGTCATATATAGTTCGATTTTCTCCATGTAGGGATTCTCGTTAGGGATCATTCTCATATATATATTTCTCCTCTATCTTTAAATACTTAAAATAGAGCAAGATTTGGAATTCGAAACTTGATACTATAACAGCAGTTACCTTATGCAAAATTTATCTGGGATATTATCAAGATGTGGATCACTGAAATAATTACACACTTAAGCCCACGATACTAGTTATGCCTAATATATTTTCAAGTGATATTAACCTTCCAAGAAGTGCTGGATTTACCATTTGTGCAATCTCAACGGTTGAAGCAGCACGCTGAAGTAGTTATATACCCCTATTCTTTCATGGGTATCTACGCGGCTGTACAGCATTTCTGAAATCACTTTCCCTCTTTCTAGTCTATATGTTTCATGCCTCTGTCATATGATTCTCTATTGAGCCAGACAGAGAAGAGCAAATTTGAACTTTTATTTCTGAGTTGATAAGTGAATCTCTTGTAAACATCTTCAAAGTAAACTCAAGCTGTCATTTTTATGAGATGCTCATCTGGTTCCTCCTCCCAGCTTAGAGCCTGAGCAAAGTTCAGCTCTTTGCCCAACCCACTACGCTCATGTTTCCCAACCAAACACAGTGTAACTCTCACTCAAGCATTAGTCTTTTCGAAAATGACCTAGTGCCTCCTGCCTCTGCTGATATCTACTTGAAAGACTTAGTGTGTTCCATATACAATGTCATTACGTGATTCGTTAGGGCATTATGAAAAAGAGGTCATGGCCGTGCTGCCAACTCCACTGCGGCATTTCAGAAACTTTGTGATTAATAATCCTAACCCAGGCTCGCTCCCTGTCTGTCTCTATTAACAGTGAGGTGCAAATAGAAAGACGTAGAGATGGTGCCTATCCATCACATACCAGAAAACAAAGTAAGCCACAGGTCCCATGGAAGGAGACTCGTTAGAATTGTGCTTTTCATGGCAAAGATAGGGGACTTTATGTATTGTTGATTAACTTACAAATAACCCATCAGAATTACAGTTGCCAAGGAATTCCCCTGACTCTGTCAGCAGCTGACCCTTTAAGGGGAAGGAACTTTGATTAGATAGAAAATGCTAACTCTTCTATCCTGGGAGATTTCACAGGGCAAGTTTCTGACAGAATGAAAATCATACAAACTTTCTGGCTCTAATCAATACATAGGAGATGTCCAGATACATGAAGATGACCCTTCAGTTAAATTGGTCGATTGCTTGTTTTACCAGCCCAAATAATTGAGAATAGAGATGATATTATCCACAGAATGATTTTTGTTCTGAGATAGCAGAAATAAAAGTGCTTGAGAAACAACAAAATATTTGGCAGTTAATTCTGCTGCTTGTTTCAGCTGCCACTGTAGAAACTTCTCTGGAATTCATGATCTTCTCCTATGGTTTGACTCCTAGAAACATACATCTTTGAATAGAACAACTTAGTCTGGAACTTTCCCTTCTATATATTCTCAGTTACCTTCACTCCTACAGTTCCCTCCATGTCCCGGTGGGATGGTCAGGAATCAGCAGGAGCTCCATTACTCCGGACTTTACAAATACTATTTTCTCAAAATTCTAAGGGCATTCCAGAGTTAAGCAGAAAGATACGTTCTTTATATATGGGACAGAGTAGAGTGAATTAAATTACATGTCCCATATATAGAAAAAAATAATTTGAAAGCAGGTATTATTTGTCAGGAAGATAAAATTTATAACTTAAGTGTTGCTATCTTAAGAGGTGAAACTTCTCTCAATCTCTTTCATCAGCCTCCCAATAGGAAATTTTACTGTTGATACTGATTCTAACTAATTTTAAACAGGGATTTCTCTCTCTCTCTTTTAAACTAGGAACAAGGCTTTCAGTATGCTTTTTTCAGCATGGAATCACTGACTTTGAAAAATGCAGAAATTCTAATAAACGGAAATTCTCATTTTCGTTAGATCCATTACTGAATAGAAATGATGACCTTTCACCATGTCTTTTCTTCCCCTCAGATGGGCTCTAGTTTATTGAATTGTCTAAGTTACCTGTCTTACTGTGTCAGGGACAACAGTACTGTAGAAGCAGATACAACACAGGTGTAAAGAGTTGAATTGACCTGTGTGTTTTTCCTGTGCAGATGTGGCACTTGCTTTGAATACATGTGAAAGTTTATATAAAAAGAAAAATTTTAGAAAATAATTTAAATAAAAATAAGTCATTTTTACTGTCCCATCTATTAGAACTTGAACTTCACTCAGCATTCACTTCCTTATTAATAGTAAAAGTCTTTCTTATTATTGGTAGCTCATTTTTTGTCCTCTATATCCCTATAATGATGAGAGTCCTACTTATATTAAATTTACTGGTTATAAAATGTCATTGTCCAATCCCTCCCTCCCACCCCCTATTAATAAGGTGAGTTGAATTTAAAATTAAATATTTAAAATTTGCTGCAAGGCATTAATAAAGAAAACACATAAAACAAGAACAGAATGAATTTTTGGCTACTACTAGTCTTACTCAGTCAATTTTAAAAGTTAAATACACTCAGTCCTACATCTTAGATTCATTTATTAAGTTTCCTTTCCTCCTTTTTGCAGAAAATTACATAGCCTTGGATTGTAAAGAATGTGCAGATGTTAAATGTTAAATGGTTTCTCTATGATTTTTCCACAAGGCTCTTTCTTCAATGTTCCATTTAGCAGCTCAGATAAAAAGGCTTTTATGGCAAACATTACTACTTTATCGGTCTTCACCATAATGAGAACTTTCCAAGAAAATAATGAACATTTTTACTTTCATAAATTGATATCACCCTTTTTGAGGGAAGCATACTCTCCAAGAAAGGCAATTTTCCCTAGAAATTTTCATTTACCTCTGTTGTGTCCATCCTGATATCATTTACAAGTCAATGACAATGTGCAAGCAAAGAATTAAAACTATTATATTTTACCTGTAAACTTCCTTGAAACATATTTACTTTAAGTGGCTTGAATAGCTTATGGCTTTGTATGAATTATTTTCCTTATTTCAAACTTTTTGATCATTTTTTTGATATAACAGTTTTATTTTGTTACAAAGACTGCAATTTTAAAAAATGAAATATTTTTTAAGGACAAGGTCATGAAGGCACTATGGAATAAAAAACATAAAATCCACATAGTTGTAAAGAAATAGTGTGGATAACAAATGTGCTAATTGTGTGACTGAATTATGGCAGATTTTCATTATAAATTTTTCTTTGGCTATTCTAAACTGGATGAATTGGTACTTCTTCAGAAATCTGATCCAGATTTACACTAATCATTCAGCAAATGTTATAAGTAGAATAATTTAAAATTTTCTTAAAGGAAGACATTATTTTTCAGACAGATACAACAAAATACTTTGAAAATAGGTACAGATCAATAATGGATGTCCCACCTATTAGGTACTGTTGTTGTATAATACTGCTGTTCATTTTGAACAGGGAGAAGATGCAAAACTGGTAAGATTTTACCTTTATTGGTAAGTATAAATATTTCAGGTGGTACTGAGACCTGTGTATCCAAAGAGCTGCCTTATACCTTATCTGGATGACTGAATAACCACTAAAGAAAACTTTCTAGTCCTTATGGAAGAGTTAAAGAGCATATGCTTCATCCATCTACTTGCTGTCTAAACAAAATTTATGGGCACCTCTTACTTGCCAAATAATTTTGTTGATTCCCTGTTATTTGTTTGAATGCCTTCTACCCATTCTTTGGATATCTCTATCTCCCTTTATGCATCCTGTTTTCTCTGATTTTTTTTTTTTTTTATGTTTTATACTCAAGTGAGAAATGATTCTTAGTATCTCCTATGTCCCAGACATGGCCAGTATTGTTCCTGACTACTTTAAACAAGCCCCAAGCACAGCATTTGCTTTGTATCCTTCAAACTGCCCAGACAAATTCACTAAATTTATTTCTATTTACTCGGAAATCTTTTGTGACAAAATTCCTCTTGAGATTTAGGGAACCAAATGCCACAAAATAGGATGGAGATCAGGAAATGAATGTGGACTACTAATAATGTTCAAAACTAGAGAATCTTCATAAATCAATTGCTGTCACCCCGGAGGGCATTTGTCAGAGGTCCTATCTGTTCTTTTCTACATTTTTATTAATGACATTAATGCAAATTCAGAATTTAAAGGACAGATAATACTTGTAGTAGTAACATATATTTCTAATAGAATCTCTGATTGTTTCATGATCCAAAACAACTTCAATAAGAATAGGAAATTGCAGATCAAATCTAAAAATACAATATTTAATTTGGATATGAACCTTAGAACCAAATATAAAATTCCTAAGGACAAGGGATAGGGGAGGTGAAGCTTAATGGAAGAATTAAAAAAAGAAGTTAAGGATATTAGAAGACAATAAACACAATTAAAGTTAGCAATTTAACATACCTTATTTTTTAAGTGTTTGCCAAAACAATTTATGCAAATTAGGTTATATTATTGAAAAATATGCTTTCAAGAAGCACAGAACTTCAAAAAGAAGAAATTCTCAAGAAGCATTCTAGTTAGCATACATTTGAAAATGAGTAGAGAAAAATGGAATGGATTCAGCAGTTACAAAAAAGTCATTTAAAATTATTTCATTCTTTTCAAATATTAGACATTTGAAGTGCTTTATATAAGTAAGTAGAGTTACATCTGCATAGCAAAAATAAAACCAGGAAAAGTGAATAGAAATTTCCAGAAAGAAGTTTGGGATTTATTAAATGAAACTTTTTATTTATTTATTTATTTATTTATTTATTTATTTATTTTAAAGATTTTATTTATTTATTTATTTGAGAGGAAGAGAGTGAGAGGGAGAGAGAGAGAATGAGCAGGGGAGAGGGGCAGAGGGAGAAGCAGACTCCTTGCTGAGCAGGGAGCCTGATGCAGGGCTTGATGCCCAGACCCTGGGATCACTACCTTAGCCAAAGGCAAACGCTTAACCAACAGAGCCACCCAGGTGCCCCTAAATGAAACTATTTTATATCAGTGAAAGGTGTCTACGTTGGAAGAAGTGGCATCAATGAAGATGTCTCCTGATCTGTGAGTTAAAATTATTTTGTATAATACCTAGATATATTTAAAGGCCATTAAGACATTAAATACATAATGTAGTTAGAATGACGTTCTAGTTTCTACTGTGTTTGTAAAAGCTTGAGATTTCATTTTGCATTCTAGTTGAAAATTAATACATTTGATAAATCTTTCCCAGTGTTATTTTGAGCTTATTTAACTAGAAAATACTTAAAATAATAATTCAAAATATGACCCTAACAATTCTTTATTAGTTTCTATGACTTCTATTTGCTGAAATTACAAACTCAGAATCTTAGTAGCTTGTAGGAAACAAACAGACATTAATACTTCATTTATTCTGTATACATATCCATCACTGATTAAGTTCCCTGTTATGCTTTTCTTTACTCTAAGACCCAGGTTGAGAGAGCAGACATAATCACTAATGTTGCTGGTTGCAAGAACAGAGAAAAAGAACACCCCAGATACTCTTCACACCAGCAATTAATGCACTTGTCTCAAGGACCAACTCATCCACAAGGGAGTCAAGAGGTGAATGATTTAACACGTCTCAGGAGCAGAGAACAAATATTTGGTGAAATTCAATAATAACTACCACAAATAGCTGGGGCAAACATCATAATGGCTTCGTGGGAGAATTGTGATTTAGTAACAGGAAGGAATCTGAACACAGACTTCTTTTCTGTAAGTCCTGCTTTCCGAAGTTTAGACTTGACAGAAATGGGTTTCACTGCAAAAAGCCCATTTTATATGATGCTATAGGATATCAAGGAGAGTTTATGTGAAAACTGTAGATGATTGATAACTTTTGAGGTAGGAAGATGTGAATTAAATGGATTGAGTTTTAAACTAATAAAGAGCCATTTCAATGTCTGTTAATTGCTTATTTCAGTTCATATGTGAACACAAATGAAGATGATACACTTCACATTCTGAAATAGTCACTGTCCTTTTTTATATAATCAATATCCTTTTTTATGGAAGAAAGAAAGAAATGAGATGAAGATGTAAATAATACCATATAGGCAACAGTGTTCAAGACATAAAATGTATGGTATTAATGTTTTTTTTAAAAGACGAACATGCTAATCATTATGATAAACAAAATTACTATCTTTTTATCTTACCCTTATGAATTCCTCTCTAGATTTCAAAGTCATAAAAGTCTTTACTGCAGGAAATATTCCCTAGTTCTAAAAACACATCCTGCCATCTAAAAATTCCTAAATATTCATTTCTCTGAATTACACTATGTTTTGAATTCAACATATTGTCTAAAATTATTTTCAATATGTTTTCCCTTCATAAACCTGTTACAGACTTTTCTTTTTCACTATGAGTATATAATTAAGCTTTACTTAATCTTTCTATACAATTGTAACTTAATAATTTGATTTCAAAAGCAGAGCTGATCTCTCATACCGTTACAAAAACCTAAGAAATATGTTGTTGGAAACAATTGTGCCATTTTAATCACTTCAACCCTTCAGGGCAGACTTTGTCTTCTGGTTGACTTAATTCTAAACCTGGACTAAGTTAGCAAGAATGACAAACACAGTGCAAAATACATATAGAAGCCACAGTCCATGCCTGACACTTATGCTCGGAGTGAATAAAGGGAGAATAAATTAGAGTAATAATGAAAATGCAGCTGTTCTCTATTTTTCCTACGTTTTTACCCTCAAAACTGTTTTTAATGTAATGCTTCTCTATTTTGGAATGGAAGCACTCTTTTCAGTAGCTTGCTATTTTTCCCCTAGAAGGGAAGTATAATAGGTATAATCAAGATGATGGAGGGCTTATAATAGAAGGGGGGAAAAGTGATGAGATAAGAGATTGCAAAGTGGATGAAATTTTTCAAATGCTGCAATTTCCTTTTAAATGGTACAGAGAGAAAAAAAAAATTAAGACCAATGTTTTAAAATTGATTTGAAGGTTTAAAGATACTGGAACAGTACTGAAACTTGTGTTAGCATTATTCTAAATACACACTCTAAACCCAGCAGTGTGTTCCTGCTGGGAGAATCCCTGCTTTAGCGATTTAGTGGAGATAGAAAGAAATAATATGAGCCATTTCAGAATTAATTGAAAATAATGACTAAAGACAAAGGAATTATTTTAGAAGCTAGAAAATCATATTATTTATATATTTCCTCAGCAATTTAAAAGATTACATGAATATGTACATTATTATGCAATTAAAAGGGTGTGGCAACAAGAACAAAAAGTCATTCATTGTCCTCATCTTTAACAGTGACTCAAGTTAACTCTAGGTAAAACCTGGTAGATATGGATACATTTTGATGTCTTAGATTAATGTACTTTAGTTTACCTTAATTTATATTTTAAGCTGAAAATAAATAGTTCAGGATTAAAAAATATTGTCTGCAGGAATTTTAATCTTATATCATGATTTTCCTTTGATCACAAAAATATTTGTGAAAATTCAAAATAATCAGATTGTGTTAGAGTAACAGGTAAGAAGACAGTGGTTATCAAAAGTTAATTAAAAATTTTTTTATTATGTTAATCACCATACATTACACCATTAGTTTTTGATGTAGTGTTCCATTAAAATTTTAAAAAAATTTTAATGCATAGCCTCCTCCTCCTGGAAATATTTACTGAGATTATCATATTCACTAACACACTTGATTTTGCTTTCCAATTTTATGATATTACATTGTTTCAACCACTTAAATTTATAGATTGGCATAAAAATAAATTCAGTTATATTTAACATGGAATTTTTTGCTGATTTTTATACTGTCATTCAATAATTTTTATCTAAAATATCGATTTCTTAAAATAGTACTTTAGTGATTTTTACTTATGCAAATGGCTTGCAGTAGATATTAGGTTATATGCAATAAGACATAAAAATCAAACTAAAGTATTCTGTGACCCACTTTTTGTATTATTTTTGGACCAATTCTCATTTTAAAAACAAAAAGACTGAATCATGGGGATGAATATTTTTACCTAAAAGAATAAAATTATTGATCAGTATTACTTAGGGATTAGGAAGAAAAAGCACACAACTATTTATGTTTGGTAATCGTCTCAATTTTAACCATCTTTCATAAGAATTAAGTATTCAGCAGAAGAAATGTCAATTTTTGTATTTTTGTTTTATATTATAGTTAATTTTGAAAAAGAAAAAATAGTTAAGAATTTAAAAATATGCTTTTCCCCAACCACTTCTTTCATTTCAAGCTCTATGTTTTATAATTTATTTCTTCTTAAAAGTTTTATTGATATATAATTCCCATACCATAAAATTCACTCACTCCAAGTATACAATTCAGTGTTTTTAAAATATATTCACAGCTGTGCAACCACTACCATAATCTAATTTTAGAACATCTACACACTCTACCAATAAGGACACTGTTCCCACTAACAATCGCTCCCCATTCTTCCTTCCTTGAAGCCCTAAGCAACCACTCACCTACTTTCTGTCACCATAAAGGTACCTAAACATTTCTGATTTAATAGAATCATATAATATATGGTCTTTTGTGACTGGCTCCTTTCAATTAGCATAAGGTTTTCAAACTGCAGCCACGGTGTAGCGTGTATCAATCCTTCATTTCTTTTTATTATTGAATAATATTCCACTTAAGGGATAAGCCACATGTTGTGGTTTCATTGATTCATGAATATTTATTTCTACATTTTGGCTATTATGAAGAATGCTGCTATAAATATTTGTGTAGAAGTTTTTGTGTGGATGTATGTTTTCATTTCTCTTGAGTATATACCCATGGGAAGGAATGCCTAAGTAACATGGCAACTATGAACATTTTGAGGAACCACAAAATAGTTTTTCCTAATTGCTGTACCATTATGCGTTACCACAAGCAATTTATGAGGGCTCTGATATTCCAATATCTTTCAATACTTTGTTGCTATTTTATTAAAGTTATTTTAGGGTGTGTGAAGTCGTATCTTACTGTGTTTTTAAAAAATATTTTATTTATTTATTTGAGAGAGAGACAGAGATAGCAACAGAGAGCACAAGTGGGGGAGAGAGGGAGAAGCAGGCTCCCCGCTGAGCAGGGAGCCTGACGTGGGGCTCAATCCCAGGACTGGAGATCATGACCTGAGCCGAAGGCAGACACTTAACTGACTGAGCCACCCAGGTGCCCCTCTCATTGTGGTTTTAATTTTATTTCCTTAATAACTAATGATGTTGGGTATCTTTTTTACCTAAATATTGGCCATTTATATGATAATGGTTGAATTTGAAAAAGCCCTTGATGAAAACCCCTGGAGTCAGGAGCTAGGGTGCAGACTAATTTCACAATATTCTATAAGCTGACCTTTGGCAAGACCCTTAACTGTCAGCACCTAAGTATGATAATTTTAAAATTGTGTTAATATTTGCATCTGTTTTATGGGATTATTATGTGGATTAAGTAGGGTAATGTGAGCATTTTGGATATTGCCTGGTATCTAGCATATTTTCAATAAATGTTAATTTTTATAGCCATCCTCACTGTCATTATCAATATCAAGTCATCAACGTTATTCTCCTAAAACATATTCAAATGAAATCATGAAAAAAATCTGAGTTAGACAGACTTTTTGTAAGAAAATTTCAGAATCTGAACATTTCTAAAACAGAAGACAGAATTATTTTATATTCAAAACTATTATTTAAATTACTAGTAAACATCTATGAGTACCTTTTAAATCTGCACATCAAAAATAATACTACACATATACATACATTTTAGTATAATGATTAATTTTTAAAAAATTAATGTAAATTATGGCAGTTCAAACAGAAAGCAAAGATATTTTAAATTTTTTATTTACTAAGGCTTACCCTATTTTAGATTAAAAGGATAAAGAAATATTAGTCTTGCTACTATAATTTTCAGTTAATTGCTTCTCTTATACTATGAGCCAAGATCTACAGAACTCAAACAAGGGATTTTTGACATGACTTTACATGTACTAAATCAACTATGGTATGTGTGATATGTTGGTGACATGCCAAATGATTCTCTTGTTACTTGACCTCACATTTATAAGAGAATCATTATCTTCCCTCATTCACAATACATTAAAAATAATTTTTTAACAAAGCAAATGAAAATTTAGAGTGGAACTGTTCTAATTTTACAGATGAATAAACTGTAGCCTAGAGGTGAAGGGAATGGGTTGAATTAATATTGGCATAACACATGCACATGATTTAACTCTAGACACAGCACACAACCCTGGAATAGGGCTTTCTCAAGAGGTAGAAGAAACTGGACATTGAACAATTGCATTTGGTTGGACTCAGGCATGATCAGCATTACTTATCTGATTCTACAGAGAGTATACCTCTATAGAGAAAGTATGCATTTTTTTGGAATGGTTTTGTCCAAATATGTAGACAGTTATGTCAAATGATTCTTGTATTTGTAGTTTTCCATTGTAACCCAGTTAAAAGGCTTCACAAATAAAGTGAACCAAAAATTGAAGCATCTTTCAAATATATAAACAATCTGAAATATGTAAGATGATTTACCAAGAAATTAACTGATTAAAGAATCTCTCAAAGATATAAATGGTCTAAATTATATGGGGAAGATAAATTGCCAAAAGTGACCGATCAGAAGGAAAAACCATCAATGAGAATACAAACCACAGTTTTTTTACATATCATCCACCAACAGATTATGTCTCTGGTAAAATCTCTGCAAACACTGTGACTAAGTATAATTAATAAATCTATGTTGTTGAATCATGTAATGAAGGTGATTTTGCAAATTTGTAGATGGAAGGAAAACGAAATTTACTGTTTCTACCCACAGGTAAGAGTCTGTGATACTTTAATAGCTTCATGTTTATAGTCGAGTCCAGAATATCTCAAAAAAAATTAATTACATCTATACGCTCTGCCAGAGGCATCATGTGTCTGCAGAGGCCGATTTACTTTGCAGTGTTTGCAACACACAAACTCTACCAATAAAATTTACACTACTGGAATTTTGGTATAAAGCCCAATAAATATTTTATTTTATTTTTTTTAAAGATTTTATTTATTCATTCGAAACAGAGATACAGAAAGAGAGAGCACGAGCAAGGGGAGTGGCAGAGGGAGAAGCAGGCTCCCCGCTGAGCCAGGAGCCCAATGTGGGGCTCGATCCGAGGACCCTGGGATCATGACCCGAGCCAAAGGCAGACACTCAACCATCTGAGCCACCCAGGCGCCCCAGCCCAATAAATATTTTAATACTTAATTCTACCACTTGTTATTTTCATGAAACTAATAACCATCTGTTCCCCATCTATCAAAAAAGCATGAAAATAAGATAACTGCTATCAATATAATTCATGATTCAAAGGGGAGGTATTTATTATTTGAACATAAATCATAACTGCTTCCTCTTGCTGGACTAGCATCACCCAACACTCTCTTCTAAAGCAAATTGAGAAAAAAATAACACTTCAGATTTCTTAGTATCAATAACAGTGCACAGGGCATTAAATTCAAAAAGTCAGTATACTAGGAAATAGGAACACTGGGCTCCCCAAATTAGTTCTTCCCAAAAAATATTGGTGCCTTTGAACAGGTCACTTTATCCTTCAGGAAAAGATTAGATTAACCTGATTAGCTTATGGACAGGTAATAGAAGGAAGTCTATAGTTATCCCAGTAAAATGTAAGTTAATCATTAGAAAGCATCATTAGGAAAATCTGTTCTGTTTCCTGCTGTATATCAAGCAGGCATTTTGGTAAAGTCAGGAGTAAATCACCCAGATAAAGAGCTGCTGCTCCCTGAAATGTTCCTATACACTCGACAAGGCAACCCTAAACAAGAAGTTGATTGCCTCAATGCCACTTGTCCCCATGAAATATAATTCAGTGATTCCATCCAGTGAGGGTATAATACCTTATCTAAGATTTGGGCTTCCTACCTGCAAAGGGTACAAACTCAAGCTCAGAACTTTCTAAAGTAACTATCCCCACAAAAGAAGACTTATTTTCTAGATAACTTTATGCAGAATAAAGATTTTCATAATTAAACAAGAAAGTGTATGTGTGTCTGGGTGTTAATGTGTTTGTAGCAGTGACTGTGCAGGGAGAAGTGGGACATACGTCTGGTCAGCAGAGAGGAAAGCCAATTTCTGTTGCCTGTCCTGTTAGACTGCAAGGCTAAAGCTAAGCGCAGAGGTTAGAAGGTAGATTACCCTCTGGATGGAGTTTGCCACTACTTGCTAGGGAGAGTTAGACACAAAAATGGCATGATGTAAAGAATATTACATTGAAAATCAAATATATTTCTCTTTTTAAGCATTCTTATCAAGGGCTAAGCTACTTCCTAGATGTATAAAGAAGCATGATTCATTTTTCATTTATAAAGTTATCCATTTAGTGAGAAAAAGAAGCTTTCTGTTCATTTAAAAGTGCTGTTATGGCTTCCCCAAGAGGGCGGCCATGAGGACGTTTGTGGCTTAGGAGAAGTGGCCACAGGGAACAGGCGACGGCTCCACCTAGGGATTCCTGAGGCCGTATTTGTGGAAGATGTAGATTCCTTCATGAAACAGCCTGGGAATGAGACTGCAGACACAGTACTAAAGAAGCTGGATGAACAGTACCAGAAGTGTAAGTTTTTGGAACTCAACCTTGCTCAAAAGAAAAGGAGGCTAAAAGGTCAGATTCCTGAAATTAAGCAAACTTTAGAAATTCTAAAATACATGCAGAAGAAAAAAGAGTCCACCAGTTCACTGGAGACTAGATTCTTACTGGCAGATAACCTGTATTACAAAGCCTCAGTTCCTCCTACTGATAAAGTGTCTGTGGTTGGGGGTTAATGTAATGCTTGAATATGATATTGATGAAGCTCAGGCATTGTTGGAAAGGAATTTATCGACTGCCATGAAGAATCTTGATTCTCCTGAGGAAGATCTTGATTTTCTTCGAGATCAATTTACTACCACAGAAGTCAATATGGCCGGGGTTTATAATTGGGATGTAAAAAGATGATTCTACCAAGAACAAAGCATAATGCTGGCAATTAAAAATGTGGTTCAGTTTTCCAAACATGTTATTTTAAATACCCCAAAGTTTATCCCTAAAGGTTGACATGACTTTGATTTTTTAATAGCAAAAATGATAATTAAAACTTAAAAAAAGATAAACGTCATTTTATTATAAAAACAAAATTGGTTTCAAATATTTTATGAAATTAGCAGCATTTTAATTTTTTATTTCCAACAAAGTAAATGCTACTTTCATCATTTTTTTTTGGTTTGTCACTAAAAAAATAGTCTTAACTGAAATGGCTGAGGCATGCTATGGAAGCTGAATTCTGGACACTTTTCTTTATTGGCTGTTACTCTCACTTGATGTGGTTAAACCAGTGTAGAGGTAGGAAAAACAGTTAGTTTAAATATTTCCAAACTTGTTTTCTTTAGTACATGTAGGGCTTTATGGCTCTCTGTTGCTGTTATTTGTCTTATATAAATGGATTTTCATGAATTACTGCTTAGCCAATAACTATTATAATATTATGTACATTTCAAGAAATGGTAATTTGCCTTCCTAAACAGTTAGAGGGCTATTGAGACAATGCTTTTTCTTACCCCATAGAAATACACAGTGTCTTTGCAATGTCAACATACGGGAGATCTTGGCCAACATGAAATAACAAAATTCTTTAGCCACTCAAAACTCTTGGCTAAGGCAATTTTGTATTTCTTAACAGTTCTCCAAAGCAGCTGAACAAGAATATTAAGATAAATATGAATCTTTAGTGGTTGAAAAGATTTGTGGGCTTTTTTATTCATGATAAAACCTCATAGGAAGAGTAGAAAAATCCTTGTGGAAAGCCATTGGTCTAGTGGCTAGCACTAGGTGATACAGATTCTGATAAAAAATGTATTATTCCATCTCCATGTAGTACAACATATACTCATACAATCTTTTGTACTTCTATTTCATGATATTAAAACATTAAAGTTAAAAAAATAAAATAAAAGTGCTGTTATATTAAAGATAGAGATCACAGAACACCATATCTTGTGAGATCAGGAAAATTTTTCTAGGGTGATACCCTTCTGTGCTTAATCTTGAAGTGTGAGTAGGCACCAGCCAGGTGGACAAGGAGAGTTAGGACATTATGTCTCAATAACATCTCAGGAGATAAATCAGTAGGGAGTGATTCAGAAATATGAGCATCGATTGTTCAGTAGAGAATGCCCTTGGGATCCTACGGGAGAGTGGTGTGGATAGTATGGTTAAGCAAAACATACCATGCATTTGAGTTTGAAATTAATCTTTTTAATCTAATCTTTTATTAAAAGTGAATTGTCATCTTGGTTTGGTGAGTATAGTTCATTAATATGACCATATTGTTTTTTTGATAATTTAGGGGGTGGTGCAGTTTATGGAATATTTTATGTGCTGAATGAAGGTGCTTGAATTAGATGATCTAGAACTAGGAAGTTCTTCATCAGTTCTCCCCAGTGGGAAAGCAGAAATGCAACAGGGAGCGCTACTGCCCAGAGTGATTCAATTTGAACAGAAGAAGAAGAAAGAAAGAAAAGAAAGAAAAGAAAAGAAAAAAGAGAAAGAAAAAGAAAGAAAACTTTGCTTCCTATCCTACAATAGTACCCCTGTCAGTTTGCCACATTTCACAATTAAGGACTGGCTTTGGGTTAAATGTTGTATTTTCAGATATGATGCATGATGCAGATATTTATATACAAGTTAACATATCAGCACACTTAACCCCTTAGCATGGTCTGGTAGTTCATTCTCAAATCAGGGAAAGCTTCTCTGACTCCAAATCCTGTGTAGAGAGAGCCTATGACTAATAAGAACTTTGAATAATCAGGACCTTTTAATTTCTAATTTTCTCTGATAAGTTAATTTTATGACATATTTGGAAGATGAAAAGACATGGAAGGTTTTTCATATTCTTTCTTTGAAATAAAGGTCACCAAAAAGAATACCAGTGGGCATATTCATTTTTCATTTCAAGTTTTGAAATGATAACCTTCACAATTATGAATATGACCAACTGAATAATTTTTCATAAAAGCATTCATACTGAGAAATGTGCAGACAGGATTAGATACAGGCTTCTCTTGACAAGAATAATACATTTTCTAATATGGAGAGAGAGAGAGTGAAGAGAAGAAGAAATCTAGCAAAGTAGTAGTTAGAGCAATGTAAATGTTAATGAGAAAAAAATCCATGAATATATTAAGGAAGAAAAATAAAGAAATGGCATTGATTTTACAAATAAAGAAGTCAAGCTACTGCGATACTATTCATGAAAGTTAAACAGTTTTATTAATGAGAATTGGATTTTTTGTTCTTTTTAAACGGAAATCCTGGGAATTTAGCCTATTGCTAATTGTGGTTGTAATAACAAGTTAATATTCGTTTAAAAACATTTTTAAATTAATGTCTGTCATTTTATGAAAATCATAGTGCTTTCATTAGTATAGTAATGTTAAGAGAATATAGAAACTAGGTATTTTACTCATCAATTCTGAAAAAAAAGTATAAGAATAGTTCATGATGTTTACATATGATAATTTTAGCTGCTGAGGGGATAAGAATTATTTTATACAATTTTACATGTCTGGAGAGATAAACAGAAAGGAGACACATATCCATATTGTTAGGATTTGGGGGAAAGGACACTGCAGAGCATTAAAAAAATGAAATACTTCTTGAAATAGCTCTTATGTTAATATAATTAAGGAGAGTTTTTAGATATTAAAATCAGTATTAAGAAACTGTGAAAAAATATGTAAGAAAAATTAGAGATAATGTTACAACTTATGAAGTGCCCAGAATAAATATCACTTCTAAAGTGTACTATTCACATTGATTTATAACCCATTACTATTTTAAAATAACATGGTGAGAAAATGTGGGATTAATGATAAGTTTAAATCATAGTATAAGTTAAGGTCATTATTGGGGGAAAATTATGCTTCTCAAGCTTGTAGAATTTTTGCTTCTCAGACTATACTATAGGCTTGTCTACATACATAAAAATATTTGAAAGTTATTCTCTATGTCACAATTTTTTTAAGGAAGAATAATGAATTTTACTCTGCAAAATCTGGAATGCTATTGAATATATCTAAAAGAACTCACTATATGTGAATAAGAATTGAAGGACAAGACCTCATTTATTTAAATGTCTGTGTAAAATATTCATTTCAGGCCATACATGTAGATGGCTTAGGGAGATTAAAATAGACTCTACTGAATTAATCCGCTGCTTCAGAAAAGATTTTGTTGGGGTGCCTGGATGGCTCAGTCAGTTAATCATCTGACTCCTGATTACAGCTTAGGTCATGGTCTAAGGGTTGTGGGATGGAACCCCATGCTACACTCTGTGCTCAGCACAGAGTCTGCTTGTCTCCCTCCCTCTGCTCCCCCCACCCACTCTCTCTCCCTAATAAAAACATAAAATCTTAAAAAAAAAAAAAAAAGATTTTGTGACGATCTCTATACTGCATTTCTGCAAATAGATATTTAAATACTATAATAAATGAATGAAGCTTTTAAAGCAACTTAATGATAGTAGTCACTGAAGACCATGAGTGTTGTTATACAATTACATCAAAGGTATATATTTCTTTTAGAAACTTTGTGATATAATAAGGAAGAGAAAAATTGCCCAATTGAGTTTGAATTGGTTTGCCAGTGTTTAAAAAACAAAGACAAATTTTACTTTACTGGATAAGAAAAGTTCATAGTGACAGCTTCTATTTATCCATTAGTATGTATTTTATGGATTTCTACTATGTGTCAGACATCATTAAAATCCAGTACTCTTAATTCATCTTTACAGTGTTTTACTGTATGGTCTCTACAGAAAGACATGTCATTCCTCACTCTGAACCTCAGAAAGGAGGCCAACAACATTGGGCAGTTATTTCATTTCCTGTAGACGTTCTGAAAGGATGGGCTTCTATCAGGACCAGAGTGAGGATATTTCCTTTGGGACCCCAAATAAAAGATCCTATTATTTGAAAGCACTGAGAATGGCTGCTCTCCTATTTTTTTTCTTTTCTTTTTTTTTTTTTTTGAAAGTTTTTTTTTTGTTTTTTTTTGTTTTTTAAGATTTTATTTATTTGCGAGAGAGAGAATGAGATAGAGAGAGCATGAGAAGGAGGAGGGTCAGAGGGAGAAGCAGACTCCCTGCTCAGCAGGGAGCCTGATGTGGGACTCGATCCCGGGACTCCAGGATCATGACCTGAGCCGAAGGCAGTCGCTTAACCAACTGAGCCACCCAGGCACCCTATTTTTTTTCTTTTAAAATTGTTTATGTCTTTGCTTTACTGCTCTGCTAAAACATGCAATGCATAATGATATTTGAATATTTTAATTCTCAAAAATACATTGAGTGGACCATTCCAGAACTTTCTTGGAATAATTAATATGCAAGCTTTGATTTCAGTGTTTTCTAAAAAAAAAAAAGTTTTTTAAAAGGCCAAATTTAAATTAATCATCAACAAAAATACTAATTGTAGACATAGCCAAACATGCATTCTGAGCTTAGCTTGCTTTTACAGATGGCCATTATAGCAAATGGACTTCTGTTTCCATAAGTGTGAGTTATTAAATGTTTTTATGAGTATTCCCTGACACTTCCACTCAGTCTCTTCTGTCAGCATGAAAATCAACACTACTTTTGAGCTTTAAATATTGTTTTCACTCCAGTGAGAAGTATGCTGATATCCAAATATATATATATATATATATATTTTAAATTTTATTATGTTATGTTAGTCACCATACAATACATCATTAGTTTTGATGTAGTGATCCACAATCCATTGTTTTCGTATAACACCCAGTACTCCATGCAGTATGTGCCCTCCTTAATACCCATCACCGGGCTAACCAATCCCCCCTCCCCCCTCCCCTCTAAAACCCTGTTTGTTTCTCAGGTCCATAGTCTCTCATGGTTCATCTCTCCCTCCAATTCCCCCCGCCCATTTTTCCCTTCCTTCTCCTAATGTCCTCCATGTTATTCCTTATGTTCCACAAATAAGTGAAACCATATGATAATTGATTTTCTCTGCTTGACTTATTTCACTTAGCATAATCTCCTCCAGTCCCATCCATGTTGATGGAAAAGTTGGGTATTCGTCTTTTCTGATGGCTGAGTAATATTCCATTGTATATATGGACCACATCTTCTTTATCCATTCATCTGTTGAAGGGCATCTTGGCTCTTTCCACAGGTTGGCTATTGCGGACATTGCTGCTATGAACATTGGGGTGCATATGGCCCTTCTTTTCACTACATCTGTGTCTTTGGGGTAAATACCCAGTAGTGCAATTGCTGGGTCATAGGGTAGCTCTATTTTTAAATTTTTGAGGAACCGCCACACTGTTTTCCAAAGTGGCTGTACCAACTTGCATTCCCACCAACAGTGTAAGAGGGTTCCCCTTTCTCCACAACCTCTCCAACATTTGTTGTTTCTTTCACTGACCATTTTTGCCATTCTAACTGGTGTAAGGTGGTATCTCAGTGTGGTTTTGATTTGGATTTCCCTGATGGCTAATGATGATGAACATTTTTTCATGTGTCTGTTAGCCATTTGTATGTCTTCTTCAGAGAAGTGTCTGTTCATCTCTTCTGCCCACTTTTTGACTTGATTATTTGTTTTTTGGGTGTTGAGTTTGAGAAGTTCTTTATAGATTTTGGATACCAGCCCTTTATCTGTAGTGTCATTTGCAAATATCTTCTCCCATTCTGTGGGATGCCTCTTTGTTTTGTTGACTGTTTCCTTTGCTGTGCAGAAGCTTTTTATCTTGATGAAGTCCCAAAAGTTCATTTTTGCTTTTGTTTCACTAGCTTTTGGAGATGTATCTTGAAAGAAGTTGCTGTGGCCGATGTCAAAGAGTTTACTGCCTATGTTCTCCTCTAGGATTTTGATGGATTCCTGTCTCACATTGAGGTCTTTCATCCACTTTGAGTTTATCTTTGTGAATGGTGTTAGAGAATGGTCAAGTTTCATTCTTCTGCATGTGGCTGTCCAATTTTCCCAGCACTATTTATTGAAGAGACTGTCTTTTTTCCATTGCATGTTTTTTCCTGCTTTGTCAAAGATTATTTGACCATAGAGTTGAGGGTCCATATCTGGGTTCTCTATTCTGTTCCATTGGTCTGTATGTCTGTTTTTGTGCCAGTACCATGCTGCCTTGGTGATCACAGCTTTGTAATATAGCTTGAAATCGGGCAACGTGATGCCCCCAGCTTTGTTTTTCTTTTTCAACATCTCCTTGGCGATTCGGGGTCTTTTCTGATTCCATACAAATTTTAGGATTGTTTGTTCCAGCACTTTGAAAAATGTCATTGGAATTTTGATTGGGAGGCATTGAAGGTATAGATTGCTCTGGGTAGCATAGACATTTTAACAATGTTTATTCTTCCGATCCATGAACATGGAATATTTTTCCATCTTTTTGTGTCTTCTTCAATTTCTTTCATGAGTGTTCTGTAGTTCCTAGAGTATAGATCCTTTACCTCTTTGGTTAGGTTTATTCCGAGGTATCTTATGGTTTTTGGTGCTATTGTAAATGGAATCGTTTCTCTAATTTCTCTTTCTACAGTTGCGTTGTTAGTGTATAAGAAAGCAACTGATTTCTGTGCATTGATTTTGTATCCTACCACATTACTGAATTGCTGGATGAGTTCTAGTAATTTGGGGGTGGAGTCTTTTGGGTTTTCCACATAAAGTATCATGTCGTCTGCGAAAAGAGAGAGTTTGACTTGTTCTTTGTCAATTTGAATACCTTTTATTTCTTTTTGTTGTCTGATTGCTGCTGCTAGGACTTTTACTACTATGTTGAACAACAGTGGTGAGAGTGGGCACCCTTGACGTGTTCCTGATTTTAAGGGAAAGGCTCTCAGCTTTTCCCCATTGAGGATGATATTTGCTGTGGGTTTTTCATAGATGGATTTTATGAGATTGAGGAATGTTCCCTCTATCCCTATACTCTGGAGAGTTTTAATCAGGAAAGGATGTTGTATTTTGTCAAATGCTTTTTCTGCATCAATTGAGAGGACCATATGTTTCTTCTCCCTCCTCTTATTAATGTGTTCTATCACATTGATTGATTTGTGAAGGTTGAACCACCCTTGCATCCCGGGGATAAATCCCACTTGGTTGTGGTGGATGATCCTCTTAATGTATTGTTGGATCCTATTAGCTAGGATTTTGTTGAGGATTTTGGAATCCATATTCATCAGGGATATCAGTCTGAAATTCTCCTTTTTGATGGGTTCTTTGCCTGGTTTGGGGATTAAGGTAATGCTGGCCTCATAGAATGAGTTTGGAAGTTTTCCTTCTCTTTCTATTTTTTGAAACAGCTTCAGTAGAATAGGTATTATTTCTTCTTTGAATGTTTGGTAGAATTCCCCAGGGAATCCATCAGGCCCTGGACTCCTGTTTTTTGGGAGGTTTTTGATCACTGCTTCAATCTCGTTAGTGGTTATTGGCCTATTCAGATTGTCAATTTCTTCCTGTTTCAGTATTGGCAGCTTATAGGTTTCCAGGAAGGCCTCCATTTCATCCAGATTGCTCAGTTTATTGGCATATAGTTGTTGATAATAATTTCTAAGAATTGTTTCTATTTCCTTGGTGTTAGTCGTGATCTCTCCCCTTTCATTCATAATTTTATTAATTTGGGTCCTTTCTCTTTTCTTTTGGATAAGTCTGGCCAGTGGTTTATCAATCTTATTAATTCTTTCAAAGAACCAACTTCTAGTTTCATTGATCTGATCTACTTTGTTTCTGGTTTCTAATTCATTGATTTCTGCTCTAATTTTAATTAGTTCTCTTCTAATGCGTGGTTTAGGTGTCGTTTGTTGCTTTTTCTCTAGTTCTTTAAGGTGTAGAGTTAGTTGGTGAATTCGGGATTTTTCTATTTTTTTGAGTGAGGCTTGCATGGCTATGTATTTCCCCCTTAGGACCGCCTTTGCAGTATCCCATAGGTTTTGGACCAATGTGTTTTCGTTCTCATTGATTTCCATGAATTGTTTAAGTTCTTCTTTGATTTCTTGGTTGACCCAAACATTCTTGAGCAGAGTGGTCTTTAGCTTCCAAGTGTTTGAATTTCTGCTAAATTTTTACTTGTGATTGAGTTCCAGTTTTAGAGCATTGTGGTCTGAGAATATGCAGGGAATAATCTCAATCTTTTGGTATCGGTTGAGACCTGATTTGTGACCCAGTATATGGTCTATTCTGGAGAAAGTTCCATGTGCGCTCGAGAAGAATGAGTATTCTGTTGTTTTAGGGTGGAATGTTCTGTAAATATCTATGAGGTCCATCTGATCCAAAGTATCATTCAAAGCTCTTGTTTCCTTGTTGATTTTCTGCTTAGATGATCTGTCCATTGCTGAGAGTGGAGTATTGAGGTCTCCTACAATTAACGTATTGTTATCAATATGATTCTTTATTTTGGTTAACAGTTGGCTTATGTATATGGCTGCTCCCATGTTGGGGGCATAGATATTTACAATTGTTAGATCTTCTTGTTGGATAGACCCTTTAAGAATGATATAGTGTCCTTCTGTGTCTCTTATTACAGACTTTAGTTTAAAATCTAATTTGTCTGATATAAGAATTGCTACCCCAGCTTTCTTTTGAGTTCCGCTGGCATGGAAGATGGATCTCCATACCTTCACTTTCAGTCTGGATGTATCTTTAGGTTCAAAATGAGTCTCTTGTACACAGCATATGGATGGGTCCTGTCTTTTTATCCAATCTGCAACCCTGTGCCGTTTTATGGGAGCGTTTAGGCCATTCATGTTGAGTGATTATTGAAAAATATGAATTAATTGTCATCATGTTGCCTGTGAAGACGTTTTTTTTATAGATTGTCCCTGTAAATTTCTGTTGTATATCACTCTTGGGGTCTTTCTCCTTTTATAGAACCCCCCTTAATATTTCTTGCAGGGCCGGCTTAGTGGTCACATATTCTTTCAGCTTCTGCCGGTCGTGGAAGTTCTGCATCTCTCCATCCATTCTAAATGAAAGCCTTGCCAGATAAAGTATTCTTGGCTGCATGTTCTTCTCATTTAGTACCCTGAATATGTCTTGCCAGGCCTTTCTGGCTTGCCAGGTCTCTGTGGGTAGGTCTGACGTTATTCTGATGTTCCTCCCTCTGTATGTAAGGAATCTCTTCCCCCTAACTGCCCTTAAGATGGTTTCCTTGGTTCTAAGATTTGCAAGTTTTACTATTACATGCCGGGGTGTTGGCCTGTTTTCCTTGATCTTAGGAGGGGTCCTCTCTGCCTCTAGAACTCGAATGTTTGTTTCATTCCCCAGATTAGGGAAGTTCTCAGCTACGATTTGCTCAAATACATCTTCTAGTCCTCTCTCTCTCTCCACTCCCTCCGGGATTCCAATTATTCTGACATTGGAACGCTTCATGGTGTCACTTATTTCTCTGATTCTATTTTCATGGATTCTGAGTTGTTTTTCCCTGGCCTCCTCTTTTCCCTTTTTATCTATTATATTGTCTTCCAGGTCGCTTATTCTTTCTTCTGCCTCAGTTACCCTAGGTGTTAGATTATCTAGATTGGATTGGATCTCATTGATAGCATTTTTAAGTTCTGCCAATTCACCTTTTATTTCTGCCCTTAGAGACTCTATGTTGCCATTAATTGATTTCTCCATTCTAGCCATTGTCTTCACAATTGCTAGCCTGAATTCCATCTCCGACATCTTGGTTATATCTGCATCCATTTGTAAATCTGCAGCATAAGTCATAATCTCTGAGTCTTTTCTGTTTTGGGGGCTCCTCCTCTTAGTCATTCTGTTGATGGGTGTTTGAGGGAATGTATAGAGTCGAAATTATTGACCAGAACCCAAGCAAGATGCACCTGTTTTCTTGGAACCTTAGGGTTGCTTGTTTTCCCAGCCTGTCTTCTGCGGGAGGGGCCTGCCGTGCTGTTACTCAGGCAACCCTGTTTGGGCGGAGTTGCCCTGCGCCCCTGTGGCAGGGGATGGGCTCAGCGGGAATCAGTCTTTGGGGCTTTTGTTCTCTGGCGCCTTTCCCTGGTGGCTTTCTGTGTCTCTTCCGCGAGTCAGAGCAGAAGAGACCGTTTCCAACCCTCTGCCTCAGAGCAGAGAGACCTCAGTCTGTTCTTCAGTGAGCTCTCTAGGCCACACTGTCTCCGTTTCTGTCCGTGCTGCTATAAACTGCAGCGTCCTGGGTTGTGCGCCCCTCTGCAGCGCCCCCAGTCCTGCCTCCAGGTCGGGGCACGTCTCTGCCCTTTGTGCTTCTAAAACCGCCAGCCGCTCCCAGTTTGGGTGCGTGCAACTCCGCTGCTTGGGGTTTCCACCCCCGGGGGTTGCAGTTCACCGGCGCGACCCCGGCGCACTGGGTTTCC
The DNA here is from genome assembly GCF_964656455.1 of Halichoerus grypus. Lineage (NCBI taxonomy): Eukaryota > Metazoa > Chordata > Mammalia > Carnivora > Phocidae > Halichoerus > Halichoerus grypus. The sequence goes on from NC_135712.1 coordinate 115,213,867, forward strand.
ATCTCAGAGGCTGCAGTTTGTGTGCGTGCGACTCCCGCTCCGGGTTTCTGTCCGGGGGGGCTGCAGTTCGCCTGCATGTGACCCCACCACTCTGGTTTTCCACCCAGGGGCTGCCCTAAAGTCCTTTCCCAATGCTACCAGTCTGCGAGTCTGTGCCCCGTCTGCAGCGCGCGAGGCTGTCACTCACCTGCGGTGTAGGATCCCCACGTCCAGGCTCCCTCCCGCCGCCGTTTATCCTCCAATATCAGCCCGTAGAATCACGGCTCCCCGCTTCCTACCTCAAAACCAACCGCCTGCGATATTCTGTTTGTAGAGATCCAGATCTTCTTACATCTCAGGCTGGTTTCGTGGGTGCTCAGCGTGGTCTGGTAGATATCCAGCTCAATTCCGGGGACCAGTTGAAATAGGGTCCCCTACTCCTCTGCCATCTTTCCCCTCCCCCAAGGCTGGTTATATCCATATCCAAATATATTTTATCGACAAAGAGAAAGCAAGCAATGCTGATAAAACAAAAAATACATTTATAGAGCTATATGTTTTTTACAAATCCTGTTACTCAGCAAGACCTAAATTCAATGTCTAGCAACTATTTAAGCAGCCTGATTTGCTAATGTGAAAGGCATTAATTCCATTAGATTTTCAATTGAAATTACATCATTGGGAAAGAAATTTATAACCAGGTTTATTTTATAAAAACAACAGTAGCACTAGCAAAAGATATTCTCTGGGACTTATAACCAGCTAGAAAATGGAAAATAGTGTTTGATATTGTGCTAGTTCTGTGTAAATCACAGAGTGTCTGCTATAGCATCTGTGTCCGCAAAATGCCAGGGTCTAATGAAAATGGAAATACTGGAAATATAATTTTATGGCCACCTAAACATTACTAGACTATTTTAGACTTATATTCAATTCTAATAAAGGAAAAAACCACTTATGTGTATCACATAAAAATGCATTATACATAAAATTATAACCTTAATTTTCACACAAAGTGATTGAATATATGTACTTGGGGAGAAAGTCAGTCAGTCAGTCAGTCAGTCAATTTATTTATTTATTTATTTATTTATTTATTTATTTATTTATTTGAGAGACAGAGAGAGAGAGGGGGGAGAGGAGAAAAGGAGAGAATGAGTGCTAGCAGGGGGAGTGACAGAGGGAGAGGGAGAGGCAAAGAACCTTAAGCAGACTCCACACTGAGTGCAAGCTCGAAGTGGGGCTCAATCTCACAACCCTGAGATCATGACCTGAGCCAAAACCAAGAGTGGATGCTCAACCAACTGAGCCACCCAGGTACCCCTGGGAGAAAGTCCTTTAAATTAAGAATTTTATGTTGAATTAGTAATTTTTTCCCTATCCTCCATGTTAAATGGACTTTATCATGCTGATGATGGGTCTGGTCTATACTTTTTTCTTTGCACTATTTTATTGTTCATCTAAATAAAAATAAAGTATGAAGAAACTTCCCAGTCACCTTTTAACACTTATTTTCTGAATAAAAAATGTAAATGATCGATTATGGAAAATAAAAAAAAAATGATTCAACATTAAACAGTTACCTCTAGTTTTAACACAAGGATATAACTATTGTTAAACTTTCATTTTCTTTCAGAACTACATTAAACACTTTTATGCACAAATACTTGACTGTACCTAAAGAGATTCCAAAGACAGGATTCTTGCAGAGAGCCAGGGGCATCAAGGAGAATGTCCACTTGTAAGATGCTATCCATCTTCCCAAATAACTTCCAGAGAGGCTGTACCAATTTACCTAACCTACTGGCAGTGTGAGGAAGTGCTCATTCTGTCAACATGAGCTTGAATATTACAGTTTTAACAGTTTACATAATAAATAAAATATAGTATCTCATTGATTCAAATGTCTGCTTCTTTCACTGCTATTGAAGTTGAACTTTTTCTTACAACGTATTTTTCTTTTGTGTATCGCCTCTTTGTTTATCTTTTGGGTATGCTAGAGCTTATATTTTATAATTGTAATTATTCTTTATAAATAAAGGATACTAATATTTTAGTCACATTTACTCACATCTTCATAATTAAACTGTTCAGTTTTATTAATCATCCATCCTTGAATCACTCTTTCAGCAAATATTTACTTACGGTCGGCTATGTTTACAGCTGGTGAGTAGAGAATTCAAGGGTTAAAACAAAAAGGTATGTATCTCATAATGTTTTTCCTCTTGACTGTACCAAAACTCTCAACAAAATGGTTTGAGAGCAAGCAAAAATAAAGATTGATTTTATCTGTCTGGGTTGGGGGTGTCCCTGTAGACATGTCACTGAAATACTTCATTGGAGAGAAATGGAGTTTTGAAAGGTAGAGATTGGGGTAGCAGGGAATTGTAAGTTGATAGAAGAGAATAAACAAAATCATGGGGGTTAAAAGGAAATGATATATTTAGGAAACATGTAGTGCACATGTGAATGCTATAGGGGGCATGTAGAAGAATAAAGCAAACTATGTATAGAAAGCTAGACTGGGAAAATATTTGGAACAGTTTGAATGACATTTAAATGGTGTTTGTGACTTCATTAGATAGACACCATTTTATATCACTTGTGCCTTAAAAATGGTAAGAGTGAATTAGAAGCTGGAAGCTACTGGGGACATCAGTAGTTTTGGATTCTATTGTGATATTTCAGATGGAAAAAATATAATTATAGACATCTTGGAGGAGGAAATAACAGAATACATACAGATAACTGTTCCTGATTGGGTAGGAAGATGAAGGAGTAGAAAGTCATTACTGTAACATCCAAGTTTCTGAACCCACTTGGCTGAGTATGATGGAAGAGAATACAAGAAGGTGAAGAGAAGGAGGTAGGGGTGCCTGGGTGGCTCAGTCGTTAAGCGTCTGCCTTCGGCTCAGGCCCTGATCCCAGGGTCCTGGGATCGAGCCCCGTGTTGGGCTCCCTGTTCTGTGGGAGGCCTGCTTCTCCCTCTCGCACTCCCCCTGCTTCTGTTCCCTCTCTTGCTGTGTCTCTCTCTGTCAAATAAATAAGTAAAATCTTTAAAAAAAAAAAAAAAAAGAGGAGGAGGTATTCTGCTTTAGTTATCAATGCTTCAGAAATCCCCCACTGGCAATCAATTTTACCAATGTCTATTCAAAAGTCACTAGAGTAGAAATGGCTTTTCTCAAAAGAATATTCTCTTCAAGAGTCTAGGGGGAAAATGAAATAAAAGTCAGTTACAAATTTCTTAAGTATATTTAAAAATCAGTTTCAATTCTTATGGTCATATAAATGACATCTTTATAATCAATGTAAGCAACTGAAAATCATAATGACCATATAACTACCTTTAACAAGAGCTCTCAGGGAAACCTTTACACTGACTTGATCAGATAATTCTGCTTATCACTGAAGCATAAATATGTGATCACTTTTTTTCATGAGTGTATAAATTTTTTTTTAAAGATTTTATTCATTTATCTGAGAGAGAGAGAATGAGAGAGAGAGAGAGAGAGCACAAGATGGGGGAGGGTCAGAGGGAGAAGCAGACTCCCTGCCGAGCAGGGACCCCCTCCCCAATGTGGAACTCGATCCCGGGACCCCAGGATCATGATCTGAGCCACACAGGTACCCCATGAGTGTATAAATATTAAGTTGTTTTGTTTTTTTGTTTTCTATCTAAATTTTATTTCTGTCATTCATCCTCCAAACTAAGCCATAGCTGATTTTGTTGTAACTGGGAATATTGAAGGATACTTATATAGGAAATGTTATTTTAGTCCATTGCTGAAAAAGCATTAGTGTTTTATTTTAAAAGAAAGTCTCATGTTTTTGTTAGGTCTGCTTCTCCAAATCAGGCGTAGAATGTATACATATGACCCCTATTTACAAAGAGAATGCATTGGCATAAATTTTGTGCATAAATAATTTAAAAGACTTTTTAAAATTTATTTCCCTGTCCAATTTATTCACTTTTACAAAATGAATGCATTTTGGAACACCAGAAATGTAGCATAATGTTGGAGACACCAGATCTTTACATCTATATAGGCAAAAATATATTTACAAACTGTTTTGTAGGAGAGAAAATCTATTTATGTTGTACCTGATTCTTGTAAGGCATGCCAGAAGAATTGGAGAGAAGTTTTGAGATGTTCCATAGCACAATCAAGCATCTTTTTTTATTTTGATTCCTCTGAGCATAAAATAAAATATTGAGCCTCACAGTATCTAGCACAGGGTGTTAGAATAAAAAACAGAGACCAGCCTTGAAAATTCTCTGGGCAGACAAAACCAGTTTAATCATTCAGAGCTTATTTTGGCTTATTTTGCAAAACTAACTTGATCTAAGCCATTTCTTGCTTCTGTCACTGGAAATCATAAAAAAATTTAAACTGATATTCAAGGTTGATATGAGGTACCCACTGACCAATCCCTGTCATGTAAGAAAATTTTAATACTATAACGAATCCCTGTGAAGAATAAACAGTTACTGCTTTCTCACTATGTAAGCTGCTTTATAACAATATACCTCTGAGCCCCATTCCATGTTTGGTTTGAGTATTCTCAGTTTGCAAACTGTCTTTTTGATGTGTGCACAGTAAACTTTTTAATCACTACTTTGGTGACTCATTTTGTTTCTGTTATTTCTGAACTTTTGACAAGGGCTTGACAATACATATGTATTGACAATAGGTTAATTTATTGTCACTTCCTTGCTATTGTGCTAGTAAGTTTTAGCTATCTTCCTATAAGTTTCATTATCCTTTATGTTTATTTAAACCATCATTTTTATGCAAGCATGGAAAATACTTTTAATAGTAATTTATTTACTTTTACACTTGAAGACTCACTAAGTTTTTCTGTTCTTAGAGCCCTACGTATGAATAGACACAAATTTGGACTTGTCTGTTTTCCTTGTTTGTTGGTTCCAAGTCAGTTAAAAGGGCTCAGATCTTCCTAGGGCCTCATGTAGCAATAATGCAGTTCTTACTTTAATCCAATTTCAATGACTTTTCCTGCAGTTGACAGTAATATAGCCCTCATGATGACCAATTAGGTATTCCACATAAAAATCGCAGCTGCTTCAGTGGAGAAAATGATTACTGTAACATCTGGTAGTGTACTGATAAGGTTATCAAACGGGAAACTAAATCTTGAAAATCAGCTGCTCTTTATTCCAGCTTCTTTCAACTCCCAAAGAACTATTAATTCTAGGACATATACAGGATGAGTCAGCTCAAAGCAAAGAGAAAAAAATCAAGCTGCACTACAGTAGTTCATTTTAAATATATCTACAAGTCAGGCAAGACATAATGCAAACATGAATTAAACCTCTCACGCTTCCCAAAGAATATTGCATTAGTCAGAAATTTGTAGGATAATGATATTGGACACTCTCCTTGGAATGCACTGTACAACAATATATATGAATTGATGTTTATTTAATATGTGTTTGAAGAGTGGCAATAAAGATATAAAAAATAAATGAACATAATTAGGAACATAATTATTCCTAATCTCCAGTGGAGGGAAGAGATTGTATTTCAGAAAAAAAGTAAGGTACTTAAAAAGAATAAAGTTAGATTCCCTATATTTTACTATGCAAGACAAAAATAGATATATTAATGTGCTAAAGTGAAAATTCTACAAGACAATAGAAATATTATCAGAAAATATACAATAATATGTTTATGTTCGTGGGGAACAGAAAATATTCCTAAACAAAGCAAATGAAGCATGTAACCAAAAAAAAAAAAATTGGAAATCTTGATCATGTTAAACTGTTTAAACACACAAAGTCAATAGATATTTGAAAAATCAAAAGAATGTGCAATATATTTATATTCCAAACCAATGATTAGTATCTTGATTTCAAGTTAAATTGCTAAAAGTTGTACAAAACAACAATCCATAGTGAAAGGATATGGATGGGCAACCCACAAGTGATAAAATACATAGTCAATGAACATATGAAAAGAAATTCATCCAGACAATCAAGAATATTCTAGTTGTCTAGATTTGTAGACAGAGAGTTTTTTTTTTTTTATTAGACTGGCAAATTTTTTTAAATAAAATTAAACTCAAGAGTTCATGGGATTGAGGTAAAATGGGTAATTTCAAATGAGCTAGTAGGTATGCATATATGTAAATAATTATGTATATGTGTATATATATAATTTATAGTTATATAGATTTTATGGTAAAATCTGACATTGCTGAGCTTTTTAAAAAAAGAATTTTATGTATGGTATGACATTTATGTTTAAAAATACCCACAAGTTACTAAATATTTTCTACTGGAGTATATGTAAATGTGGAAAGGGAATAAAAATATGGAATAATGATGACTGGTCTAACTACTAGACAGTGAGAGAAGGGAGTAGGAAGTAGGGAAAGCTAAGGGCTGGGTGTTGGTCAACAGGGTCATCTGCTTTAGCTGATTTAGTTTATATGAGAATGCAGCTGTTTGTGCAAGACCACATTTTTTTACCTAACATTTTAAAATATAATAATGAGAAATCTGAACAAAATATGAAAACACTAATACCTATGAAATTATAGATTAGAGGGGAAGAATATCAGCTAAGAAAGAAAGGAAGGAAGGAGGGAAAGAAGGAAGAAAAAGGGAGGGAGACAAGAATGGAGGGATAAGAGGGAGAAAAAGAAGAAGATATTGCCAGGCAGCAGAGATTTCCTAATTTTAATAGATGCGATGTAATTTGCGCTTCCTTGTAGCTATGGCAAAAATGTAAAATACATCAACTAACTTATTTAACTGATCCAGAACACAAATTACATTATTTTGGGAAATATTTTCCACTCCCAAACAAAACTTATAATATTGATCATGCTGTTTCTTAGCAAAGGAACATTAGCAAACACAGAGTGTCTTCGAAAATAGTTTTAGAAGAAAAAGAAAAGAGTGTTTCTTACAATCTATCCTCTGTAAATTTAGATTATATTACAATAGAGCAGGCTTTTTAAAAATACCACTGTCACCGTGACACTTTAGTTACCCAGGGGAGAATATATGAAGAATCTAAGCCTGGCTAAATGACGTATGTGACATCTATGGCAGACTGTTCTGGGAGATACTAGACTTTCTAGTTGAGTGTGGCTCAGCACTGACTTGGAGGAACTATGAGTTTGAGTTGCTAATTAAAAGCCTTACATAGTAGGTTTTGTTGGCTAAAATAAAAGCCTTTTGCTTTGGACACCATACACGTGAGAAGAAACTTGCCATGCTGTCACTAGACCTTGGGAATCTGGTAATAATAACTTCAACTGAGAAGGCAACATCACTGTACTGGAGGAGTCATTTTAAGTAAAATCCTCAGAGTCATACACTTTATTTCCTCAAACGTTTGCCCAATTAAGTGAGACCACATTTTCCGTATTAAACAACATAAAAGAAACAAGAGCTATCTAAACTAGTTGTTAATAGTGAAACGTCATATGCTAAAAAACTGTCCCACAAAACTATAATATCCTTCCTAAAGACTGATTGTAAGCATATTTTTATGTTTTAATTAGTATTGCCTTCACATGGACTTATAAGCCAGAGACAATGAGAAAATATAACCACACATAGCTAAGTAAGTTAATGTAGTATTTCTCAACCCTGGATGATCATTAACATCAAGTGACAAGCTTTAAAAATAAAATTCTATTGTCAGGATTCCATTCATGAAGAGTTAATCAGAACCTTGGCAGATGGGTCATGGAGTCAGTGCATTCAACACGCTCCCTAGGTGACTCCATCGCCCAGCCTGGGTGGCCACCACTGCAAGTTAACGTGTTCAGTGTGATACTCATGCTTGAATGTCAGTGGGTGTCCACTTAAGTGATGAAAATGTTCCAAACTAAATATTTTAGTTTAAAATGAAAAAGAGGCTACGTATCTATTTCTTTTGCCAATACTTAAATAATAGAAACAGGTTACAACAACCCTGTTATGGATATATTATTGCCCTTGGGAAATAGATTTAGAGTGGCTATATTACATGTCCAAGACCATGTATTAAAAAACTACAAACCTAAACAACCCTGCCTGTCACTGAGGCATTGAGGTCAACCCCACTATTTCTACAATATGCTATCTTTCATATTAATAATATTCTACTTTTTAAAGATTTTATTTATTTATTTGACAGAGAGTGGGAGAGAGAGCAAGAGAAAGCACAAGCAGGGAGAGCTGCAGAGGGAGAGGAAGAAGCAGACTCCCCGCGGAGCAGGGAGCCTGATGCAGGACTTGATCCCAGGACCCCGGGATCATGACCGGAGCCGAAGGCAGATGCTTAACTGACAGAGAGACCCAGGCACCCCAATAATATTCTACATTTAATAAAGTATGACACCCAAACTCCCAAAAACAAATCATTACTTTTCAAAATCAAAATTGATTTTTAGACCCCCAAAGATTTCTACATTTTTTTAAGTAATAGGGGAAAGTGTTTTCTTCCTGTTCTTTTTTTCTCTAAGGTTTTACTTTTATTCCAATTATCATATAGTGTGATATTAGTTTCATTTATACAATATAGTGATTCAACACTTCCATACAATACCCTGTGCTCAACACATAAGTGCACCCCTTAATCCCCATCACCTATTTCCTCCATCCCCCGCAACTTACCCCCCCTCTGATAACCATCCATTTGTTCTCTATAATTAAGAGTCTGTTTTATGGTTTGCCTCTTTCTCTCCTTTTTTATCCTTTTTCTTATTAGTATTGCTTCTTAAATTCAACATATGAGTGAAATCATATGGTATCCGTGTTTCTCTGACTGGCTTATTTCATTAGCATCATTCTCCCTAGCCCCTCCAGGTCGTTTGCAAATGCCAAGATTTCATACTTTTTTACAGCTGTTTATTTTTCATTCAATGAAGGATCCCTGCCCCACCTCCATTCCAGGAAAAAATTCTGACTCCCTTCACATGTACCCCCATAATCATTTTTTGCACAATTCTTGCAATAATAATCACATTATTTTATTGAATCTAAATCCCTATCATAGAAACCATGTCCTAAGCATGTATATATAAATGTACATGCTACATAACCTCAAGCTCAACAGAAGCTTCCATAATCTAATTTCAGTTCCTGAAGACTCTTTTCTTGAATGAAAAATCTCTCTCTAGTTTAGTAAGCAAATTAACACTATTTTTCTTGGAACACTACATCAAAAACTAATGATGTAATGTATGGTGATTAACATAACATAATTAAATAAAAAAATGTAAAAAAAAAACCCACTATTTTTCTTTAAAGTATTTATTTATTTATTTATTTATTTATTTATTTATTTATTGTGAACAGGGAGAGGGGCAGAAGGAGCGGGAGAAAGAATCTCAAGCAGACTCTTGCGTTGGATGCAGAGCCTGACAGGGAACTCCATCTAACAACTCTGAGATCATGACCTGAGCCAAAATCAAGAGTTGGACACTTAACTGACTGAGCCACCCAAGTGTCCCAACACTGTTGTTTCCTAACTTAAACTTTCATTTTGAAACTATTGTAGATTCACAGGCAGTTATGAGAAGATACAAGGAGGTCTCATGTACCTTTAGCCAGACTGCCCAACAGTAACATATTGTAAAACTATAGTACAGTATCATAACCAGAATACTGACATTGATACAAATACTGATCAGTCCCACTATGACAAGGATCCTTCTGTGACACGTTTATAGTCACACCCACTTCCCTTCCACCACTCCTCAGCCCCTTACCTCTGACCACCACGGAACTAGTCTCCATTTCAATACTTTTGATATTTGAAGAATGTTCCGAGGGTGTTTCAATGTGTACTCTTTTTTTAAAAAAAATTTTAAAGATTTTATTTGGGAGAGAGCAAAAGAGAGTGTGTGAGAGAGAGAGAGAGATTAGAGAACAAGTGGGGGAGGGGCAGAGGGAGAAGCAGACACTGCAGAGCAGGGATCCTGATGCAGGACTCTATCCCAGGACTCCGGGATCATGACCAGAGCCAAAGGCAGAGGCTTAACTGACTGAGCCACCCAGGTGCCCAACAATGTATATTCTTATTGTTTAGTGGAGTATTTACATATGTCAGTTAGAAATTTGGTTGTTTCTGTTTTTCGTATCCTCTAATCCTTGCTGATTTTCTGTCTAGCAGTTGAGAGTGGGCTGGTAAAGTCCCCAAATATAATTTCAAATAGGTTTATTTATGCTTTCAGATTTATCAATGTTTGCTTCATGGATTTTGTTTTGGTAGAGAGAGGGTCTGCCAAGCTCATTATTTTACCATTCTAGAATGCCAACCTTTAGCTCTCATATTTTATTTATTTATTTATTTATTTATTTTTAAAGATTTTATTTTTTATTTATTTATTTGACAGAGAGAGACACAGTGAGAGAGGGAACACAAGCAGGGGGAGTGGGAGAGGGAGAAGCAGGCTTCCCGCTGAGCATAGAGCCCAATGTGGGGCTCGATCCCAGGACCCTGGGATCATGACCTGAGCCGAAGGCAGACACTTAACAACTGTAACTCTCATATTTTATAAAATTATTTTACTCAACTTTACCAGCATGCCAGTATAAAACACACACACACACACACACACATACAATACATGGATAGATTTATAACTTTTAAATTAATCAATAAAACATTCTTACCTTCTGAGGAAAATAATCTACATAATTATCTGTTTTAATTTTTCAAAAATAACACACAATTTTCTCAGCAGTTTTGCATTATATAGATTTCTACACTATTTCACAATAGGTTAGATATTTAATATTAATAATCCTAATTTATTTAAAAGATGAAATAGGGGCACCTGGGTGGCTCAGTCGTTAAGCAGCTGCCTTTGGCTCAGGTCATGATCTCAGGGTCCTGGGATCGAGCCCCACATCGGGCTCCCTGCTCTGCGGGAAGCCTGCTTCTCCCTCTCCCACTCCCCCCTGCTTGTGTTCCCTCTCTAGCTGTCTCTCTCTGCCAAATAAATAAATAAAACCTTTAAAAAAATAAAAATAAAAATAAAAATGAAATAAAAGCACCTAAAATCACTATAAAAATCCATGGCAATCAATGTACAGAATTCCATTTCATTTCTATACATTAATAATGAAGCAACAGAAAGAGAAATTAAGAAGTAATCCCATTTACAACTGCACCAAAAATAATAAAAATGCCTAGGAATAAACTTAACCAAGGAAGTGAACACCTGTCCTCCAAAACTATAAAACACTAATGAAAGAAATTGAAGATGACACAAACAAATGGAAATATATTCCATGCTCAAGGATTGGAAGAAGAAATACTGTTAAACTGTCCATACTACCCAAAGTAATCTACAGGCTTAATACATTCTTATCAAAATACCAATAGCATTTTTTACAGAACTAAAACAAATAATTCAACAATATATATGGAACCACAAAAGAATCCAAATAGCCAAAACAATCTTGAAAAAGAAAAACAAAGCTGGAGAATCACAAATCCAGATTTCAAGTTATACTATAAAGCTGTAGTAATCAAACAGTATGGTACTGGCACAAAAATGGACATATAGATCAATGGAACAGGATAGAAAGCCTAGAAACAAACCCAGGATTATATGGTCAATTAATGTTTGACAAAAGAGGCAAGAATATGCACTGGGAAAAAGACGGTCTCTTCAACAAATAGTGCTGGGAAAACTGGACAGCAACATGCAAAAGAATGAAATTGGACCACTTTCTTACACAATACACAATAATAAACACAAAATGGATTAAAGGCCTAAATGTGAGCTATGAAATCGTAAAAATCCCAGAAGAGAGTCTAGGCAGTAATTTCTCGGCATCCTCCACAGCAACATTCTTCTAGATATGTCTCCTGAGACAAGGGGAAATAAAAGCAAAAATAAGTTATTGTGACTCCATCAAAATAAAAAGCTTCTGTACAGTGAAGGAAGTAATCAACAAAACTAAAAGACAAACTACTGAATGGGAGAAGATATTTGCAAATAACGTATTTGATAAAGTGTTAATATGCAAAATATATAAAGAATTGATACAACTCAACACTTAAAAAAATAATTCAATTAAAATTAAACAGAAGACATGAACAGACATTTCTCCAAAGAAGACATACAGATGGGCAACAGACATGAAAACATCACGATCACCAGGGAAATACAAAAGAACTACAATGAGGTATCACCTCACACATGTCAGAATGTCTAAAATCAAGAAGACAAGAAACAAGGGTTGTTGAGGATGTGGAGAAAAGGGAACCCTCATGCCCTGTTGGTAGGAATGCAAACTGGGAGAGCCACTGTGGACAAGAGTATAGATGTTACTCAAAAAATTAAAAATAGAACTACCCTACGATCTAGTATTTACCCAAAGAATACAAAAACACTAATTTGAAAGTATATATGTACCCCTATGTTGATTGCAGCATTATTTACAATAGCCAAGATATGGAAGTACTTGTGTCCATCGAAGGACATGTTGATAAAGAAGATGTGGTATATATACACAATAGAATACTATTCAGCCATAAAAAAGAATGAAATCTTGCCATTTGCAACAACATATATGGAGCTAGAGACTATAATGCTAAGTGAAATAAGTCAGTCAGAGAAAGACAAACACAGTATGATTTCACTCATATGTGATATTTAAGAAACAAAACAATTGGACAAAGGAGAAAAACAGAAGAGGAAACCAAGGAACAGTCGTAACTATCAAGAACAAACTGATGGTTACCAGAGGAGAGGTTCAGTGGAAGGATGGGTGAAATAGGTGATGGGGATTAAAGAGTATATTTATCATGATGAGCACTGAATAATGTATAGGATTATTGAAACACTATATTGTATACCTGAAACTAATATAACACTGTATATTAACCACACTGGAATTAAAAAAATAAACAGGGTGAGAAGGAAAAATAGTTTAAAAAATCTGACATAAAAAATAAATGATATAAAATTATTAAAATATATGGGAAGTACACATCACTTCACCCTAGAAGATTTGGAAAATAAGTGTAATATGTATTTTATTTAATTTGAAAATTTCCAATTTAAAGAAATTTCACTGGCTTTGAATTGAAAAAGAGGGATATAGAAAGATGAGGGCTGTTAAGAAAAAAAGGACCTTTCTTTTTTTCCCATCAGAGATCCTTGATTATGGAAGAAAATCAGTGAACAACAACCATAACTAAACAGAAAATAGTTGCTGAGGCTTTTCTCCAACTCTGTCCAAGTTGCAACTGTTCTCTGACTATACATAAAATGAGTAGTCATATGATTGTTTATGATTTCCAAGATAGCTAAGATTTGGGGACAAATTCAGATTTGATGTGTATGAAAATTCTGACTTCTGTAAATATATTTGCTAATGCATTTTCCAGTCACCCAACTTCACAAAACAATATTAATGGTGGTCAACAGCTACTGAATGTCAACTGTAAGCCCAAACATTAACCTAGTGCTCGTAATATATTTCATTACATGGACCTAATCTTTACCATCATATGGGGCTGCTATTATTTCATTTGTCTACCAGTAGAGGAGAAAATTGAGGCCCAGAAAGAAAAACTAATCTTCCATAGTCTCATTCAGTCTTAGCATTTAAGCCTGTTATAGCTCCAGAGCAAGCATTATGTCCAATGTTTCACAGTGCTTCTCAAAAATAAGTAGTATTAATGAGCATTAACTTAATTCCCCCCCTTGTATAAAATATGTGGCTCTGTGACTTCAGTTCTACATACCACTCTTCTAAAAGTAGGACAAGTGCACACATTCTCAGAGGGGGAGAAAAGAATAACAAGCCATTTATATTCCCATGAAGAAGTCGTCCTAATTCTGTTCCTTCCAAAAAAGTACCTATTAAATCTTCCAACCTCTAGTTTGAGAATCAGATGACCAGACAGATATGTCCAAATGTTTAGTAACTATATAGATTGATTATGTTTATTACAGTGTGATGAAAAGTTCACTAAAGTGAGATAGTGTTTCCAATAAAAAAATGACTAACTCCTAGAGTATAAACATATGGTACTATATATACTTAATTACAGCTATAAAGTTTCATGTTATGTAAAGCTCTAATGACCATTGTATGAATTATTCACACTGTACTTTTACTTGAGAAACAATCAAGGTACTGGGTGTTTAGTAGTAATTTTTAAAAAGTCTAATGAACATGAGTTAGGACTAAGACTAAAACTATTAGTCAATCATTCCCATGAAAGATTAAAGTATAAGCAATAAAATAATTTGTACTTGTTGCATCACACCTTTCACTTAACAAGGCACTTTCACAAGCTCAGTGCAGTGTAATGAAAAGTAAATGGCTTTCAGAGTCAGGCAGATCTGAATTTGAGTTTTGGATTTATTACTCATTAGCTCTGTGACACTGGGTGTATTACTTATACCTGTGAAGTTGAATTTTCCTCAATTGGAAAAAAAAGAAAATTATAACACCTATCTGCAACATTATTATAGTGTTTCTAGAGAAAACGTACAATAAAGCACCACATACCAGATAGTTTAATTTAAAAGCCCCCAAACTTAGTATTTGGGGGGCTATAAATGAATGTAAGTGAATCCATACTACCTACCGTCTATATCCATTCCTGTTTGAATGCCTCTAACTTCTATTCAGGACGTCTGCTATTTTTCCACAGTGCCCCAAGTTCTACTTGTGAGCCATGTGCAGACGCATTAAGGGAAGCATGACATGCTCAGGGAAGCTTGGCAATGCTGATACCACCTCATTTATGTTCGATAGCTATTGAGCTCTTCCATGTTTGGTGCTTTGGAGTGCGAAGTTGCCCCCTGTCTCACCAGGGAGCACTGTAATGTCCAGGGTGCAGGCCCTGGAAACTCCTGTTATACCCTTAGAGCGACATTATGGCAATGCACTCCCTCCAGACTTCAGTTCATTGGTTTCTAGCTAAGTTATAGGAGAAAGAAAAAAATCTCTTTCTTGTCTGCAGTCTGGTGACCCAAGATATAGGCTGTTTTTTCCAGTTTTTTTTTCTTTTACATCTCTGGCCTGAATCCCATGGCATACTTTTAAACTTTCTTCTCCATGATCTTCTCATGCAAGTCCTTCGTATCCTCAACCACACTGACCGAGTGACATTAGGATTGAATACAATCCTCTATTGGGAAAGGAAGAAAATGAGATTATACAATGACTTATGTGAGGTCACACATTAAAAAAAAGCAACTGTTCTTATTTGGATGTTAAGTTCTTATTACCACACCACTGTTATAAGATCCTCTAAATCTGAAATTTTGTCTTTTCCTAAAAGAGAAAGGGCTGTTTTCATCATCAACATTTACTCCTTCATCACTGAGAACTTACTAAAAGACTGGCTAAGTGTGACTCTACTGAGTACCCTTTGTGTATTTTCTTTTTAATCCTACAACAAACCCATGAGTCGGTATGATAGTTATTCCTGTTCTATAGATAAGAATGCGAAGGTTTTGAGTGGTCAAGTGAGATGCAGGAGTAAGAAGTTGTGGAATAATTCTGCAGGCAGGCAGCCCTTCTCCATGCCAGGACTCGACTTTGCTAAGCTCAGCCATTGCCCTGAACAAACTCCTAGCATGATACAGGACTGTAGCTGACTCTCATTAGGTGTGGTATTAGTGTGATAATGTGGCTAAACCAGGGACTTTACAAAGGAGCTTCAAGTATGCTTTAATTCTGCCTTTCTTTCCATTTACTCCTATATGCCTTCATGGAAGAAACTCACAATCAAAGTATATTCAGAAATAATTTCAGTGTGCACATGTGCTTTCTTCATACTGAAAATAATATTTTGACTGTTAAAAAATACTTCTCTAAACTATTATAAACCATAAAACACAACAGAAGAAACAGAGAGTGAAGCAGATGGTGAAACTCAAGTTTTCATCAAATACAAAATACCTTTCATACAATTAAAAAATCAGGATGAATAACTCCACAAATAACTTATATTTTCTCCACGTTCCCTAAGTATAATAAAATATTTACATTAGTGAATTTGTACCTAAGAGATTTATACAAAATGACAAATTACCAAATATTTATAAAATAATTAACATCAGTTTTCCCAGATTAGCATGATTGCAAACACATGCTGAAACAATCTTGATTTTGTTCCCAGAGAGAAAAATAATAATAAGAGCATATTTTAATTGCACAAAAGTAAAGACATTAAAGTTCCACATTTATTAAAAATGTGACTGTCTTTGTTTCATGAATTTTGTACTTTAAAATAGAAGAATGACATTTAGACATTGCAAAGATTCTATACTTTTTTTAAAGCTTATTCCCCACAGGTGCAATTGCAGAAATTCTGCATTGCATGTAGTAAATAATGAACAGGCTTTGAGGGCCTGAGATTATATAAGATAAAGGAATACATAGATTAAATATCAGTAATGCAAAGAAACTCTAATATTGATAATAGGAAATAATATATAGCATTTCAGTTTAACATGTACACCACTGGATTTCCTTTAAAAATGAAGCCAAACCCATTATCAAATTTCCCCTAGTTAGATGGAATTTTGCAACACTAGATTATTTTTCCAGCATTTTAAAGTACATTATAGGTACCATTTGGTCATAAAATTCCTCCTTGAAATTATTTCCATTTTATTTTATTTTCATTACATCTTGTTTTCATGGCTCTTCTCTTAATCTGGTCAACATTTAATTTTTTTTATTTTTTATTTTTTTGCCTTTTTCAATGACTTAGTTTTTCCTCTAATAATCAATAGGAGGAATACCTTAAATAAAGGTGCTTCTCAAAGTTTAAAAACAAAATCTTCTAATCCTTTCACTATCCTATCATCCTTCCTTGACAATTTTCTCCACTCCCATCATAGGAGCTATACAGTGTTTGAATATGACAGCAAAGTCTGGTCTCTTTTAGAGTTCAATTTTATCCCTAACACATATTCTTATCTTTTTGCTAAAAGGTGCTTCTTCTTGATACTTCTTCCAGTTACTGATATCAACATACTTCCAATACAGCAAAAATGAAACTATGATAATAATTTTCAGTTTCCCTGAATTGCCAAACCTCATGGCATATCTTTAACCAAAACTCATGAATATTATCTCTGAAAAACTTTTTTTTTTTTAATATTTTATTTATTTATTTGACAGAGAGAGACACAGTGAGAAAGGGAACGCACGCAGGGGGAGTGGGAGTGGGAGAAGCAGGCTTCCTGCGGAGCAGGGAGCCCGATGCGGGGCTCGATCCCAGGACCCTGGGATCATGACCTGAGCCGAAGGCAGACGCTTAACGACTGAGCCACCCAGGCGCCCTCTGAAAAACTTTTTAAATATTTTCCCTCTTCACTGCTATGGACACTTGTGTTTGCTTATTGAGATTATTAAAAATGTTATCTTTTGCCCTCAATTTGTCTCAAAGTTTTTGTTCACATGGGCACGGAGAGATAGTTTGTGGAAGCACAGAGATGAGTTGTTGTCTGGGTAGAAAACCATTCGATTACCCATTGTGAAACCTCTCAACATCATATTCAGTGTCCTCCAAATTTCAATACCAATTTATAGCCTGAGTCTTGATGTCCAAATGATCCCGCCCAATCATACTTGCTCCCATCACAGTGTCATGGACCCTTAATTTTCCATGACTTTCTCCCACTCTTGCCTTTCCTGATAATGATCCCATTTCTGAAATGACATTACTGTCTTGCCACTGAAACTGTATGCATACTTAAGGCTCCAAGAAAAACGTCCTCTCTCGGGAAGCATTATTTTACTCTAGCTAGAATTATTTTCCTCCTTATCCATGCTCTTAAAAAGTTTCTCTTTAAGCACTCTTCAAAAAGTCTAGATCTAGAGTCTATACCTTAAATTAAACCACTATTTATATTAAAAATTTAATAAATCATCAATATATTTATCTTAGTTTTACTTTAAAGATAAATGATATGAACAGAATAGTGTTCCCTATAACTCAATAAAAAAGTAAGACCTTTTTTTTTTTTTAAACATAATGGTTACTATTTTGGATATAAGTATTTGTCCTGAATATTTACCTTAAGGATATTTACCTTCTTAGCTTTATTCTCTATAACCAGCAATCAAATTTATATAGATTTATAAGAATGAAAATTTTTCCTATAAATCTAGATCATTTTATAATAATGGGGAAGAAGAGACATATATGGCATATATATTTTCTGTTTTCCTCCTTTTGTGATAGTCATATGGCCTATTTTTAGGTATAAGCAAAAATATGGTCTTGAAAGATTATTTTCTGTTCTTATGGTTTAAGAAGGCACAAGTCTACTATTCTCAGCTGCAGGAAAACAAATTAATAAACAAAACCGAAAGCATATACTCTATAGTTGTGCTACAACAAATGTCCATCATTAGCTCAAATGCAAATGAATAATAGGGCAGCTTTATGCAGTTATAACATGACGTGTTGGTTAAATTCATGGACTTTGCAGTAGGTACCATGATTTGCATCTTATCTCCTCTATTGGCAAATGACATGATTTTGAACCTCCTATTTTGAGGACAAACTCACAGGATTGCTATGTGTAAGAACTACAAGGAATTATGTATACAAAGCCAGCCAAATGTATATATATATGTCAACAACAGAGATTCTTAACTTCATTGGCTGACACTATATGAGGATACAGATGTGATTCTATAGCATAAGGTAAGATAGAAAAAAGATGGAGGAATCCCAAGAATGATCAGATACATGAGATAAAAATAACATTAGCAACAACTACTACTTTTCTTGTGTACTTACTCTGTACTGAGTTTCATAAAACTTTTCCATATGTTAAGTCCTCTAAATCTTACTACAAATTTTCTTTGACAATACCCAGTTTTATAGAAACAGAGTGAAAGACAGGTAAAGTAATGCACACAGGTAGATGAATGGCAAATCTCCAATTTGAACTCAGGCCTACCCAGTCCCAGAGATCACAGTATCAATCACTAAAGATGGAGAGATTATCCCAATGTCAGAGTCACTTCATAATTCTGAAAAAGTTCAAATATTTATATACTTTATACTTGTTCTAGGGTCCATATATCCTTATTTTTTTAAAACTTAATTTTTAATAACAGTTATAGGTTTACAATAAACTTGAGAGGGCGGGCCAGAGAGAGAGAGTTCCCATATACCCCCTGCTCCCATATATGCATAACCTCCATTGCCAACATCATTCACCAGTGTGGTATATTTTGTACCAAGAATGAACCTACGTTGACACATCATAATCATGCAAAGCCCATAGTTTACCTGAGGGTTCATTCTTGGTATCCAACAGGTTTGGACAAATGTATAATGACATGTATCCATCATTATAATACCATACAGAATATTTTCACTGCCCTAAAAATCCTCTGTGCTCTGCCTATTCATTCCTCCTCAATACCTCCACCATATCCCTGGCAACCACTGGTCTTTTAATTATCTCCATGGTTTTGCCTTTTCCAGAATGTCGTATAGTTGAAGCATATTATATGTAGTCTTCTAGATTGACTTCTTTCACTCAGTAATATGCATTTAAATTTTCTGCATGCCTTTTCATGGCTTGATAGTTTCTTTTTAAAGATAGTTTTTTTTAAGAATAATATTTCTTAATGTGGATATAGCACAGTTTATGTATCCATTCACCTACTGAAGGACATCTTTGTTGCTTCCGTGTTTGGATAATTATGAATAAAGTTGCTATAATCATCTGTGTGCAGGTTATTGTGTGGACATAAGTTTTCAATTCCTTTGGATAAATATCAAGGCACATGATTGTTGGATTATATGGTAAGAATATGCTTAGCTCTGATTTAATTTTTTTCTAATATATACATTCAATGCTATAAATTTTCCTTTAAGTACTGTTTTCACTGCATCCCATAGATTTTGATAAATTGTGTTTTCATTTTAATTTCATTCAAAATATCTCTAAGTTTCTGTTGAAATTTCTTTGTTATTTAGAAGTGTGTTTAACCTCCATGTATTTTGGGATTTTCCACTTATATTTTTCTTTTTTTTTTAAGATGTTATTTATTTGAGAGCGAGCGAGCACACATGCGAGAGAGAGAGAGAGAGAGCATGCGCACAAGCAGGGGGAGAAGGGGCAGAGGGAGAAGCTAACTCCCAAATGAGCAGGGAGCCCAATGCTTGGTGCTCAATCCCAGGATTCCAGTACCTTGACCTGAGCCAAAGGCAGATGTTTAATTGACTGAGCCACCCAGGAGTCCCTCCAGTTATCTTTCTGATACTGATTTCTAGATTAATTTCACTGTGGCCTGACAACAGACATTGTACTTCTATTCTTTTAAATTTGTTAAAGTGTGTTTTATGGCCCAGAATGTGATCTTTATTAGTCAGTGTTCCATGTGAGCTTTAGAAAAATATGAATTCTGCTGCTAATGGATGAAGTCATCTACAGATGCAATTATGTGCAATTGATTAATGGTGTTTGACTGTGTTCTTACTAATTGTCTGCTGGATCTGTCCATTCCTGAGAGAGAGGTGTTGAAGTCTAACAGTGATAGTGAAAATATCTATTTCTCCTTGCAGTTCTGTCAGTTTTTGCTTCATGTAGTTTGATGCTCTATTAAGTGTACACACATTAAGAATTACTATGTTTTCTTGTACAATTGACCCCATTATTATTATGCAATACTTTTCTTTATTCATGAAAACTTAGTTTGAAGTTTGCTCTGTCTGAAATTAATGGAGTTACTCTTGCTTTCTTCTGATTATTGTTAGCATGGTATATTTTTCTCAATCCATTCACTTTTAATATAGATGTATCTTTATATTTAAATTGGGTTTCTTGTAGACAACACAGAGTTCGGTCATGCTTTTTGACCCACCCTGCCACTGGTTCCTGTGGTGGTTCTGCTGCTGTGTGTCTGCCCCAGTAAGCCATGACTCCCTATATTTGCTATCTCTCCAGTCTTAGGAACAGTGGTTTGTCCTGTGTGCTACCTTCTTTTATGGATCCAGGAAAAGTTGATTTTTCAGTGTATTCAGCTTTTCACCTGTTAGGATTGAATGGTGACCTCCAAGCTTCTTATATGCCAAAATGGAAGCCACTATATCCTTATTCTTAATCAAGAGTGTCAATTCAACAAATTTTGCTTTCTTGATCAGAGTGTATGTCCTGACTTTAATGCAAAGAATATGGTCCTCAAAGATATAAATATTACTGATAAATACAGTCAATCTTAAGTTATGGTATTATTATTGTTAGATTATACTTTACACCAAATACTTGA
Organism: Halichoerus grypus; assembly: GCF_964656455.1. Taxonomy (NCBI): domain Eukaryota; kingdom Metazoa; phylum Chordata; class Mammalia; order Carnivora; family Phocidae; genus Halichoerus; species Halichoerus grypus. Next base: position 115,235,093 of record NC_135712.1, read on the forward strand.
TCTCATGTTGTACATAACTGGACTGTCACTACAGCAGGAGTTTTTAATCCAAATAGGATTCTTTTTAAAGATTTTTATTTATTTATTTATTTGACAGAGAGAGAGAGAGAGAACACAAGCAGGGGGAGCAGCAGAGGAAGAGGCAGAAGCAGGTTCCCCACTGAGCAGGGAGCCTGATATCTGGCTCCATCCCAGGTCCCCAGGATTATGACCTGATCCAAAGGAAGACACTTAACCAACTGAACCACACACATGCCCCAGTCCAAACAAGATTTTAAGAAAAATGTCAAAATTTTATTTATTTAGTCAATAGATATATGTTGACTGTCTACTAGGAATATCTTCTATTTGGATTCATTAACTAATCAATTAACTAATTAATTCATTAACTAAGTCAATGTAATTGAATTTTCACTATGAATTAGGTACTCCAGTAATAACTGTCAAGCCAGAAAGATTAAAGAAGATATTGGTCCTGCTTAATGAATACTGTGTTTTAATGTGGACTGTTATTATAGACACTAAATAAATAAATACCAAGAGAGACCTGGGCTTCTGTGGGAATTTAAATAATTCAGTGCTCTGGGAAGTTTTTGCTGGAAGAAAGAAATGTGTTTGAGGAAGAGGGAACAGCACAGTAGGAAGGCCAAGAGGTCAGAGAGATGAGAAAGAGTCTGGTGCTTCAGAGGAACTGAATAAAATTTCATGTAGATAGAGCACAACAAAGGGAGGCAGTGTTGGGAACAATGACTAGAGAAAAGGGTATACATGCCAGACTTTGGAGGAACTCTGGAGACAAGGTAAGTATTATAGAATTATATTATCTCAAAGAGAAGACAGAAAGATTGTAAATAGCATAGTCACATATTGAGGTATGTGTTAAAGTCAAACCATCTGAGGTTTATGGGGTGAAGAGATTAGAGAAGGATAGTTTGGGCACAAGGCATGAGTAGGAAGGCAACTCAGAGTAAGCTGGGTGAGAGATGATGATGGTGGCTTTCAAGTAGGATGGTGGCAACAGAGATTGAAAGGTACGGCAAAATTTAAGACAAAAATAGTTCTGACAAGTTTATGAACATATACTTCAATGTATTTTTTATATATAATGTACATATGTTATATCTAATATCGATGTGGAATTTAGGGGAAGAGAAGAGTAGCCAGAGATGATGACTCAGGATTTTAGCTTGAGTAATGGGATGAACTAAAATACTATTTAATACTTATTGACCACATTCTATTTGCTATGCAGTATTCTAGGTGACTTACATGTACTAATACTCACAATAATCATTCGATAGAGTGTTATTATACTTATATTACAAATAAGAAAAGTGAGGCATAGAGATCAGCCAAGATTACACAGTATAAATAGCAGAGCTTAACACCTGGCTCCTCTAGAGTCCAACCATTTAATTATTTTGCTCTTTTGTCTAGATTGCTGTGATATTTACTGAGACAGAAATGTTGGAGAAGTATTCAATTTGGATTTCAGAGGTGAATTCTGGTTTGGACTTTTGGATTTTGAGGAGCCTATGATATAGTCAATGGAGATTTCCAGAGAATACTTCAGTTATATAATCCTACAGTTCAGGAGAGAACTGTGGCTGGGATATTTAGATTACAACGTTTTCAGTAAACAAGTGGACGCTGAAGCCATAGAAGTAAATGAAATTGTCAAAGTGAGAATAGAAGATGGAAGTCATGTATCATACTCCTGTTCATAGGTTTTAAAGGGGATATAAAGATGTAAAACATAATCCCCTCCCAGACTTCCATCTCATGGGAGAAATATATGACTAAACAGACAATTACAATATGGAGTGATAAGCGCTAAATCAGAAACCTGAAGCACTGACAATAATTTACCTCCTGTAAGGGAAGGCTATGGTCCATGAAACTACTTCCTAGAGGCTGCAATACCTGAGCTGAGCCTAGAATGATGGCTTGGACTAAATCAGGTGAAGAAGAGTAAGTATCAGATTACCTGGGCAGTAGACCTTTGGGTAGTTTAAGCAGCCCAAGAAAAGGCAGTGACAATAACCCAGACAGGGATGCCACTTCAGTAGTATAATTTCTGTAGCATGTTTGCATTGTGGATGTCTGGAAAGGAAGTGTTGGGAGGTAACCAGTGGGGAGGGTGCCAACTGAGAGAAAGCCTTGCAAGTTATAACCTCTGTTCTCACTTTATCCAGCTCATGCCTTGACAACACAGAAGAATATCCTATGTAAATGAGAATATACGAACATTTTAAATAAGCCCTGTATATTTCATTCATGTATTCAGATGAACTAAGATTCAGGAATTCAGGAATAAGTCACAATCTCATGCCCAAGTAACCAAACAATAAGAGCCTATTTTTCTTCCACATCTTAAAGAATATTTTATATGCTATCCCTGAATTTTACCACTTAAAAATATTGCTATGACAGAAAGAGTTAAAAAAGCAGTGTGTTAGGAAATAAGATGCCAGTTTGTTTTTCATTAAAGAAATACTAACATACTGCTTGCCCTCCCAAATTTTAATTCTGTTGTCATAATGTACTTTACCTGGAGTCACCCCCGCCTGGTAATTGGAAATCCCTGAAAGCAGAAAGTAATTTGTTCACATGCATAATTGTGTGAAGGAGTCTGACCACAGCATTGCTGGCTACCTAACACTTTTCAAGTTAAATTCTAGACAGTGTTGCAATAACAACCTACATATCTAATTTCTTTTAAAAATTGATTTCTCAAAATTGCACTGTCACATATTTTTAAGCTTTGTTGGAAAAAAAAAAAACAACTTATCAAATTGATAAAGCTTACTTCCTAAATACCTGAAAAGACAAGTACATATTTTTTTATTCTTTTCATAACACTAGCTAATATTCTAAATCATGGTCAAGTAACATGTCCCCAGTCAAATTGGTAACTGCATTTGAACAAGTGTGTTTTCACAGGAAAAAAAAAATCTGGAAAGAGGACAAGAAAAAAAAGAGAAACATCTGTGTATTATATGATTTTGCAAAATTATGAATGTCATTAGCAAGTATAATTTATGAGATTCTTTTTATTTATGCTAATGTATTACTCAAAGTGTTTTCTAACTTCTTATTTGGAATGTAATAGAGGATTTCAATATGATTGACACAGACTTTATTCTCCCTGTCACAACTGGTTGTTTTTCTCATGAATGTGTTTTGCAGTGTTCCCACAGAGTTGTTAATGAGCCATCAATTATTTGTGCAAATTGGAAGCAGAAACTAAAAATCTCTCTACTCAAGGTATTAGTACATGGCTTTAAAATTGAATATGAGAATATTTGAATTTGAACACAAGTATATTAAACCTTGTATTCAAACACATGTGACTTTAAAAATATTATTTTGTGCTTTAAAGAAGTTATATAATCTTTGAGTCAGCGATTCCTTCACGGTGGGTGATTAGGCTACATTTGATGGGGGAGTAGAGAGCTGTAAATTATATATACACCAGTTGAGGCAAAAGATTGAAACATTATGCATGTTTTATTTACAATCCAGTATAGTATTTTGGAAAGTGATGTAAATTTTAACAAAAAATGAGGTATTCGACATGTACATCATGATGAAGAGTTTTATAATAATGTGTCTAAGTCAACAGTGAGTTATCCTAGAGCATAAATATCACCAAAGAGGGAGCTCTCTTTCTTTGTAGACTTTTCCCTTTTGAAATTCACTCCCGTTTTTTGCCACATGGGTTCCTATATTTTGTAAAGATATTAATAGTAATATTTTATACAGTTTGCGATTGTTACTTCCTCTTTCAATCTTGCTTCCCTCCCCATCTCCTTATCAGAATTTGTTCAGCAGTCAGAAGGAAAGGGGAAAAAGTACATAATAGCTGATACTTCTTTAATGCAGATTCTATGTTAAACTCTTGTTTTAGCCCTTTTTAGTAATTATTACAACAGACCCTTGTCATTTGCTGCTATTATCACCCTGGTTCAAAGATGAAGAAACCATGAGGACATTCACAAAACTACTAAGTGACAGAATCAGGATTTTAACATGGGCCGTCTGTCTCTAAGCCTTAGTTTTTCATTTATACTCTATATTCCCTTCCTTTAGACAGGAATCTTAATGAGCAGTAATTGGTGGGGAATGGATGAGTTTGGAGAGGAAGTGTATTTTTGTGACTTTTTGAATAAAGATGGTCAAAAACCATGTTCAGTGTTTAAAGGTGCTGGATAGAAAAGAGGAGCAGAAGGAGAGTTTAAGAGGCTGTTCATGATATTCTGGACATGCAAATAAAAAACTGTAGTTATTTTGTAGACCTCTGGGGAAGATGGCAGAGAAGGAGGATCCTAAGCTTACCTCTTCCCAGAGATACACCTGGAAAACACCACATCAATATAACTAACCCAGAAGACTGGCAGAACTAACTTTCTACAGTTGATCATAAAGAGGAGGCCTCATCAAAAAAGGCAGGGAAGGAAGAGACACACTTGGGAACCAAACTAACCTGTGAGACTAACCACAAAAAGTAGGGAAGAGGAAAAAAGGAATCAATCCAATTAATAATTGCACCAAATAAAATACCTAGGAATAAACTTAATCAAAGAGTTGAAAGACCTGCACTCTGAAAACTATAAAACATTGGTGAAAGAAATTGAAGATGACACAAACAAATGAAAGATATCCCACACTCATGGACTGGGAGAACCAATACTATTAAAATGCTCATATTATCCAAAGCAATCTACACATTTAATGTAATCCCTATCGGATACCAACAGCATTTTTCACAGAACTAGAACAAGTAATTCTAATATTTGTATGGAATGACAAAAGACCCCAAATAGACAAAGCAATCTTGAAAAAGAAGAACAAAACCGGAGGTATCACAATTCCAGGTTTCAAAATATACTACAAAGCTGTAGTAATCAAAACAGTATGGTGCTTGCACAAAAATAGACACATAGATTAATAGAACAAAACAGAGAACCCAGAAATAAACCTATGATTATATGGTCAATTAATCTATGAGAAAGGAGACAAAAATATATAATGGGGAGAAGATGGTCTCTTCAACAAATAGTACTGGGAAAACTGGACAGCTATATAAAAGAATGAAACTGGACTGTTTTCTTACACAGTATACAAATATAAACTCAAAATGAATTAAAGACCTAAATGTGAGATCTGAAACCATAAAATTCCTAGAGGAAAACATAGGCATTAATCACTTTGACATTGGTTGCAGAAATGTTTTTCTAGATATGTCCACTGAGGTAAAGGAAACAAATGCAAAATTTAACTATTGGGCCTACACCAAAATAAAAATCTTTTGCACAGCAAAGGAAAACATCAATAAAACAAAAAGACAACCCACCAATGGGAGAAGATATTTGCAAATAATATATCCAATAAGGAGTTAATACCTAAAATATTTAAAGAATTTATACAACTCAACACCAAGATAAATAAATAAATAATCTAATTAAAAATGGCAGAGGACCTGAAAAGACATTTTGCCAAAGAAGACATACAGATGGCCAACAAACACATGAAAAGATGTTCAACATCCATGGATCATCAGGGAAATGCAAATCAAAACTACAATGAGATATCACCTCACACCTCTCAGAATGTCTAAAGTCAAAACCACCAGAAACAACAAGTGTTGATGAGGATGAGGAGAAAAAGTAACCTTCCTGCAATGTTGTAGGAATGCAAGCTGGTGCAGCCGCTGAAGAAAACATGATGGAAGTTTCTCAAAACATTAAGATAGAATTATTCTATGATCCAGTAATTCCACTACTGCATATTTATTCCAGAATACAATTAACACTAATTTGAAAAGATATACCTACTCCTATATTCACTGCAGCATTATTTACAATGGCCAGATATGGAAGAAGCCCTAGTGTCCATCAAAAGATGAATGGATAAGGAAGATGTAGTACATAGGTAATCAAAAATTACTCAACCATTAAAAAAAAAAAGTGTAATATATTGCCATTTGCAATAGCATGGATGGATCTAGAGATATAATGTTAAGTGAAATAAATCAGTCAGGGAAAGACAAATACCATATGATTTTACTAATATGTGGAATTTAAGAAACAAAACAGGGAGCACCTGGGTGGCTCAGCTGGTTAAGTATCTGCCTTTATCTCAGGTCATGATCTCAGGGTCCTGGGATCAAGCCCACATTGGGCTCCCTGCTCAGCAGGGAGTCAGCTTCTCCCTCTCCCTCTACCCCTCCCCCGCCTACTGCTTGTGCTCTCTCTCAAATGAATAAAAAAAAATCTTAAAAAAAAAAAAGTGAGAAACAGATGAACAAAGAAAAAAAAAAAAAGACAAACCGAGAAACAGACTCAACTATAGAGAACTGGTGTTTGCCAGAGAGGATGCCGGGATGGAGGTGGGGGTGGGAATGGGTGAAATAGGTGAAGCCGATTAAGATTACACTTATCAAGATGAGCACTGAGTATTTATAGAATTGCTGAATCACTCTATTAATCACCTGAAGCTAATATAACACTGTATGTTAATTATACAATAAACAAACAAATAAAATTTTAAAAGCAAGAGAGAGAAAGACAGTGTAGTTGTTTTGATGTGACTTTAGTTCTAAGGTCTTTGTTCTAATCACAAAAATGCTCCCAGAATGAATTCATCCCAGCATGAATCATGAGAGTTATGGCTCTAATAAGCATTAAATCTCACGGACCATGCCATATCTTCATCATCAGAGACCCTAAGATTCTTCCTGAACACATTCTCCCTCTCAAAAGGGTGTTTTTTCAAGCCAATAAAATCCTGCCTCCCTGTAAGAAAAAAAAATTGTATTTTTTTCCCAGAGCACATTTTATTTTTTTTCTCCCTTTGTTCACAAGAAAACATTTTAATCACTGTGAGCTCCAAGTAAAACTGCTGCTTCCTGCCATATATCAAGGCCTGGAGGGAATCGCAGTAACAACCCAGCTTGCAGATAGAGAAAGCCTCAGAGTGCAGGCCCCAAATGCAGCACAGAAGTTCACACAGGTGAGGAGAGCAGTCTCCACAAAGCCAGCAGAGGAGCAAATTAAAAATTGGGTTCACAGTGTTAAAAGAGAATTTCACTTTTATTAAAGAATATGATTAATGCAGGGCGCCTGGGCAGCTCAGTTGGTTAAGCGGCTGACTCTTGATTTCGGCTCAGGTCATGATCTCCAGGTCGTGGGATCGAGCCCCAAGTCAGGCTCTGTGCTCAGTGCAAAGTCTGTTTGTCCCTCTCCCTCTGTTCCTCCCCTGTGCTCTCTCTTTCTTTCTCTCTCTCTCAAATAAATAGTTAAAAAAAAAAATATGATTAATGCAGTATTTTCTCCCAATTCTTTTATTTCAGTAATGATCAACCTTCCAATAGTCACTATTTGGACCCCCTTTTATTATCCGTACACCAGGCAGTGTGCAGGTAAATAGAGATTTCCTATATCTCTATAAATAAATATATATTTATAAAACAAAATTAAATATTTATTAATTTAAAATGTTATTTATTAAATAAAAACATTATTTATAAATTTAATGGCCACAGAAACAAGGAGTTTGACATTTAATCTACTTTATTAATGATTTTCTATAACTTTTAAAGGTCTAGAAAATCAATCAAATAACACGCAAAGTCTTGATTTGGAGCATTTGACAATTTCTGTGGCATCAATATTACAACCAAGGTCAATTTTAAAGCTATTAATGTAATACTACTGAATGCAGAGTTGGGGAGGCATATGCAGAAACAAACTATTATATAATTTTTAAAAGTCACAGAGGTAACATACAATAGAGGTAAATAACTCCAAGGGCAGAGGTAATAGTAAAATGCAGTAAAATAATTAGAAAATGATTAGAATTGATGGCGATATTGATAGCTTTGAGTATTTATTAGCCTTAATTTAGTATAATTACGTAAAGTATAAGTTCACATAATTTAACTTTAAATAATGACTGTTTAATCACTGACTTGAAAAATCCCTGAAAATTTAACTGTCAGGTGTTGTGAGCCATCACGAGCCTGCTTCACTTCCGTCACACTGAGCAAAAGGATTGTTATAAAAACTCTGGCTGGTGGGCCTGACTGTTCACCAAGTGCAAGTAACTAGTATAAAATAATGCCAATATATTCCTTGTTAGTTTTTTCAAGATGAAATGGAGCAAAACTCAGTTTTCTAGAAATCTCTTAACTGTCTTAAGCTTTGAAACCTGTCTGAGTCTCAATCTGGCAAAATCTGTTCACTCACAATCCTGGGACACACTCTTCTCCTTGTTACATCTATTCACTTTCAGATCACTTCTTATTTACTGAAGATATTCAGTCCTGGGTCAGTGTTTCCCCCTTTACCTCGCAATCACCATCATTTTTTGGTGATAAGTACATTCTAAGTGTAATATCTGTCTACCATCTTAGCCTCTGAGTGTCATGACCTCAATTCCAGTGAGGTCCATTTCTTCAATCTCTAGAATATCTCAAACATTGTCATCACCACTATATACCCCAATCTCAAAATATCTTTAACAAACATCTCATATTTCATCCATCAGCTCTTATACATCTATCCCACTCACTCTAGTATCTCCATTAATCCACAGATACCACCACATTCTCCATATCTGTAAGACTCCTCCTACTTTCAAATCCCTCATTTTATAGTTTTTTTTTCTTAATGTATTTATTCATCAGAGAGAGAGAGAGCATGCGGATCATGACCTGAGCTCAAGGCAGATGTTTAACTGGCTGAGCCACCCAGGCATCCCACATTTTATAATTTTCAAATAGCCTCAATTCCAAGTGGAGTTCATTTCAGCAGTGCAAGATTGATTCAAACATTCCAAAATTAACAATATAAAATCAGTCATCAATTTAATACAGTATTAGCAGTATATAAAAGAAAAACTATATAAGTAACACCATAGATTTGACAAAATTCAATATACATTTATAGTTCAAAAAAGAAAAGTAGTAATAAAGAGAACTTCCTCACCCTAATAAAGGACATCTACAATACACTTGTAGTTAATATGACTCTTAAATGGTGAAAGGCTGGAAGCTTTTTCTCTAAGATTGGGAAAAATACAAGTTTGTATACTTTAGCTACTTCTATTTAACATTGTCTTTTAAGTTCTAGTCTGTGCAATACAAAAACAAAAAGAAATACAAAGCACAAAGAGAAATTAAAGAGGAAGACTCTTCACAAATTACATGATGGAGAAAATCATTAAAAAATCTAGAAACAGGGACGCTTGGATGGCTCAGTCCATTAAGCCAGCCTTTGCCTTCAGCTCAGGTCAAAATCCTGGGGTCCTGGGATCGAGCCCCGTGTTGGGCTCCTGCTCAGGGGGGAGCCTGCTTCTCCCTCTACCTTTGCCCTCCCTGTGCTTGTGCTCTCTCACTTGCTCTGTCACGCTCTCTCTCAAATAAATAAATAAAATCTTAAAAAAAATAAAATAAAATAAAAATCTAGAAACAAGTTTCTTGAACTAATAAGTTTAGCAATATCCAAAGTTTCAGGATACAAGGTCAATATATAAAAGTGTTATATTTCTTGATAATAGCAAGGAAAATTTATAAATTATTTTTTTAAAAAATTCCATTACAATAGCATCAAAAATATCAAATACTTGGGAATTAATTTAAAAATGTGTGTAGGGGGGCGCCTGGGTGGCTCAGTTGTTAAGCATCTGCCTTCGGCTCAGGTCATGATCCCAGGGTCCTGGGATCGAGCCCCGCATCGGGCTCCCCGCTCCACGGGAAGCCTGCTTCTCCCCCTCCCACTCTCCCTGCTTGTGTTCCCTCTCTCGCTGTGACTCTGTCAAATAAATAAAATCTTAAAAAAAAATAATAAAATAAAATAAAAATGTGTGTAGGATCTATATACTAAAACTATAAAGGGTTACTGAATAAAATTCAAGGTGATTTAAATATATGTTATACAAAGATGTTCACAAAGGAAAAGACTCAGTGTTAAGATGTCAATTTTCCTCAAATTTATCTACATGTTCAATACAACAATTCTAGTCAAAATTTCATTTGACTTTTTTGTGAATACTAAAATAGCCACAATTTGAAAAAAAAAAAAAAGAACAAAGTTGAAAGACATATACTACTTGATTTCAACAGTTATTATAAAGATACTTTAAGATTGTGTAATATTGGCATAAGGTAGCCCATATAAATTAGTGGGTTTGAATAATAATTTCTGAAATAGGAGCATTCCAATATGGCTAACCAATTTTTATTAAAGGTGCTGATGGCATTCAATCAGAAGATGATTGGCTTGTATTTTTCTCAGTCTTAGAGAAAAACCATTCAGTCTTTCACCATTAAGTGTCATATTAACTACAAGTTGATTATAGATGTTTTTTATTGGGTTGAGGAAGTTCCCTTTATTAACACTTTTCTTTTTTAAACTGTGTGTGTTGAATTTTGTCAAATCTATGGTGTTAATTATATAATTTTTTCATATGCAGAAAGAAAGAAAGAAAGAAAGAAAGAAAGAAAGAAAGAAAGAAAGAAAGAAACTCTACCCTCAGCTCTCAGTATATAATCTTTATTAAATAGATGATAAAGCTAAAATCAAAAGCCACACTACAAAAGTTCTGGAAGAAAACATGAACAATCCTTGTAACCAAGAACAAGAAGAGATTTCTTAGAACATAAAACAATGAAAAATACAAATTGATAATAATTGTTAAATTAAATTTCATCAAATTTTAAAATATTTGTTTCTCAGTGACACTGTAAAGAAAATAAAAAAGCATGTCACTGACTGGGAGAAAATATTTGCAAAAAAAATATTTCCAGTAAAAGACATTTGCAATTCAATGACAAGAAAACAAAGAACTCAATTTTTAAAATTAGGTTATTTGAACAGATATCTCACTAAACACTATCTACAAAAGGCCATACAAGTAGACAGTAAGCACATGAAAAGAATATATCATTAATCATGAGGAAAGTACAAATTAAAAACCCATCAAAGGGGGCGCCTGGGTGGCTCAGTCATTGGGCGTCTGCCTTCGGCTCAGGTCATGATCCTGGGGTCCTGGGATTGAGCCCCGCATCGGGCTCCCTGTTCGGCGGGAAGCCTGCTTCTCCCTCCTTCACTCCCCCTGCTTGTGTTCCCTCTCTCGCTGTCTCTGTCAAATAAATAAATAAAATCTTTAAAAAAAAGAAAAAACCATCAAAGTATCATTTTACACTCACTAAATTGGTGAAAAACAGAAACCTGAAAGTATCAATTGTTGATGAGGATGTGGAGGAACTAGAACTCTTGTACATTGCTGGAAGGAATATAAAATGGTACAACCACTTTGAAAAATAATTTGGCAGTTTAATATAAAATCAAATATATACTTAACATATGACCTAGAAATCCTGCTTCTAGGTATTTATCCAAGACAAATGAAACATGTTAAAAGAAAGGATTGCAGAAAGCTGTTTATAGCAGTTATATATATTTAACAGTCAAAAAAACAGGAAGAGCCCATATGCCAACAGGTAAATGAATGGGTAAACAAATTATAGACTATCCAAAGAATGGAATACGACTTAGCACTAAAAAGGAATAAACTACTGATATACAAAACAACATGAAATATTAAAAAAACAAAAACAAAAAAAAACACCATCATGCTATGTGAAAGAAGCAGATACGAAAGACTACACATACTATAAGATTCTGTCAGAATCAGATTGGGATGTGGTAAATATTCTATAGCTTGATTGTAGTGGTATTTACATGACTTTATACATTTTTTATTATTTTTTGTTTTTACTTAAAGTTCAGTTAGTTAGCAATACAGTGTAATATTAGTTTCACGTGTATTCAACACTTCCATACAACACTGGGCACTCATCACAAGTGCACTCCTTAATCCTCATCACCTCTTTAACCCATACCCACACCCACCTACCCTCTGGTAACCATCAGTTTGTTCTCTATAGTTAAGAATATATTTCTTGGTTTGCCTCTCTCTCATCTCTTTTTTCCCCCTTTGTTCATTTGTTTTGTTTCTTAAATTCCACATGAGTGAAATCATATGGTATTGTTTTTCTCTGACTTATTTCACTTACCAAAGTACCCTCTAGCTCCATCCATGTCATTGCAAATGGCAAGATTTCAGACTTTTTTTATGGCTGAATAATATTCCATCATGCGTGTGCAAGCACGCACACACACACACACACACCACTTCTTTATTCATTCATCAGTCGATAGACACTTGGGCTGCTTCGATAATTTGGCTATTGCTGATAATGTTGCTATAAACATTGAGGTGCATGTATCCCTTTGAATTAGTATTTTTTACTCTTTAGGGAAATACCTCGTAAAGCAATTGCTGGATCACATGGTAGTTCTTTTTATAAAAATAAATTTTTTGAGAAACCTCCATAAAGTCTTCGAGAGTGGCTGCACCAGTTTGCATATGCCACCAACAATGCAAGAGGATTCCCCTTTCTCCACATCCTCACCAACAACACCTGTTGTTTTCCGTATTGCTGATTTTAGCCATACTGACAGGTGTGAGGTGATATCTCATTATAGTTTTGATTTGTATTTCCCTGGTGATCAGTGATGTTGAGCATCTTTTCATGTGTCTGTTAGCCAACTGTATGTCTTCTTTGGCAAAATGCCTATGTCTTCTGCCCATTTTTAATTGGATTATTTGTTTTTTGGGTGTTGAGTTTTATAAGTTATTTATATATTTTTGGCTATTAACTCTTTATCAGATATGTCATTTGCAAATATCTTTTCCCATTCTGGAGGTTGCCTTTCAGTTTTGTTGATTATTTCCTTTGCTGTGCAGAAGGTTTTTATTTTGATGAAGTCCCAATAGTTTCTTTTTGCTTTTGTTTCCTTTGCCTCAGGAGACCTATCTAGAAAAACTTGCTATGGCCAATGTCAAAGAGGTTACTGCCTGTATTCTCCTCCAGGACTTTTATGGTTTCAGGTCTCATCTTTAGGTCTTTAATCCATTTTGAATTTATTTTGGTGTATGTTGAAAGAAAGTGATCCAGTTTCATTCTTTTCACATGTTGCTGTCCAGTTTTCCCACACCGTTTTTTGAAGAGACTGTCTTTTTCTCATTGGATATTCTTTCCTGCTTTGTCAAAAATCAGTAGGCCATATAGTTGTGGGTTCATTCCTGGGCTTTCTATTCTGTTCTGTTCATCCATGTGTCTACTTTTGTGCCAGTAGCATAGTTTTGATCACTACCACTTTATAATATAACTTGATTTCCAGAATTTTGATGCGTCCAGTTTACTTTTCTTTTTCAAGTTTCCTTTGCCTATTTGGGGTCTTTCTTTTGTGGTTCCATACAAATTTTAGGATTATTTATTGTAGCTCTGTGAAAAATGCTGTTGGTATTTTGACAGGGATTGCATTAAACGTGTAGATTGCTTTGAGTAATATAGACATTTTAACAATATTTATTCTTCCAACTCATGAACATGGAATATCTTTCCATTACTTTGTGTCCTCTTCAATTTTTTTAATCAGTGTTTTATAATTTTCAGAGTATAGGTCTTTGCTTAGGTTTAGCCCTAGGTATTTTGTTGTTTTTGGTGCAATTGTAAATGGGACTGATTCCTTAATTTCTCCTTCTGCTACTTCACTATTGGTATATAGATATATAACAGATTTCTGTATATTGATTTTATATCCTGTGACTTTACTGAATGCATGTATCTGTTCTAGTAGTTTTGGGGAGTCTTTTCGATTTTCTATATAGAGTATCATGTCATCTGCAAATAGTGAAAATTTTACTTCTTCCTTGCTGATTTGGATGCTTTTTATTTCTTTTTGTTGTCTGATTGCTGTGGCTGGGACTTCCAGTACTGTGTTAAATAACAGTGATGAGTATGGACGTTCCTGTCTTCTTCCTAATAGTAGAGGAAAAGCTCCAAGTTTTTCTCCATTGAGGATGATATTAGCTGTGGGTTTTTCATATATGCCCTTTATTATGTTGAGGTATGTTCCTTCTAAACCTATTTCATCGAGGGTTATCATGAATGGATGTTGTACTTTGTCAAATGGTTTTTCTGCATCTATTGAAATGATCATATGGTTCTTATTATTTCCTTTATTAACGTGGTGTATCATGTTGATTGATTTATGAATATTTGGCTACCCTTGCAACCTAGGAATAAATCCTACTTGATCGTGGTGAATGATTTTTTTTAATGTGTCATTGGATTTGTTTTGCTAGTATTTTATTGAGAATTTTCCATGTTCATCAGGGTTATTGGCCTGCCATTCTCTTTTTTAGTAGAATCTTTAATTGGTTTTGGTATGAGGGTAATGCTGGCCTCATAAATGGATTTGGAAGTTTTCCTTCCTTTTCTATTTTTTTGGAATAGTTTGAGAAGAATAGGTATTAATTCCTCTTTAAATGTTTGGTAGAATTCGCTTATGAAGTCATCTGGTCTTAGACTTCTTGTTGTTGGGAGATTTTTGATTACTGAAACAATTTAATTGCTGGTTATTGGTCCGTTCACATTTTCTATTTCTTCCTATTTCAGTTTTGGTAGTTTATACATTTGTAGGAATTTATCCATTTCTTCCAGGTTGTTCTATTTTTTGGTGTATAGTTTTTTATAATATTCTCTAATAAGTGTTTATATTCCTATGGTGTGGTTCATTATTTCTCCTCTCATTTTTTATTTTATTTATCTGGGTCTTTCTCTTTTCTTTTTGATAAGTCTGACCAGAGATTTATCAATTTTATTAATTTTTTTCAAAGAACCACCTCCTCATTTCATTGATCTGCTCTATTGTTTTCTTTCTTTTTTTTTAGATTCTACATTATTTATTTCTGCTACAATCTTTATTATTTCCTTCTTTCTGCTGGTTTTAGGCTTCATTTGTTGTTCTTTTTCTAGCTCCTTTATGTGTAAGGTTGCTTATTTGAGATTTTTCTTACTTCTTGAAGTAGGCCTGCATTGCTGTATACTTCACTCTTAGGATTGCTTTTGCTGCATTCCAAAGTTTTGGGACCATTGTTTTCTTTTTATTTGTTCCCATGCATTTTTAGTTCCTTCTTTGATTTCATGGTTGAACCATTCATTGTTTAGTAGCATGTTGTTTAACCTTCATGTATCTATTGTCTTTCCAGATTTTTCCATGTGGTTGACTTCTAATTTCATAGCATGGTCAGAAAAGGTGCTTGGTATGATTTCAGCCTTCCTGTATTTGTTGAGGCCTGTTTTGTGACCTAACATGTGATCTATTCTGAAGAATATTTCATGTACACTTGAAAAGAATGTGTATTCTGCTGTTTTAGGATGCAATGTCCTGAATGTATGTGTTAAATCCATCTGTTCCAGTGTGTCATTCAAAGCCATTGTTTTCTTGTTGATTTTCTGTTTGGATGATCTGCGCATTGATGTAGGTGGGGTGTTAAAGTCCCCTATTATTATTATTATTATTGTTATTATCAATTAGTTTCTTTGTTTTTTTGTTAATTGTTTTATTTATTTGGGTGTTCCCATGTTGGATGCATAAATATTTACAATTGTTTGAACTTCTTGTTGGATTGTCCCCTTTATGATTATATAATGTCCTTCCTTGTCTCTTTTTACAGTCTTCATTTTAAAGTTTAGTTTGTCTGATAGAAGTATTGCCACCCTGGCTTTCTTTTGACATCCATTTCTTAATAAATGGTTCTCCACCCTTTCACTTTCAATCTGCAGGTGAATTTAGGTCTAAAATGAGTCTCTTGTTAGCAGTATATAGGTGTGTCTTGTTTTTCTATCCATTCTGAAACCCTATTTCTTTTGACTGGAGTGCTTAGTCCATTTATATTCAAAGTAATTATTGATAGATATGTATTTATTGCCATTTTATTACTTGTTTTGTCATTGTTTCTGGAGATTCCTCTGATTCTTTCTTGTCTTTGTCACTTTTGCTCTCCTTTGCACTCAAAGAGTCTGCTTTAATATTTCTTGCATGACTGGTTTAGTGGTCATGAACTCCTTCACTTTTTGTTTGTCTGGGAAACCTTTATCTCTCCTTCTATTCTGAATGATAGCCTTGCTGCATACAGTATTCTTGGCTGCAGATTTTTCCCATTCAGCACGTTGAATATATCATGACACTCTCTTCTGGCTTGACAAGTTTCTGTTGAGAAATCTGCTAGCCTTATGGGTTATCCTTTGTCCATTAAGGGCTTATTCTTGATGATTTTAAGATTTTTTTCTTTATCAACATATTTTGCTAATGTAATTACAATATGTCTTGGTGTTGGCCTTCTCTTGTTGATTTTGATGGGAGTTCTCTGTGCCTCCTGGATCTGGATGTCTGTTTCCTTCCCTAGATAAGGGAAGTTTTTCAGCTGCTATTTCTTCAAATTAAATTTCTGCCCCCTTTCTCTCTCTTTTTCTTTTGGGACTCTGATAATGTAAATGCTATTAAATTTGGTGGAGTCAGTGAATTTCCCAGTCTATTCTCATGTTGCATAATTCTTCTTTCTGTATTTTGTTCAGCTTCATTATTTTCCATTATTTTGTCTCCTAGGTCACTAATTCATTTCTTGGCTTCTTCTAACCTACTGTTCATTGCATCAAGCCTGTTTCCAATCTTATTTATTGCATTCGTTATCTCTGATTATTTCTTAATTCTTTTATCTCTGTGGTAAAGGTCTCACTGATGTCTTCTATTCTTTTTCAAGCCCAGTGAGTATCCTTGTGATTGTTACTTTAAATTCTCCATCAGGCATGATATTTATACCTGTTTTGCTTATATTTCTGGCTGTGGACTTATCGTGTTCATTTGTTTGGGATAAATTCCTCTTTTTTCACATTTTGTCTAAGTCTCTGCCTTCTTCTCTGTGTTAGAAAAGCCAGTTATGTCTCCTACTCCTGAAAGTAATGGCTTCATAAAGAGGAGGCCATGTATTGCCCAGGGCCTCGCACTTCAGAGTGTCTCTGGTGTGTGCTGTGCGTGCTCTGCTATTGTGTTTTGACTGCTTTATCCCTCAGGCCAGTCATCTGCAGAGGTTCTCCTGGCCTACTGTAGGCAGTGTTTGGCCCCTGCCTGAATGTGGCAAGTTTTAACTAGGTGTGCTATGGTCTGCTTGTGAAATGAGACCTGACACTACCTCCACAAGAAATGAGGCTCTGCAGAACTCTCTAGTTGAGAGATGTGGCATGGGCAGCAGTTTCTGCTGGTCTTCTGGGAAAGGGTCCACTGCACTGGGAAGAAGGGAAGCTTGACTGAGAAGGGCAGTCCTGCCAGAATGCAGGGGGATGAGGCTTGGTGTAAGCAAATTAGGCAGCCAGTGTTGATGTTGCACTGCTTCCCGAAGGCATCTCTGTGTTTATGCTAAGGGTTGGGAGAGGAAAAGGTGCCAGCTGGGCATTCTCTGTGAGTTCCCAGAGAGGCAACACTGTGAGTGTTGCTTCTTAGGGACATTCACTGAGAAGAGCAAATAATCCCCCTCGTGTGTCCCAGGTGTTCTTCAAATCGGTTTCCAAACTCTGTCCCAGGGCGTTGTTTGCCTGCCTTCTCTTCAGGAGCAGCACAGTGCCCTCTGTGCTCTTTCCCAGCTAAGCTGAACTTTAACACTCCAGGGTTTAAGCCCTGCTCATTGCAAGAACTCAGGAAATTCATCACCGCTCATTTTCTAAGCCAATGGTTTTAGGAAATTGTTCTCCTCCTGCATTCCCATCTGTTCCTCTTTCTCTCGCCCTTCTCCATGACCACAGCTCCTGACCCACCACAGCACCTGCAATCTGTTTCTCCCCTAAACTCTGTCTCCACACTTCCTACCTTCTTTGATGTGGCCTCTTCTCTCCTTTTAATTGTGGAGTTTGTTCTGTCAGTCTTCAGGTCAATTTCTGGGGTATTTAGGATGATTTGATAGTTATCTAGCTGTGTTTGTAGGATGAGACAAACTTCCTATGCTGCCGCCATCTTCCTCTCCTCGCAAATGTATACATATTTTTACATCTTATAAATCCTACACAAATTTGGTGAATTTTATTTATGTAAATTATACTTTAATAAAACTGATTAAAGTATGTTTCTAAAATGAATTATAAGGTAATATACAAAAAACAGTAGTTATCTTTTTGTCATTACAGCTTTTTTAATCTTTTATAAGTCTTCTAAATTTTTCTCTCATACTTCTGTTACCTATTTTTTATCTTTTAAATTTTATTTTATTATGTTAGTCACCATACATTACATCATTAGTTTTTGACGTAGTGTTCCATGATTCATTGTTTGCATATAACACCCAGTGCTCCATGCAATACTGCCCTCCTTAATACCCATCACTGGGCTAACCCATTCCCCCACCCCCTCCCCTCTAAAACCCTCAGTTTGTTTCTCAGAGTCCATAGTCTCTCATGGTTCATCTCCCCCTCTGATTCCCCCCCCTTCATTTTTCCCTTCCTTCTATCTTTTCTTCTTCTTTTTTTTTTTTTTTTTTTAACATATAATGTATTATTTGTTTCAGAGGTACAGGTCTGTGATTCATCAGTCTTACACAATTCACAGCACTCACCATAGCACATAGCCTCCCCAATGCCCATCATCCAGCCACCCCATCCCTCCCACCCCCCACCACTCCAGCAAACCTCAGTTTGTTTCCTGAGATTAAGAGTCTCTTATGGCTTGTCTCCCTATCTGGTTTCATCTTGTTTCATTTTTTCCTTCCTTCCCCTATGCTCCTCTGTCTTATTTCTTAAATTCCTCTTATGAATGAGATCATATGATACATGTCTTTCTCTGATTGACTTATTTCGCTTAGCATAATACCTGCTAGTTCTATCCACATCATTGCAAATGGCAAGATTTCATTTTTTTGATGGCTGCATAATACTCCATTGTATATAAATACCACATCTTCTTTACCCATTCATCTGTTGATGGACATCTTGGCTCTTTCCATAGTTCGGCTATTGTGGACATTGCTGCTATAAACATTGGGGTGCACGTACCCCTTTGGATCACTACATTTATATCTTTGGGGTAAATACCCAGTAGTGCAATTGCTGGGTTGTAGGGTAGCTCTATTTTTAACTTTTTGAGGAAACTCCATACTGTTTTCCAGAGTGGCTGCACCAGCCTGCATTCCCACCAACAGTGTAGGAGGGTTCCCCTTTCTCCACATCCTCACCAACATCTGTCATTTCCTGACTTGTTAATTTTAGCTATTCTGACTGGTGTGAGGTGGTAGCTCATTGAGGTTTTGATTTATATTTCCCTGATGCTGAGTGATGTTGAACTAACTTTTTCATGTGTCTGTGGGCCATTTGGATGTCTTCTTTGCAGAAATGTCTGTTCATGTCTTCTGCCCATTTCTTGATTGGATTATTTGTTCTTTGGGTGTTGAGTTTGATAAGTTCTTTATAGATTTTAAATACTAGCCCTTTATCTGATACCATTTGCAAATATCTTCTCCCATTCTGTCAGTTGTCTTTTGGTTTTGTTGACTGTTTCCTTTGCTGTGCAAAAGCTTTTTATCTTGATGAAATCCCAATAGTTCATTTTTGCCCTTGCTTCCCTTGCCTTTGGCGATGTTTCTAGGAAGAAGTGGCTGTGGCCAAGGCTGAAGAGGTTGCTGCCTTTGTTCTCTGGGATTTTGATGTATTCCTGTCTCACATTTTGGTCTTTCATCCATTTTGAGTCTATTTTTGTGTGTGGTGTAAGGAAATGGTCCAGTTTCATTCTTCTGCATGTGGCTGTCCAATTTTCCCAACAACATTTGTAAAAGAGACTGTCTTTTTTCCAGTGGACATTCTTTCCTGCTTTGTCGAAGATGAGTTGACCATAGAGTTGAGGGTCTATGTCTGGCTCTCAATTCTGTTCCATTGATCTATGTGTCTGTTTTTGTGCCAGTACCATACTGTCTTGATGATGACAGCTTTGTAATAGAGCTTGAAGTCCGGAATTGTGATGCCACCAGCTTTGCTTTTCTTTTTCAACATTCCTCTGGCTGTCCGGGGTCTTTTCTAGTTCCATACAAATTTTAGGATTCTTTGTTCCATTTCTTTGAAAAAAGTGGATGGTATTTTGATGGGGATTGTATTATATGTGTAGATTGCTCTAGGTAGCATTGACATTTTCACAATATTTGTTCTTCCAATCCATGAGCATGGAATGTTTTTCCATTTCTTTGTGTCTTCCTCAATTTCTTTCATGAGTATTTTATAGTTTTCTGAGTACAGATTCTTTGCCTCTTTGGTTAGATTTATTCCTAGGTATCTTATGGTTTTGGGTGCAATTGTAAATGGGATCGACTCCTTAATTTCTCTTTCTTCTCTCTTGTTGTTGGTGTATAGAAATGCAACTGATTTCTTGCATTGATTTTATATCCTGCCACTTTACTGAATTCCTGTATGAGTTCTAGCAGTTTTGGGGTGGAGTCTTTTGGGTTTTCCACATAAAGTATCATATCATCTGCAAAGAGAGAGTTTCACTTCCTCTTTG
Source organism: Halichoerus grypus (assembly GCF_964656455.1). NCBI lineage: Eukaryota > Metazoa > Chordata > Mammalia > Carnivora > Phocidae > Halichoerus > Halichoerus grypus. Next base: position 115,255,540 of record NC_135712.1, read on the forward strand.
CCGATTCGGATGCCTTTTATTTCTTTTTGTTGTCTGATTGCTGAGGCTAGGACTTCTAGTACTATGTTGAATAGCAGTGGTGATATTGGGCATCCCTGCCGTGTTCCTGACCTCAGGGGATAAGCTCTCAGTTTTTTCCCATTGAGAATGATATTCACTGTGGGTTTTTCATGGATGGTTTTTATGATATTGATCTGTTACCTAACTTTAAATTACTAATAATGATTAAATGCTATTTAAATAAAAATGATACATTGCACCCTAAAATACTTCATTCAGAAATTCCATATGCTTAAGTTACAATATTCTTAGAAAACAGTCAGCAAAGGTTGAGTCATAAAAGCTACTACAGGTATGAACTTGATAAATGCCTATTAAAATTATTAAACACCCACATGCACATATTGCTTTCAAGGCGTATTATCTTAGGAAAAGTTGTGTAGTTGAGAGAATTGAATACATTTTAGCATTTGAGCAGCCTTTATTTTGGCAGATTTATTTTAAAATATGCCAAGCTATATCACTTAATGAGTCACCAGAATGTGACTAATGTCATTCCTATCCAGTCTCTGAAAAGTGTTAAACATTTAGATATTAAACATAATATGTTCTTGTCCTCTTTAAAAAGAAAGAAAAATGAAGAAATATAGTAAGAAAGTAAAATAAGCCAATCCATAGTTTCTGTTATTGTTTCAAAATTTTACACATATATACATATGTATATAGGCACATATATACTCATACTTTTTAATTGTTAATAAACATCTTTTATGCGTAATATTATCTAGTGCCTTAAAATCATTCATGTTTCAGGGAATACACTGAATATCCATGTGAAATTATTACTTTAATAACAGCATTATATTCCATCATAAGAAAGGCAACTTAATGCAACCATGGGGTTGTAGCATATATTTTTCTAGCATATAATTTTTCCATAAATCTCTTTTAGCACAAATATTTACCTAAAATTTTGATATAGAATTTATAAAACATGACTCCTGCCTCTCTAGTCAATTTCCTGATCCAGAAAATGATCTCAGAAGGAAATTTAATCTTTACTAATTTCTCTCTCAAATTTTAAGGGTTGGGTAGGGGTTAGGCAAGTGTCACTCCTGTCCATGATAATGCTTATTATACTGATAATTTCCATTTTCTAGCACCCCCAAATCACCAGCAGTTTCTCTTTTTTTCTATTTCATCAAATCTTATTTAACTGTACAATTCTCCTATATCAAATTTATCTAAAAAAATGTTGGCTCTCAATCTATGCTGAACAATGAAATCCCTGAGGAACTTTTCAAATATCCCAATTCCAAGATTCCAGCCACAAAGATTCTAACTGAATTGGTCTTGGATGAGCCTCAAGCACTGGTAGTTTTTCAAGCCCTCCAGAGAAGTCTCATACCAATATGCAATCTGGATTGAAAACCACTGCTGCAAATGGTTCCCCAAACTGAGACTAGAGCTCTGTTTATCCCTTTCAGCTAGGTTTACAATTCTTGGGCTATGTATAGTCATATCTTTAACATTTATAGTTTGCCAAAACCACCCTAGCATCTTAGTTTTCAGTTTCACAGTAAACTTTTTTCATTGTTGATCAATAATTTTTTTTCTTTTCTTTTCTACAATCACAGATTCAATAACTACAGAATTTTCATTGGGTCTTGAAGGAGCAATTTTCTATTTTCAATTTATATTATCACCACATAAATCCAGTTTTACCAATTTCTGAATCCCTACGACAGGTGTTTCTAAACTGGACTTTCCAAAAGACTCTGGGTACTGTTGGGTTTAGGGGAATGCATTTCCAGATCTTCTCTATGGACTGTCTCCTGAGATTTTTGTTTTCTCTTACCACCTTCCCTTTCACATCAGCTCTCTTTAACTTTATAGGCAGAAAGAATAGCCCTTGTCCCCAAATCTTATAATACTGCATGTTCCCGGGGGTGAAGCCTCCAGTTCTGTAAACTATTGGGATGGGTGAAGACTCCTTTGGTGAACATTCAGAACACTGTAAACCAACACAGAGACTCCTGTCTTTTATGTTCTTAGATAGACATGATAAGCATGAAACACACCATAAGAAAGGATATTTTAGCCCATACTGAGAAGGACTGAGACAAAATATATTGTAGAATAAGGGCATTGGGAGAAATAGCAATTTTTAAAGAAGAAAACTTTTGTTCCTTAACTATTGTAAAAAAAAAAAAAAGTAATCTTATATTAGTTTATCCTATACATTTTTAATAATTTTTCCTACACTTTTAAAAAAGTGAAATGCTTAGCCTAGCTACTATTAGGATTAGTTTTATCAGAATATACCTTCTTTTATTAAAACATTGGAAGAGTTTGGTCATAATATCTAAGGAAATCAACAGTATATAAACTAAACTTATAGATACTTTTCATTTAATTATCTTCAAAAGCTGAATGCAAAGTTCTAATATACTCATACACATACATTTCCTGAAAAAAGGAACACATCTTTTATTACAGTCTTCACTTCATATAAAACTCATCATTTTAGTGTATATTGTGTTATATTAATACAAGTCAAGAAATAAGAAACAACATAGAGGAAGATGGTAGATTAGGAAGATCCTAAGTTCACCTCATTCCACAGATACACCTAGATAACACCTACCTCATTGTAAATAATTCAGAAAATGAACTGAACATTGGCAGAACAGAGTCTCTGAAGCTAAATGTAAGGAAAAGCCCAGATCAAAGAGGGTAAGAATGGCAGAGATGTGGTCAGGAGCCAAATAGACCCACAGGACTGTCCATGAGAGGGAAGGACACCATGGGTGTCAAGAGGGAGAGGATCAAACCCCATGCCAGGCACCCCAGGCACAGGGAACCCACATGAAGAAGACAAGTCCCCATAACATTTGGCTTTGAAAACCAGAGGGATCTAACATTCACTAGGGCTTAATACCTCAAACTCAGCACCAGGGGTTATATGGAGGTATTGAATCACTATATTGTACAGCAGAAATTAATACTACACTGTATGTTAACTAACTGGAATTTAAATAAAAACTTAACAATATTAGATTTGGCTCTGGGAAAGCCAAGAGGGCAGAGGCCCCACACTTAAAGAGTCAGTACAACAAATAGCCTCATGGAGATACAGCATAGAAGCACCAGTTTGAAAAACACCTAGGCTATAGATGAAGGACATTTATTTACTAATCTCAGAGCATGTGCTGGAGGGGTAGGGATCTTTATGAGACTTCTCCAGGAACAAAGGAGACCAAGGGTGGCATTTCTCTTCTCTGCCTTCCAACCCAGAACAGGGACATGTGCAGGAAACAACACAGCACAAACACTCTCCACTTCACTTGCTAACAGCATGTTCCACCCCCACATTCTCTTTCAGACACAGCCCCTCCAGCAAGGCCACAGCTTCAGGTCTCCTCTCACAGCAGAACTTTCAAACTTTGCCAATACCAAGTCCCCTGCCTCTATATTCTTTAGCAGATCTATCCCTTCAACATGGCCAGCCTCAGTCCTGGGCCACTGCAGGTCCCCACTCACAGCAGCCCTGCACAAACCATGCTTACACCGCATGCCCTGCTCCTGTCTTTTCCTGTACACCTGCCCCTTCAAATTCACCTGTGGCTGGAGCTCATCCAAAGTGGTGCCAAAAGCCTGGCAGTGCACAAGCAGCCCCAACAGAAACCAGCACCACTCCAAAGTGACTCCTGTCCCAGGGAGAAGGGAAAATAACCACACACACTAGTCCAACTACAGCTCCAACAGTGGACTGGGGGCAGACAACTGGTCTGACTGCAGGCCTCATCCACCAACAAAAGCTTCTCAGGGGACAACATAGGAAAAGCACCCAACAATTTGGTGCTACTACATCTTGGCAACTGCCTGGTCTCACTCAACTCAAGCCAAGGAGGCCCTGGACTGGCACACTAACAACACAGGGACCAAATCCTGCCTACAACAGGAAAAGAGAGCCACTGCAGGTGACTGGAATGAAGGCAAAAGCAGCTGTGGCACAACAGCAGGGCACAGGCAACATACATAGAAGACATCCCCAAAGATCCAGGGTCTGGTGAACAGGGGATACTGCACTGCAAGGCACTAAAGGACCTCTTCTTCATAATGCAAATACTTTCAAGAGCAAAGAAACAGACATAAAGAGTTAGTCAAAATAAGGAGACAGAGAAATATGTCCCAAATGAAAGAATAGGACACAATCACAGCAAAAGAGGTAAATGAGAATTTAAAGTAATGGTCATAAAGATACTCATTGGACTTAAGAGGGAAGGACCTTAGTGAAATACTCAGCAAAGAGATAGAAAACATAAAAAGAATCAATCAGAGATGAAGAACTCAATAACTGAAATTAAAATACACTAGATGGAATAAATAGTAGACTAGAGAAACCAGAAGAATGGATCAGTGACCTGGAAGAAAGAGTAATGGAAAACAATCAAGCCAAACAGGAGAAAAAAAAAAAAAAAAAGAATAAAAAAATGACAGATTTCAGTGATGCCATCAAACATTAACAACATTTGCATTATAGGAGTCCCAGAAGGAGAAAAGTGAGTAGGAAATTTATTTGAAGAAATAAGAGATGAAAAATTTCCAAATCTGGGGAAGGAAAGAGAAATCCATATCCAGCGGCACAGAGGTCCCCAACAAAACCCAAGGAGGTCCACAGCAAAACATGTAATAATTAAAATGGCAAAAAGTAGTGATAAAAAGAGAATTTTAAAAGCAGCAAGAGAAAAGAAAACAGATACAATACAAGGGAAGCCTTATAAGGCTATCAGCTGATTTTTTAGCAAAAACTCTACAGGTCAGAGGGAGTGGCATGATATATTCAGAATGCTGGAAAAAAACAAAACAAAACAAAACAAAAACACCTGCAATAAAGAATACTCTATTCTCAAGGCTATCATTCAGAATTGAGGGAGAGATAAAGGGTATCTCAGAACAACAAAATTTTTTTTTTTTTAAAGATTTTATTTATTTATTTGATAGAGAGAGAGAGAGATAGCGAGAGAGGGAACACAAGCAGGGGGCAGTGGGAGAGGGAGAAGCAGGCTTCCCGCTGAGCGGGGAGCCCGATGCGGGGCTCGATCCCAGGATCCTGGGATCATGACCTGAGCTGAAGGCAGACGCTTAATGACTGAGCCACCCAGGCGCCCCTCAGAACAACAAAAATTAAAGAAATTCATGAGCATTATACCAGCCCTACAAGAAATGTTAAAGGGGACTTTTTGAGTTGAAAGTAATGACTGTAAGTAGGAGTAAGAAAATTAGGAAGCACAAAAGGAGTAAAATGAAGTATAACTTAAGAGTTATATAAAAGTCAGGGGATTCACAAAATAAAAGGATGTAAAGTATGACACCATATACCTAAAATGTGGGGGGTGGGGAGGAGGAGTAAAAATTTAGTGCCTTTAGAATGGGTTCAAACTTAAGCAACCATCCACCAAATATAGTCTGCTATATGTTACATATAAACCTAATGATAATGCAAATCAAAACCAGTAATAGATATGCAAAAAATAAAGGGAAAGGAATCCAAGTATATCACTAAAGAAAGCCAGTAAGCCTTGAGAGAAGAGAAGAAAGGAACAGAGAAAAACTATAAAAGCAATGATAAAAAAGTAACAAAATGGCATTAAGTACATACCTATCAATAATTACTTTGCTACCTAGAAGACACTTACTTCGGTCCTAAAGACACATGCAGATTGAAAGTGAAAGAATAGAAAAACATTAATCATGCAAATGGAACTGAAAAGAAACCTGGTGTAACAATACTTATATATGACAAAATGGACATTAAAACAAAGACTGTAAAAAGAGACAAAGAAGGGCACTATGTAATCATAAAGAAAAGTTAATACCTATTCTTCTCAAACTTTTCCAAAAATTAGAAAAGGAAGGAAAGCTTCCAAATTCATTCTTTGAGGCCAGCATTACCCTGATACCAAAGCCAGATAAAAACACTACCAAAAAAAAAAAAAAGAGAGAGAGAGAGAACTATGGGCCAATATCTCTGATGAACATAGATACAAAGACCCTCAACAAAATATTAGCAAAATGAATCCAACAATACTTAAAAAAAAAATCATTCAACACGATCAAGTGGGATTTATTACTGGGATATAAGGGTGGTTCAATATTTGCAAATCAATCAAAGTGATACATTATATCAATAAGAGAAAGAATAAATACCATATGAAAATTTCAACAGATGCAGAAAAAACATTTGACAAAGTACAATTTCCATTCATGATTAAAATCCTCAACAAAGTAGGTTTAGAGGGAACATATCTCAACATAATAAAGGCCTTATATGAAAACCCACAGCTAATATCATACTCAACAGGGAAAAACTGAGAGTTTCTCCCCTAAGATCAAGAACAAGACAAGGATGTCCACTCTCACCATTTTTATTCAAGACGATACTGTGAGTCCTAGGCATAGCAATCTGACAAGAAGAAATAAAAGGCATCCAAATCAGTAAGAAAGAAGTGAAACTTTCACTATTTGCAAAGGACATGATACTATATATAGACTCCACCAATAAACTACTAGAACTGGTAAATGAATTCAGTAAGGTCTCAGGATACAAAATCCATATACAGAAATCCACTGCATTCCTATGCACTAATAATGAAGTAGCAGAAAGAGAAATTCAGAACACATTCTCATTTATAATTACACCAAAAAGAATAAAATTCCTAGGAATAAACTTCTCGAAGAAGGTAAAAGATCTGTACTATGAAAACTGTAAAACACTGATGCAAGAAATTAAAGACAACACAAACAAATGGAGAGATATTCTATGCTCATGGGTTGGGAGAAGAAATATTGTTAAAATGTCCATACTACCCAAAGCAGTCTACAGATTTAATGCATTCCTTATCAAAATACAAACAGCATTTTTTAGAGGACTAGAACAAATAATCCTAAAATTTGCATGGAACCACAAAAGACCCCAAATAGACAAAGCAATCTTGAAAAAGTAGAAAAAAAAAAAAAAAAAAACCTGGAGGTATCACAGTCCCAGGTATCAAGATATACTACAACACTGTAGTAATCAACACAGTATGGTACTGGCACCAAAATAGACACATAGATCAGTAGAACAAATTGGAGAGCCCAGAAATAAACCCACAATTATGTGGTCAATTAATTCTCAACAAAAGAGGTAAAAAAAGACAATGGGAAAGAGACAGTCTCTTCAACAAATGGTGTTAGGAATACTGGACAGTTACATGTAAAAGAATAAAACTGGACCATTTTCTTACACCATACATAATAATAAACTCAAAATGGATTAAAAACCTAAATGTGAGATCTGAAACCATAAAAATAATAAAAGAGAGCAGAGGCAATAATTTCTCTGACACTGGCCAAATCAACATTTTTCTAGATATGTGTCCTAAGGCAAGGGAAAAAGCAAAAATAAACTATTGTGAATACATCAAAATAAAAAAGCTTTTGCACAGCAAAGAAAACTATCAACAAAACTAAAAGACAACCTACTGAATGAGAGAACGTATTTGCAACTGATATATCTGATTAAGTGTTAGTATCCTAAATATATAAAAAAACTTGTACAACTCAACACCAAAAAAACAAAGAATCCAATTAAAAAATGGATGGAAGACATGAACAGACATTTCCTCAAAGAAGACATACAGATGACCAACAGACCTGTAAAGATGCCCAACATCTCTAATAATAAAGGAAAAGTAAATCAAAATTATAATGAGATATCTCTTCAGAATCGCTAAAATCAAAAAGACATTAAATAAGTGTTGGTGAGGATGTGAGGAAAAAGGAACTCCCACGCATTGTTGGTGGGAATGCAGACGAGTGCAGCCACTGTGGAAGACAGTGTGGAAGGTCTTCAAAAATTAAAGATAGAATTACCATATGACCCAGTAATTCTACTAGTGGGTATTTACCTAAAGAAAATGAAAACGCTAATTCAAAAAGATATATGCACCCCTATGTTCATTAGATCATTATCTACAATAGCCAAATAACGGAAGCAGTCCAAGTGTCCATCAATAGATGAATGGATAAAGATGATGTCGTGTATACGCACAATGGAATATTACTCAAACACACACACACACACACACACACACACACACACACACACACACACACACAATGAAATCTTGCCATTTGCAACAACATGGTCGGAGCTAGAGACTATAATGTTAAGCAAAATAAGTCAGCCAGAGAAAGACAAATAGCATATGATTTCACTCACACGTGGAATTCAAGAAGCAAAACAAAGAAAAAGAGAGACAAGCCAAAAACAGGATCTTAACTATAGAGAAAGAACTGATGATTACCAGAAGGGAGGTGGGTGGGGCCATGGGTGAAATAGGTGAAGGGGATTAAGACTATACTTATCATGATGAGCACTGAGGAGAATAGAATAGAATTGTTGAATCACTATATTGCACCTGGAAACTAATATAACACTGTATCCTAACTATACTGGAATTAAAATTAAAATTAAAATTAAAAAAGAAAGTAAATAAATAGTCATTCCCCCCTAAAATAAATAAAAGCATATAAAGAAATGACATAGAGATGTATTATTTTTATAACAATATTTATAATATTAAGTTTATATAATTATAATATTTATTTGAATTCAGTGGTATTTCTGACTATTGCTCAGTATTTTGTTAATAATACTTCTCAAAATACATATTAATATATTTATTTGAATGGAAAACTAAAGTCGGAATTTATATGACAAAAAATAACTTTGATTTGACCGATTGTTTTGAAATAAAATCTGACTTTATTGGGTTCATGACATAAGAACATGATAGAAAAATGTTGGTAAGAATAGTTTACTGATAGATAGGGACATGAGGGAGATGGTGGAAAGAAGCTTCCTGCACTCACTGAAACACTGACTTTGACAATCCCACAGATGAGAGTACCTTTGTGGGAAAGGAAAATCAACATACAAAATTAACATATAATAATCATTGCATTTTTATACCCTAATAATGAACTATCAAAAAAAAAAAAACACAAACAAATCAGAATACAATCCCATTTACAATCGCTTCAGAAAGAATACTTAGGAATAAATTAAACCACGGAGGTGAAAGACCTATAAACTGAAACCTATAAAATATTGATGAAGGAAATTGAAGACGACAAAAATAAATGGAAATATATCCTTTGTTCATGGATTGGAAGAATTAATATTATTAAAATGTGCAAACCACTCAAAGCAACTTGTAGTTTCAATGCGATCCTTACCAAAATTCTGATGGCATTTGTCACCAACATAACAGAAAAACAACAGTCCTAAAATTCACAGGGAACTATAAAAGATCCCAAATAGCCAAAGCATTCTTGAGAAAGGACAAATCTAGAGACTATATCATACTTTTTTGATTTCAAAATACATTACAAAGCTACAGGAATTAACCCATTATGGTAATGGCATAAAGGCATGTAAACTAATGGAACAGAATAGAGAACTCAGAAATAAATCCACACATCTATGGTCAACTGATCTTTGACAAGGATGCCAAGAACACACTGTAAGGAAAAAATACTCTCTGTAATAAATGGTATTAGGAAATTAGAAACTGAACTCTTATCTAACACCATATACAGAAATCAAATAAAAATGAATCAAATACTTAAACATTAGATCTAAAACTGTAAAACTACTAGAAAAAAGCATAGGTTAAAAGCCTCTTGACATTGGTCTGGGCATTTATTTTTTTGGATATAATCCCCAAAACACACATACACAACAAAAGCAAAAATAGACAAATGAGATTTCATCAAACTGAAAAGCTTCTGCACAGCAAAGGAAACAATCAACAAAATGAAGAGACAACTATGGAACAGGAGAAAATATTTGCAAACTATATATCTAATCAGGGGCTAATATCCATAATATTAAGGAACTCCTACAAGCCAATAGCAAAAAAAAAAAAAAAAAAAGCAAAAACAAAACCCAAAAAACAAAGAAGACATACAAGTACCAACAGGTATATGAAAAGATGTTCATTATCACTAGTCATCAAGGAAATACAAATCAAAACTATAATGAAATACCACTTCACACCAGTTAGGATAATTATTACTTTGAAAAAAAGATAACAAGTGTTGGAGAGAATATGGAGAAAAGGGAACACTTGTGCATTTTTAGTGGGAATGTAAATTATTAAAGCCACTGTGGAAAACTAGATACAGGTTCCTCAAAAAATTAAAAATAGAACTACCATATGATCCAACAATCTCACTTAAGGGTGTATGTCCAAAGGAAATGAAATTAGTGTATTAAAGAGATATCTGCACTCCATGTTCATTGCAGCATTATTCACAATAACCAAGATATGAAAATCACTGAAGTGTCCATGTATGAATGAAAGGATTAATAAAATACGGCAAATACACACAATGGGATATTATTCAGCCTTATGAAAGAAGGAAATTCTGCCATTTGTAACAACATGGATGAACCTGGAGGACATTATGTTAAATGAAAGAAGCCAGACACAGAAGGACAAATACTGCATGTTCTCACTTAGATGTGGAATCTAAAAAAGTCAAACTCATAAAAGCAAAGAGTAGAATGGTACTTGCCAGGGCAAGATGGATGGGGGAAATGAGGAGATTTGGTCAAAGAGTACAAAGTTTCAGTAATGCAAGATAAATAAGTTCTGAAGATCTAATGTACAGCATGGTGACTATAATTAATAATACAGTATTGTGTACTTGAAATTTGCTGAGAGTAGAACTTGTGTTCTAACCACACAAGCGCTTGCATGCACACACACACAAATGGTAACAATGTGAGATAATGAATATGTTAATTAACTTCATTGTGGTAATAATTTCACAATGTATATATACATGAAAATATTACTTTGTACATACTAAATATATACATTTTGTCAATTTTACTTAAAGCGGAGGAAAACAGTATATTGGCGAATAGATTTAAATGAATATTTCCTTTTCAAACTCTTTCTGAGTACATTGTTAAACAAGGTGCCCCAAATTGGAAAAAAAAAAAAAGGAAATTATTTATAGTTATTTGATAAGTCTCTAAAATTGTCAAAGTGAATAAATGAGTAACAAGTCATTATATGACAGGCATTTTCCCCCTTCTTTCATTTTGCTTTTGCCCCTGAAAATAACTTTTATAGATCACTAGATACTTTTGGAAAATAACTTCAATGAAATTGAAAAATTTGAATGACCCTGCTATAACTAAACTCATCTCTATCTTCATGTTTACTTAGCATTTACATCTATAAAAACAAAAATACAAGGATAGAACTGATGCTTAATTCTTTTTTATTCTAGGAATAAATTTTATTTATGTATCTGTAGATGAATAAATTATTATTTTTAAAAAACCCTAACTCTATTCACCTCATTAAGAAATAGATTTCTAGGGGCGCCTGGGTGGCTCAGTCATTAAGAGTCTGCTTTCGGCTCAGGTCATGATCCCAGGGTCCTGGGATCGAGCCCCGCATAGGGCTCCCTGCTCGGCGGGAAGCCTGCTTTTCCCTCTCCCACTCCCCCTGCTTGTGTTCCCTCTCTGTCGAATAAATAAATAAAATCTTAAAAAAAAAAAAAAGAAGAAATAGATTTCTAGTAACATTTAAATTTTTTTAATTTTAATTTTCTTATGATTATTTCTAAAATTATGTAATAGATGGTATATATATTGATTTTATTATGTACTAATGATTTTATTATGTAATAAATAAGAGAGGGTATTTTTTTTTAATTATTTTTCAAGGGGACATACAAGCAAAAAAAAAAAAAAAAAAAAGTAAAACCTACTCCTGCAAGCCATGCTTTAGAATGCACTAGCAGATGGTAGGCACATCATCATTATCCTGACTGGAAATCAGAAGGCAAAGAGGCAGAGAGCATTTTTCCTGACTGACTGTGGGTAATCATAAACTCAGCATAAGAATCCCAGTCCTATATATACTGAGCCCACATACAAAACCTCGAGGCAAGACTTGCCTAATAGCAACAGTTCTCTGGCTTCTGTGATGGCAATCTTTGAAACATCTCCAGAGAATATCCTACTTAGGATTCTAACGCCCCTTGTCCCATTCATAGCCCTACATTATCATACTTGCTGTCATCTTGAGTTTCGGGCACTCGGCAGTGTACCGGTGGTCCCAAATCCAGCTTGCTCCAGCTCCACAGGAGCATCAAGGCTTCAGAGCATCCTGGCTGCTCTGGTGAGCAAGATCAAGCCTGGAATGAGGCTGTAGCCACCAACCTTCTCTCTTTTTTTTTTTTTTTAAAAAAAGTATTATTTTTTGAGAAATTGCTTTTTCACTGAGGCTCTCACTAGGAGGCATTGTAGACTTCTTCAGTCTGATACACTGACGCACAGCTGCTTCTGTCTGGTGTTGCAGATGGCACATCCAGCTCTCTACCAGTCAGTCTCTCAACTCTGTCACTTCACTCACTGTGGTCCTATTTCATTTGTTCTGGATTTCCAGAGAAGTTCCAGGAGCCATTTTAGCTTGTGATGTGTCAACTTTTATCCTTTCACGCTGAGGTAATTATTGTGGCTGCCTTGCTGAAATTTTCTTTTAGTTATAAGCTGATGATTGCTATTTGTTTCCTTAGATAGTTCTCCAGAAGAAGGACTACAGGACTGAGAGGGACGCTTTTAAGACTCTTGAGCTGATGGACTGATACAATTTAATCTAGAGAACTAGAGCCATAAAGAAAGCCACAGGCAGGTCCAGCCTCATGGTCTGTGTGGAGCTCATGCTTGGCTAAATGCCAACACCATCCTCATCAGATTGCATTTTGTGCTTCTAAAAAATAATGTCTTCACTTCCATGTCCCTGGGGAAAGAAGCAGCTTTGTTATTTGGCAAACACTTCTGGTACTGAACTATTTACAGAATTGCTGAATTAACCTCCTGTTCTCCCTCACGCTTCAGGTGTCTAAATCTCAGAAATCAGCTAGTGCAGGGTGAAAGGGAGAAAAAAAGATTATCTCAGTTCTGAACAAACAGGAACGTAGCCAATTTCCTCAAGTGAAATGGCATGATCCTTGGTGGAGCTTTGTTAGCCAGTGACCCCACTGAGCAGCAACGTCCCCCAAGGGAAGCAAACATGCCAACCACACAGCCCCTCCGACTTCCCACCACAGATCAGGGCTGCTGATTTTGCTCTATGTAAGTTCAGGAGCATGAAACATCAAGGATGCAACCTATTATCTGTGACTGTAATAATACTGTTTTGTCTCCAGTTGCAATGAAGAATGGTGGTATTAAACAATGCATATCTGCCTAAGAAATTAATGAATACTTAACAATAAAAAATTAAAAAAAAATTAAAAGAAAAAAAAACAAAAAACAATGATGTAATGTATGGTGATTAACATAGCAATAAACATTTTTAAAAATTAAAAGAAATTAATAAATACAAACAGAAACGTAATCCCCATTAGGTGCTCCCACCAAATTGTCTGTGATACCAGTTATTAAACATCATGAGATCAAAAAGCTTGAAATATGTTTTTCATTATTGTTTGCAAATCTGAGGGGAAGAAGATAGTAATTTGTGACTTTTAGTATGTATTTGATAGCTAATGAAATGTATCAGGCCTTCATAGTCATTACCATTTATGAGTATTATTTGTCTTTTTATTATTGATTTCCTAGGGATTTTTCTGATTTATCTGACTTTTAAAATTATTCCTTTGACTAGTTGCTGCCTTAGTTCACTAATATTTGGATCTAGCTTTTGAATTCAGTTAGTAGTTCTAATTTTTTCTTTATTAATTTCTTTGAAATTACTAATTTAGAATTATTTCTGCAATTTAACCTTATTCTGTATTATTTCTTAAAACATTTATGATTCAAAGCTTAATAAAGATATTTAACTATGTGACTTAATGATATAGACAATGAGGTCCAAATTTTTCTCTAGACACTATTCCATGATGCGTTCAATATGTTTTAATGCGTAGTATTATATGAGGATTTTTGAGCTACTTTGTAATTTGGTTTTAATGTTTCCTTTTCTGAGTTAAGTGTGATTTTCTATTTGTTTATTTATTATCCATAGATTGTTTGTTTCTATTGGTAATAAATTTCTAGTTTTATTGAATAATGATCTGAAACATTATAGTAGAAAGAAGTAAAATTTAAAATTAGAATTTATTTAATTAAAAATTAAAAAAATAGAGTAACAAAGAAAAAAATAGAAAACACAGAACTTATATGTGGCTGACAAGCTAATCTATTTAAGAAGAAGTGAGAAAACACAAATACATATAATACCAAATACTAAGAGAAAAGTAATCACAGTTACTATAGAAACTACACAAATTAAAATTTGCTCAATTACATGCAGTTAAAATGAAAAAAGGAAAAATTAGATTCATTGGCTATTTTATAAAAATATAATTCCCCTAAAACAACTCCAAATTAAAGAGAAAATAGAAAATTATTATTATAGAATAAATGTAGAAATTTGCCAAAGAACTATTCTCCCTAGAAATACTGAACCTAGATGATTCTATGAAGGAATATCTACCAAAACTAAATTTTTAGAATAGACATGAGCATAATCCTATTTGAAAATATCCAGAATATATTTAAAAGAAGAGAAAGCTTCTTAATTATTTTATTAAAAAATCCAATGTTTACAAAATAGAAAATATATAGAGATCAACTCACACAATATTAAAAATCTTTTAGGGGCGCCTGGGTGGCTCAGTTGGTTAAGCGACTGCCTTCGGCTCAGGTCATGATCCTGGAGTCCCGGGATCGAGTCCCACATCGGGCTCTCTGCTCAGCAGGGAGTCTGCTTCTCCCTCTGACCCTCCTCCCTCTCATGCTCTCTGTCTCTCATTCTCTCTCTCGCAAATAAATAAAATCTTAAAAAAAAAAAAAACTTTTAAAATATTAACAAAATAATAAAAAAATACTGGATACATTCTAATTAGGAATAAAAATACAAAATGTATATTGTTAATATTTTTTTCTAAAAGTGTTGACTGCCAAAAATTAGAAAAAGAAAGATTTCAGAGTTACAAAAAATGGAAGATGGGTTAATAAAATTGATTTGGGAGATTATATGCCTTAGTTAATAGAAAACACAAGATAACTGATTGAGGAATGGTGCTAATGGTGGTAGCCAAACAGGGTTCAATTGATAAAGATTCACAGGACCTAGAATGTCAGTACCTATGATTCCATGGTTTGTGAAGGAAAAAAAGACAAGATAGTAAGAGCAATAAAGTGAAAGTATCCATAGCAGCCCAAGGTGCTCATAACAAATGTTCCCGCAAACCTAGGTACTGGCTCCAGTGATCTTCCCTCTTAAAGGCCACAGGGAAACACTTTATTTCTCAGATTGGAAACTACTGGCTTGTGCACAAAATATCTCAAAAATAATTCAACACAGCAGACGTATACATATTACAAATCTACTAATTTTTAAATCTGACTTTAAATCTGACTGGCACACAAAAAATAATAAAGTTTAATCAGTGAATTAGAAAGAAATAGTTGGCAAGGTATGATAAACTGCACATTTGGGTGAATGTAGATGAGAGGTATATTATTAAACATATTTAAAGTAAAAATCAAAATCAAGGGTTACTTAAGTTCAAATTGTGAAGATTTCTTTCTCAGAAATAGTACAGAATCAAAATACGGTATTAGATTAAGTAAGTTTGGAGGCCCTTTTTTCAGCTTTTTAATATTCCATTCAAGAGAAAACTGAGATCTACAACTCATAAAAATTATGCATATAGAAAATTCCAGGATTATGGCTGGACCCTCATGCCCAGCAGGCTATAGGTGTGCAGAGCAGACACACTGAAAGTTTTTAAAGGAGCATATTGATTCTCTTCATTATAAAATGTTTATTTCATAATGAAGGACTTTGTCTCATTCTTTATTTTTAATCCCTCAAAGTCTCCTTTAATTCTATGGTATGTATTAAAAAAAAAAAATAAGTAATGTACTCAAAACTATATGTTTCTAAATTCAGGTTTTAGGCCATGAAAGAACTTTATAATACCTTTGTTTGTCATAAGCAAAAGAATTTTTTCTTTGAGATTTGGCAAAGTTAGAAGAGAAAATTAAGTAAGGGAAACTTAAGGAAAAGCTCACAAATCAAGCTAGATTTATAAAGAATTGTATATTTGAATAATTAGAAGATTGAGGAATAGTGTCAGTTGAAATAATCATATAAAACATTTCAATGTTTGCAGTTATTTTATTTTTTAAAAAGATTTTATTTATTTATTTATTTGACAGAGGAAGAGAGGGAGAGAGAGAGAAGCACGAGTAGGGGGAATAGCAGAAGGAAAGGGAAAAGCAGACTTCCTGCTGAGCAGGGAGCCAGATGCGGGGCTCATCCCATCCCAGGACCCTGAGATCAAGACCTGAGCTGAAGGCAGATGCTTAACTGACTGAGCCACCCAGGCATCCCGGGGATATTTTAAATCACATCAAATTTACCTCTACACCTACTTCACATTCTAAACAAAAACTCAATAATTGAAACATTTCTTTATTGATGTTTCCCTTTCTTCCCAATCTCCTTTTTATATCCGCCATAGCTTCCTCAGGATGAGAATGTTTCTAAAACACTTATTAACTCTAGATTTGAATTGCTCTTCCACGTAGTTTTATCTACTGCCTATCCAAGACCTTTTTTTTTTTTAATTAATGACAGTATTGCTTAAGTCTATTATTAACTTCTTATCTTATTAGGAGTGTTGGTAATAATTTCTTAATTGCATCTGAGTCAAATTCAATAGATAAATGTCCTACTTTCCTGCATAGGAGTGAAAAAATAAACAACTTTCCCAAGTTTTATATTTCTATATAAGTATACATAAGATCAATAAACATAGTCACACAAATGTTTGTTGTTCATTTGGCATACTCATTCTTTTGGTGATCAGTGGTCTATATTAAGTAAAAGATGTTAATATATTAAATAAAGAATGTTAACACTCTACTGAAAGGAGTGTTTCAATTTTGATCTGAGAAACTAAGAAGATGCTGTGGCTTTCACTTTTATAAAAGAGATAATCTGTTTCTTTATTTTAGTTATCCTCTGAGAAATGAAACAGCTGCCTTCATCATACTCACTGCATTTCTACCTTTCCCAACCTTAGGGGGGAATAAAAATTCTTTGCAAACTTTTAGATCCATCTGTTTACTTTCTAGTTAGCATAAATAGGGAGAAAATACCTATAGTTTTTAGCATTCTATTCTTCTTGAGCTGGTAGTTTTGGTCTGTTGCTTGCATGTTTGTTTTTGACTATTTGTTTTGTGTGTGATGGCAAGCATTTCCATGTTATTCAGTTGGGTGAGTTTCATCTTTTTTATTTTTTTCCAAGATTTTATTTATTCATTTGTGAGAGAGAGAGAGAGAGAGAGAGCATGTGCGTGAGAGAGAGCACAAGCAGGGGGAGCAGTGGGCAGAGGGAGAAGCAGGCTCCCTGCTGAGCAAGGAGCCTGATGCGGGACTCGATCCCAGGACCCTGGGGTCATGACCTGAGCCGAAGGCAGATGCTTAACCTACTGAGCCACCCAGGCGTCCCTGGGTGAGTTTCATCTTGATAATTGTTTAAGTCACCTTTATTATGTCTTTCCTTAGTTTAAGGGCTTACTTTCTGAATCAGCTGGTTAATCAGTCATCAATATTCATTCATTTAATAATATTTATTATATAGTAGAAATTCTATTGGGTCCTAAAAAAGTTATAAAAAGTAAACAAAAAAGACAGTCTGCTGCTGTGAAGCTTTGAAGGAATCAAATTATAGACTGGGATAGAAATTGGACAAGTGTTCCTTCTCTAGGCAAGCAGAGTAGATAGTAAACACCTATCTAAAGAAACACCATTTAAGCTAAAATTTAAAGAAGAGCGATTTACCATTTAACGGTGAAGAGAACAAGGAGGAAGAAAAGCATTCCAGGAAGAGATAAGAGCACACTCAAAGGTCTTGAGGTAAAGAAAAAGAAAATGGAATATTCAAGAAAGTCAAAGAAAATAGTGGTATCTGGAGCTTGGTGTCCCTTGTGAGAATAGAGTGCCAAGTGACTCTAGAAAAATGGTCAAGGTTCAGGTCACATAGGGCTTTTAGAGTGTGGCTGGGCATTTCATTTTAAGATGGGGAAGGGGGATATCCAATTTAAGTAATATTAAGTCTTTAAGGATATTAACTCTTTAAGAAGGCTACTTTTTCCTCCAAATGGAGAATAAATAATGGTTTGAAGGGGGCAACAGAAGAGGAGAGTCCAGGTAGGAAGATGGTTGGAGCCACCCATAAAAGCAGGATGGACTCCCGCCCAAACTCTGGTTTGGATGTTGACACACACTGATGAGAGCATACACACACACCAAGAGGGTATGGAAAGTTTTCTTACTCACATAATGAAGCTTTCTGGAAGAAGAGCGTGGTTCCCAAGCAGGTCTGAAAATGGCTTGAGAGGATAGTAAAAGGAGACCAGCTCATCATTTTTATGGTGATTAAGTGGTAGGGCTAGGGGGAGGGTTCCTGCATGTGGTTTGAAAGCAAGAGGAGGACTTAGAGGAAAAGAAGGTACCTCGTCAGTCTTCATTACTTAATATAATAAATCTGATCGTTACGGATTTATGGAACATGGTCTACTGGAAAATATTAGTAACAACTGTATCACTGTGCATTAAAATGAAGATATTTACTGACCACAATGGTTTCTTAGTGTGAGACCACTTACATTACAGATAGGTGAGATCTTGGTGAAGGCACATTGTAAGATAATATGGCAAGGGAGGACCTGGAGAGCTCTAAGTGCAGTCCAAGCCTTCTTACTTTCATCTTGAAGTCAATTGCATCATCTGGATTACTTAGTAAAGTTTGATTCTGTGTAAGATCCTTGATTATTGGCAGTCTGATCTGACCAATTAGTTCATTATTTTATCTCAACTGAATGTAAGTAGGCATAAGGAATGGTGAAAGTTCATTCTGCCAGGAGGATTCAAAGATGACAGCCCATCTCTGGCAGAGGAATAAAAGATAATTGCATACTTAGGATGACTTATTTCTGCACAGAATCAATATTGGAGTGGCACAGAAGTTAGGAGAAGTAAGAGCTCCTCCGTGATAAGAAGCCTCATCTTTATTTTATAATTAACAGGGTGACACTGTAAAATTTTAAGACGAGAAATAAGAGTGTCTGCTTTTCATTAAAAGAGAAATGAATTGGGGCGCCTGGGTGGCTCAGTCAGTTAAGCGGCTGCCTTCGGCTCAGGTCATGATCCCAGGGTCCTGGGATCGAGCCCCACATCAGGCTCCCTGCTCGGCGGGAAGCCTGCTTCTCCCTCACCCACTCCCCCTGCTAGTGTTCCCTCTCTCGCTATGTCTCTGTCAAATAAATAAATAAAATATTAAAAAAGAGAAATGAATTTCCCTGTACAATATTACGGGGTTGAATTCATGTAATCAGTTTAGTCCTGTTAGGCTACAATGCATTTAATACTGCCAGAGGCAGAACACCTGTGAGAAAAATACCTTGATAACTAAAATGGTGTAGGATTTCCATGTAAATTAGTTCTATTTAATATGCTATCTATACATTCTTTTTAATACTTTATTAAGTGGCTACTACGAGGAACTCTTTATTTTTATTTTATTTTATTTTTTTTAAGATTTTATTTATTTGACAGAGAGAGACACAGAGAGAGAGGGAACACAAGCGGGGGGAGTGGGAGAGGGAGAAGCAGGCTTCCCACGGAGCAGAGAGCCTGATGTGGGGCTCAATCCCAGGACCCTGAGATCATGACCTGAGCCAAAGGCAGACGCTTAACGACTGAGCCACCCAGGCGCCCTATGAGGAACTCCTTAAAAGGTGAAATTATTTGTGTAGTAGCAGTAACTTAAATATTAAACTTTAGAATTTTTAACACATTGCAAAATAGCCCCCCATTACCTTTATGAATCAGAACCAAGTTAAAAAGCTTGAAGAATATATCATTAAGTAACCAGAATTACTTTGAAGTGAAAACAGAAATCTTAAATTGTTGCTAATTGTATGTCCGTCGGTTCACTATGGCCACATGGAAATGTATTTAAAAACCAATGGTTTGGCTCCAACCTCAAAAATTCTGATTTAATCAAAGGTAGGGGCCTGGCAAAACCTCCCCAGTGGCCGCTATATGAACACAAGTTTAGAACAATGAATGTGTAAGATTTCACCATTTTTATAGATATATAGGATTTTAAAAATCTTTTATGTACAGATTTTTTAAAAAGAGAATATTTTAAAAAATACTATTAGAGAAGATCAACCATTTGTGCCATTCCCAGTAAATATTAAATGAGGACGCTATGCAGCCAGACTAAATTCGCATTAAAGTAGTAGTGCTGCAATTTTATAAGGCAGGTTAATTATAAATTAAATATTATAGTTGTAATACTTAAATGAAATAATAGAATAGCACAATCATCTAAGTCATTATTTCTCTGATTGTTTTCCCATGGGAATTTACATATTTTTCTTATTCTGCTATTTCCTTTCATTCCTAGAGTTGGTCTATTTCTACCTCAGTTGTTTATAAATTGATTCAAAAGTGACAGATTAAAGGATTAGTTTATGTGGTCAAAAAAGAAAGGCTAATTTAAGCGTTGAAAATATTTCTATATATCATGTGAGAATTAATCCTAAGGTTTTTATGTACTCAAATTACTCAGGTTAGGGTAAGAAATGTCAATGGGTTAATTATAACTTCTTTGGGAAAAAGTATGTCGTTGTGTGCGTGTGTATGTGTTTTAATGGAAGTGTCTAGATTTTAATAGCATTTGATTTTTTGCTCTTTTGAGGTATGTTGAGTACTGATATTGACCTCAAATGAACTTTCTTAAAAATAGTTTAAATTAAGGCCAGACCCTGTGAATATGCTACCTTAAACAGCAAAGGGGACTTTGCATATATAATTAAGTTTAAGAACTTTGATAAAGAGATTATCCTAAATTAGCCAGGTGGGTCCTATCTCATCATATAAAATCTTAGAAGTGGAGAATCTTTCCCATCTATGGTCAGAAAGAGTTGTAATGATGGAAGGAAACCCAGTGTGATGCTACATTGCTTGTTCAGCAGCTGGAGGAAGGGGCCACAGGCCCGGGAATGTGAGAGGCCTTCAAGAAGGCAGGTAGAAAGGACGAGGAAAGAGATTTTTCCCCTAGAGTCTCCTCAATTGAACAGAGGCTTGCCGACACCGTGATTTTATCCCAGTGACTCCCGTGTCAGGCAACTCAACCACACAACTGTAAGACAGTGAATTTGAATTGTTTCAAGCCCCCAAGTCTGTAGTAAATTGTTGGCACATCAATAAACAACTAATATACTAAGCCAGAAAAAGATTAAAATTAATTATATGTTACTATTATCTCTTTGTTCCTTAGTTTTTGTTTTTGTTTTTTTTTTAAGATTTTATTTATCTATTTGAGACAGGGAGAGAGAGAGAGAGGACAAGTGGGGAGGAGGATCAGAGGCAGAGGGAGAAGCAGACTCCCCGCTGAGCAGGGAACCCCAGGCAGGACTCGATCCCAGGACCCTGGGATCATGACCTGAGCCGAAGGCAGATGCTTAACTGACTGAGCTACCCAGTCACCCTGTTCTTTAGTTTTAAAAAGGAAACAGTGCAATGCATATTTAATATATATATCTTTAATAGACATGGAGGGGGTATTTATAAACAAACACTTTTGTGAATTGTGTTTAGTGGTTTCTTCTTGAACATCTCCCACAATATTGGAATAGGGAAAACAGAACTGTAAAAAGGCTTATGCCTTCATAAGTCAGGTCTCACTACACCTTTTAACAATAAAGGGCACATAGATGTTTTCTTAGCAATACTATAAAAAGGGCACGTCTTACTCTTCTACAAATCATATTTCACGTCCAGCAATCATTAACACAAAGTTAAATTCCTTAAATTGCTGTTGAAACCTATTTTACTTTGAAGCATCTATTTGTCCTCATGTCTAAGCTCCAGGTAAGTGCTCCCCATACGGTGAGAACTATTTTCATCTCTATGGACTATCTTTACATAAGACCAAAGCAGCAAATTAAATAAGATTTCATGTGCTGATTCTTTGAGAATCCCAGAATACCAAGAAGAAGTTTGAGTCAAACAGTCCTTCCAGATAGTCTCTTTATTTTTTACTCATAGGTTACTGATTCTAAATTTTTTATCATCTGTTTATGGCTTTTCTCCTCTCTCTGCCTCTCCACGTGGTCAAACAATATTTGTCAATTATATTTTGATTATAGTGCACTTTGTTAAACAAAATGGAACCTCCCTCACCACTTCCATTTATTCAACACATATTCATTGGACTTCTATTATATGTGAGGTTCTGTTTTTAGGCACTGGGGACAGACAGACACTTTAAGGAAAAAGGCAAAAAAATTCTTCTATCATGGAACTTTACATTTGTAATGAGCAGAAACAAACAACAAGCCTCTACTTAAGTGCAACATCTATTTAAGATGGGGTGAAAGCTATGAAGAAAAACAGAGAAAAGCTAGGGAATGCTAGTGGGAGGAGTGGCTGGAATTCTGAATATGGTGCTTAGGGAAGTCTCCTTGGAGAAGGTAACAGCTGAGCAAAGAAGTGAACAAGAGGAGGGGAAGAGGGAAGTAGATCCTGAGGAACATTCTAAGGAGAGGCAATGAGAACTGCTAAGACACTGAGGCTTGAATGTTTCGGGAGACCTCCAGGAACATCAAAGAGCCAGAGTGGTTCCAGCCCCCAGAGAGCTGGGAGGCCTGCTGGGAGCCAAGGCTAAGTGTGAAAGTCATGCAAAACTAAAGCTTCAAGGGCTCTCACTCTAGGGCCCTTTCCAAGATGGCAAGGGGCCCTGGAAAGTCTTCTCAATAGGATGTTTGTGTCAGCTTTTTTAAATTAGTAAATTGTTGTTATTTCTGATCTCATTCTCAAGAGCTGTATTTCCTTTTGTACATAAATTTGTATTTGAAATTGGGTATACTGATACTTAAATATTCAGATCCCATAAAACCTGGGAACTCCCGTCTAGGAGGTGATAGCCCAGAGATGCGGAGAGTTAGGGGAGGTGGAGGGTGGGGTCAAGAAGAGGCAAGTACCTACTTTAAAATGCTCTGCTTAGCACATCACATACTGGTTAAAGAGTTCCGTGTTGATCCAATCAGGAGAAAATAATAAAATGGCAATGTTGGTACATGTGCTGCCACACGAAAGTAAGGGAGCAGATGGGGTTTTCGGTTACAATTTGGAATTAGGAAGAATAATCTCTTATTCACCGAATCTGATACATCCTTTATAGAAGTTGATAGGAATACCAGTAGAACCAATTTAGGCAACCTGGCAGGCGCTGAGGCAGGCACAGTGAAAACAATAAATATACAATGAAAACAATAAATGGTGCTGACCAGCAAACCTCAAACAAAAGCCAAGAGTAGAAGAATTGAAGGATGTGTTTGATGTTTTAATGTATATGTTTCTTTTCTTAGTCAGCAAGCAGCTGTTTTATTATACAGAAAGAAGCAAGATCCCAAATTTGACAAGAAGTCAGCAAAAATACATTTAAGAGTTGATTTTCATGACTAAGTGTACACAAATCAAATGTTCTGCATTCTAGAACTAGCGGTAGCTGGAATGCAAAAATAAAACAAAACTTTGGGGACTTGGTCAGCTTATCTTCTGAGGTTTTCAAATGTGCTTTCTTTTGCTTTAAATCCTATTTACTTCACTTGATTAAAAAAAGAGGGCTGTAAAAGGAATAGGAAATGTATACACTGCCAACTGATACCGACTGAGACCATTCTGAGATTTTCAGTATTATCAAATATAGGAAAGAATATTGTCAGCAACTCAATACGAGCTCTGCCAAGATTAAAATCTCTTCTCATTTCAGAGAGAAATAGTATAACATAAATCATGCTTTCTGGATTTTATATTAAGTAAGAAAGTGCATCTCTCTCTCCCTTTCTCTCCCTCTCTCATCACACACATGCATATGAAAGATATATCTTTAGATAAAAAGATGACTTATTTTTACCTCATTTTCTCATATATAATGTAAAAAAGCAGGCTTCAAAATTCATCTTCATAAAAATATGACTACAAAAATAGGATGTGACTTCCTGTAAATCTGTAATTATTTCAAAATGAAAAGTTAAAATATGTATTTAATTGGAAAAAACATAGGGGGCCTCTCTTCTTTCTGTACATTCTGGGATGATTTAAACAGCAAAAGGGTTTCTTTTATTGTTATTGCTCTATAGATATTCTACACTTTCTAAATTAGTTTTGGGAATTCATATTTCTAGAGATAAATTATATTCTTCATTTAAAGATTTAAATATAGTCCCACATATTTTTAAATGGAATAGGAAGAGTTATTTTCCTTTGAGGAAAATAGGACATAAATTGTCCTCAGGGAGTTGACTTCAACCTTCAGATCTTTAACTATATATGCCATAATATAAAACATAATAGGAATTAAAGGTAAACAACAAATAATGCCAAAGAAGGACATGATAAAATGTTGTACCTGCATTCTCACCAATAGAATCTGAATGTGCATTAGTTTAATTTGATAGTCACTGCACCGTATTCCTGTGTGTGTTCTTTTAAAGTGGTCACAAAAGAGCTTCTCTATTTAGCAAGTGGAAATGGTGTTACAGTTTCAGTGGATTGTATTCATCATTTTTTAATGAGAGAGGAGAAGCTCAAATAATATACTGATTTAAAAATATAGCAACTTTGTAACAGGACAACCCCCGGTGTCAATAAGAGGGAATCATCTCAAAAAAATGATAAATGTTTGGTGTTTCACTAGAAAATAATTGCAACCCTCTTCAACTCTATATTCTCAGCACAGATTTCAAATGCTCCTGTCTCCCTGGAAGCCTGCTCCCTGCTGACTAGGAGGTAATTCTGGCAGAGAGTGTGGGGATGGAGTCGAATCTGTGCTCGAGGGTAAAACAGTATTCATCTGACCAACTTCTGAAAGAAACCAGGAAAAAAACAGTCCCTGATAAAGACTTTGTTCTCAATAAAAATTTGTTGAATGAAAAAAACCGATTTGATCAATAAACCCTATGATTATGAATGATTAATATTTATTATACATTATGAAGTTAAGTTCAGAATGTATCTTTAAGTAAGTCTACTAAAAGGGAAACTTGGTTACTGAATCCTTCTGAAGGGAATAATGAAAACAAAACTTTTTTAGTGGAGAGTCAAATACATTTTGAGCAGTGAGATATAAAGTCACATATATATACTATTTCACACAATTTATCTACCAGTAATGAAAATCTTTACTCTGTTCCAGTATTGGAGACATGTGTGCTCATTTTCTACTCAACAGCTGTGTGAAAAGCAAAGTTGTCAGCCATTTTTTTTTTTTTTTTAAAGATTTTATTTATTTATTTGACAGAGAGATAGCAAGAGCAGGAACACAAGTAGGGGGAGAGGGAGAAGCAGGCTTCCCGCCAAGCCAGGAGCCCGACGTGGGGCTCAATCCCAGGACCCTGGGATCATGACTTGAGCCACAGGCAGACGCTTAATGACTGAGCCACCCAGGCACCCTGTCAGCCACTTTATCCATGGATGAATGATTTACTAATTTGAAATCTAGGATTTATTTGTTTCCAATCAGATATCAATAATGACAAAATCGTAAATTATTATAGTCTACCATGCTATTTATTAAGTGTTCTGGTATTTCAATGAATAAAAGCCCTATTATGTATGCAGGAAAGCTTATGACCCCTCAGATTTAAGGAAATTAGATGTGAGTTGGAAAAGAAAAACAAAACAAGAATTAAGGAAGCAAAGACTGTCTGTACTATTATAGGCTTTTAGAATTGATACTCCATTTCATGGAATGTTATCAAAAATATTAAGTAGATTATTATTATTTATGTTGATATCTTAAAAATTGTTATTACCATTATATTCTTGCTTTGAGAATTTTGCCAGCTTTGTGGGTTTAGCCACTAATATAAAGCTCTTCATTTCTGTCAGTTTGTTAAAAATGCGTGATTTGGCTTATTTCTAGGTGCAAGGAGGAAATGAGATTCTACTTTTCAAATTACTTTTCAGTTTGAATTAAACCCTTCATGTTTATGGGAATAGTCTGAGCATATTGGCCAGAGGCCAATTTTCTTTGTGGTGTTTTAAATCATCAGTATGAGGAATAAGCTATGCAAATAGGATCAAATGAAGAAGTAGGGAATGTTTTAGTAAGTGCTGTTGAACTTTCTTCCTATTCTACAGCATGATTTTGAAAATTATTTGGTCAACACATATTACTATAATTTTTCCTAAGCAAAATTTAATGATATGAGCTATCTTTGGGTTCTTCTTCTGGCAGAAGCCATATATTCTAATGGTTCAAGTACAGACTCTTAAACCAGGCTATTTCGATGTGAATCCCTATTCTGCCACTTGAGAGTTGTGTGATTTGCACGCTACTTCACCTCACTGTATTTTAGTTTCCTCCACTGTGATGCAGACATAATTATAGGCTACCTGACTGATACAATGTGAGGACTCAATGGATTAAGAAAAGAAATCTTCATTACCACAATGCTGCTCTGCAAACTGTTACCAGTTTCTTATCGGGTAAGTACAGAAGTCTGGAGTAAGCACTGGACATTTTACAGGGAATTTTCTGACTATTGATTCTGATAATAATTGAAAAGAGACTTCTATATGGTCTTTTTTTTTCACTTTCTAGTAATTCATTTTCTGCATTTTATGAAAGTATTGGCCTAGGATGTATTCCATATAAATGGGAATAAAGACAAAAAAGAAGCCCTTTACCTAAAATAGTTTGAGAGGTACAGATATAAAATTCTTTAAAAATTGCTTTGTATATAGTAAGTACTCAATAATAGGTGAATTAAATCCTTTTATTTTGTTAACACTATGTTACTAATATCTTTCTTGTAAGTATACTACTCAAAACCCAAAGTAGATGATATCCTCATATCATCCCCCCAAACCCCCATACAATATGAATGTCCACGATGCCCTACAAAATCAAAGTCAACTACCTTCTACTCAACCACTCTTCTCAGCTTTCAAATAATTACTAATCTTTTGTCAGATTTCTATGAATCCTTGATATTAGCCAGCTCTTAAAATGAAAGGAGGTAAATAAAGAGCCCCTTTACTTTAGAAGTAATGGCTTAAATTATAGAAACTTTTCCTTCTATTGTGAAAATCATATTTTTCTTATTATGACTCCTATATCTTAAAAGTAACATATACTCAAAAATCAAAGTGATATAGAAGTTTGCAAAGTAAACAATTAAGTAAGCACCCTTTTAACTCACCTACTCTCACACCTATCACCACAGTGCCTCAGTGTTAGCAGTTTAGAATAAATCCTTCTAGTCATTTAACTAAGCGTTTAGAAGCCCACAGTTGTGTTGGTTTTGGTTTAACAAAGGAGATTCTATTATACATATTTGCTCCAATTTCTTTTTCAGGTAGGGCAATAATAAATGTACCAGGGAATTAAGTAATTAAATGAAGGGAACATTCTTGGCACAGTTCTGATGAATTAGCAACAAAATAAGTATTGTCAGTTCTTATTGTATTAATATAGTCATTTTTATTATTTTAATTACCATGATGGTTTTTATTATAGATATGTCAATATAAGAACACATAAAAATACTTGCATTTTTACTCTTTCACCAACAGTGTCTGATTCATGCATAATCATTGATACTGAAAATTATCAATCTTATTCAAATGTATATCAATATGATAGGCAACCTAGTTAGTTTTGCATACTTAATAATCATTTTTGTCACTTTTTCTTGTTAGCCTGATCATATCTATTGGTCATATTGTTAATCTATTTTTAAATTTCTTCTCCCTCATTGGCTTGTCCCTTCTTCATTCCCTTCTCTCTCTCTCTACCAAAATGTGTATCCTGAGTAAGGTGTGAGGAAGCCACACTTGGAGTATATTTTTCACTGTTCCCTTAGAAAAAAATGTTAAAAATGAGGAATTTCATAATGCATGGAACAGGTTCGCCACAGTGATTGATCTTAACGTTATAAAAAGAGACATATTTTGCCTGCTGGTGATACACAACAGGAGATATACACCACAGCCTAGACAATATTCTGGCCAAAAGTGAACGTATGCTTAAAGAACCTATGCTTAAAAGAACAAAGCTTTTAAATTTAACTGCCAGTTTGTAGAAAACATAAGGAATAGATGGACATATTAAATAGTGGTGCATGAAACAAAATCCAGGGTAAGGAAAGTCTATGGAGTCAATGACTTCATTTCTTCAGAAAATATGTTATAGATATTAAAGGACTTAAATAGTTTATCAATAAAATGTAAAATGTAGGGCTTTTGTTTAACGTGGCTTAAACAAACTAAATGTAAATTACAAAAATGTGTGAGACATTTGAAAAAACATGAACAATGACTCAATATGAGATAATATTAGATATAATCATAGTAGTTTAATGAGATTTTAAAACTTACCTCCTAAAAATATGTATTTATAAATCCTGACTTACTATGGATAAAATGACATAAGGTCTAGGATTTACCCTAAGATATGAGGGAACTGTGAGAGCTGAGTAATTGAGGGCGGAAGCTATAAATGATTGTTCACATATTGATAATTGTTGAAGCTAAGTAATGGGTACAAAAGATCCACTGCACTATTGTTTGTTTTTAGAAATTTTATAATAAAAATTTAACAACAACAACAACAAAGTCACTGGAAAAGCTGAACTTTTTGGAAAATAATGCCCAGAAAACTGATTTCCAAAGATAAAAATGACTGTCACTTTATGCCTACATATAAAAATTTCACACAGGGTAATGGTTTAAAGATCACAGGCAAAATTATCAATATCAGAAAATAAAGAGTAATGTTTTTGTTACATAGAGGTAGGGAAAAAATGGACTTAAACATGTATAATTAAAGGATTTCTGTTTAATTGAGTACACTTTGAACAAAGTTAAAAGATAAGTAACTGCGCAGTCATATTTGTAATGTATAAAACTGACAAGAATATAAAAGAATAAAAAATAATTCTTTCAAACCAATGAGGAAAATGTCATGAAATCCATTTTAAGATTAACAAATACTATGAATTAGGAAGTTTATAGATGAAAAATGTGGGTGAGAAAAATGATGCAAATTAGAACAAACGAGATATCACTTTATGTTAGACTAGGAAAAATGTTAATAATTTTGAAGAGAATGTAAAAGAATATTGACGCAGTGCTGAAGGAAGTGTGTGTGTGTGTGTGTGTGTGTGTGTGTGTGCACGTGTATATGTAAAAAGCATTTCTTACCGTACATGGGCTTGCACTGAGGTTTTAAGGATGGGCGGTATTTGAATGGAAAGAGTTTGTAATTCTAGACAATGAGAGTAACTGTCAAGTTCACAGAAATGAAAATTAATATGTTTGTGGGGGGAGGGGGCTACTGATGTGATTGGACTTGGTTTATGAAATTATTTATAGCTCTGAGTAGGATGTGGTGGAGAATATATCCAAAAAGAAAAGAAAAGAAAAGAAAAGAAAAGAAAAAAAAAAAAAAAGAACCAAGGTCACAATCTCTACTTGTTAATTTATCTAGTGAACAAGCACAGAAAAATCTATTCAAAATGGCAGGCAAGCTGATAAAGTGTGTTTGGTTCTATTCCAGGTCCCATGTACAAGAGAAGTTTAAGCAAGCAAAGAAGTTACCTTGACAGTGAATTGACCCTAGATAACCTCTGTACCATTTAGTTTGTAGAGCCTTAGAAGGTATGCAGTCTTGTTCGTCCAAGTATTTGAAGAACTGTCAACATGTTAAGCAAGATAAGTACTACATTGCGCTTTTTGGAAAATAACACAAGCAAGTTTTTCTATCATGTCAGCATTTTGAATTTATTTTTTCTTTTAGACTTTAGAAGACTTCTCATGTGTTTGCTATAACCTCATAGGCTTATGGTGCTTATAAGGCTGTACATGCATTTGAGGCCATTCAGGTGAATACGTTCCTTTTTACATAAGAGGAAACTATTCCCAGACAGATCAGGAGACTTCTGCAGGGTCACAAGTCAAGTCAGTAGGAGATTGTGACTAAAGTCCTTGGCTAAGCCATAAGGCAATGGCTTCCCATGACCATGACATGCTTTATTTCCTCTTTTCTCTATTGTTCCAGTGGCTCCCTCTGCCACTTTTAGAAGAATCATGACAGCTGGAAAGTTTACAGTGGAAGCAGAAATTGTAAGAGACTTCTTAAAACTGAACAGAGTGCAACATCGTCGTGGCCTAATCAGATACAGAATAACTCGGGGTATACCATTTAGCTCTCTGATAACTCATTTTGCTTCAGAACTGTTTTTCGGCAGCATAGTTATCTTAAAATAGCAAACACAGGCTATCAAATATACAGAATCCTCAAAATCCAGAGAGCATTTAAAATAATGGGCAAGTTCAATACCTGAATGAAAAACACCCCTTAAAATATGCATGTTTTATTTAGCAAATATTAAAGGTAAGTGGGCACTGTAAATCTTATTGTTGAAATTCTACAAGGGAAATTTTACAGTCCTATAGAAATGAGAGATTTGAAAACCTTAGCCAGATATAAATGAGATATTTGGGTTCTAAGTCTGAAAAAGACCCAAACATACAGCCCAGGGTTAGTCGCTTGGAAAGTCAACTGGGGAATTATGAAATTTTTTGAAAGGGCACAACAGTGAAAGTTTAGCTCTTATAAGGAATACTGCAGAAAAAAAATACGGAATTCTAAATTCTGATAGTGAAACAAATCTCAGTTCTCCCTTGGAACATTACATGACAGGAGGGTTCTAAGTTGTGACTGTCAGTGTAGAAGCAGTCTTATATTTCATGCATCTTGTTTATATGATTTCATCTGTTACATTTATATATAGGCAGTCCTCGCTTTGCATGCTAGTGTGGGACTGTGAATAGTCCTATAACTTAGAGTTTGTAATGAGCATCTTTTCTATGCCTTGACAAATTGTCATACTCCTTTTTAAGTTTGGATCACATTCTCACATTTTATCCTTTGTATTTTTAATGTCATGAAATATTTCTGAGAGTTCCTATAGTGTAAAGATTTTTTTGTTTTGTTTTGTTTTTTCTTCACCAGTGTCACTTCCTCTGGGACATCTTCCTTGTCTTGCTCTTCTGGCCGTATGTCTAGTGTCTCAAATGCAACAGTATCATCCCTTTTTGGTTAGAATTCCACTTCTAACATCATCACCTTTAATTTCCTTGCTGAACTTGAATAGGCCAATTCCTTTTTCTGATTATCCATTTTTGTAAAACATCACATGAGTCTATCACGAATGCCTCGAAGGCAGCACAAGTGCATGCCATGCTGTTCGTCTGTGAACTGAGTAGCAGATACACAGTGACAGATCCCTGGCCAACTTTGGAAGAAGGGAAGTGACTGGTCACTCATGATGATGGGCATCTAATTTACACAGTGATGTGTTAAATGAAGAGCTAGCAGGCAAGGACTTCGTAAAAGCACTTGGAGTTGCTATGCCATACTAACTGGAACTTGAACCATGTTGTTGGGGGACGGCTGTTATTTTATAAAACTAGTAAAACTAAATTTGTACAGATCTTAGTCATGATGCAAAGCAGCAGCTGTGTGTGTATTTGTATTTAGGGATGTGCGCTTGTGTGTGTGTATTCTGATAAGAATCCCTGGATCAGAGAACACTGTTTAATACAGACTCACAGGGCCTCTTGGTGGCAGCTCCCCGGACGCAATCCCCAGGGTGCCCTGTGGGAAGAGCCTCGTGTTACACTGTACCTACAATGCCGTTACACCACAGGAAAGAACCCCGAAATTATGAGTCGGAGCTCATGCTGGTACATTCACGTGTCCTCCCCTCTGGAGGGAGCCGCTTTTGCTCTGGAATGTAAACATCTTCTCTGGGGAGGGGAGAAGAAGATCCCTAGTTTCACTGCTTTGAAAAGAGCTCAGGGGGTGGTAAAGCTTTAAGGCAATGCCCTATCTCTAGCTTCCAATGCATGTATACCGTTTGTTCATCCTTTAACCAATTTTGTCAGTGCTCTGCACTCACAAAGCCTTGACCATGAATATGAAAATATTCATGAAGAATTGCCTCCCAACATTGTGTTTTCTTATTTCTTAATTTGCTTTTGAGCAAAGCTAATTTTCCAAAACAAAGTAAAAAGAGACAATTATTTTTTTAATAATCAGGGAAGCCAGATTAGTCCATTCTGATAGCTACAATCACAACCAGAATTTAAAAATAATGGTGAAACCATAACTACCAACATTTACAAAGTACATTACTTCCTGAAAAGCTTTTTAAAATACATTGCCACTTAATGTCACTAAATTTTTGCAGAATATGCAGAGCAGTGTACTTATCTATAAATCATAAATTAAAAAAAAACTGCGATTCAAGAGATTAAACAACCTGCCAATGATTATCTATTTAGCTCCTTAGGAAATGCCTTAGTCAGCTTGGACAGCCACTACAATATACCACAAACTAAGGGCTTAAACAACAGAAATGTATTTTCTCACAGTTCTAGAGGCTGAAAGTCTGAAGTCAGGGTAGCAGCACGGTTGGGTTTTGGTAAGATCTCTCTTTCTGGCTTGCAGATAGTCACCTTCTCCCCGTGTCATCCCATGGAAGGGAGAGAGAGAGCTGTCTTGTATCTATTCTTATAAGAATGCTACTCACTTCAGATCAGGTCCCTACCCCTACAACTTCATTTAACCTCAATTACTTCCATAAGTAAAGACCCTACCTCCGAATACAGTCACATTTGGGGTTATGGTTTCAACATATGACTTTGGGAGGATACAAACATTCAGTCCATAACAGTAAGCTAGAACTTGAACACAGGTTTGCTTTTTGGATTTGGTATTGGTCTGTTTGTCTGTCTGTTTGAATCTCCCCAAATACTACCAGACAGCCTATTAATAAACCAAATCTAAAGAAGCTCTGGAGTAAGGGAGAATACCACCTCCAGAGAGTCTTAGCAATGCCTCAGGTTTGTGATCTAGCTTCTAATGGCTTAGAGACAGACTAACAAGGCAAGAAATGGTATGACAGGAGGGCAAAGCTCCTAGAATAACGGTTTAGGATTGGTGGAAACAGAGACATAGGGGTCTCGACTGTAAGTCTTAATAAGTAAATTATAGTGTAATTAGTACACTGTTGGCTCTGGTGAGTAAATTGTTGTCTCACACAAATTGATCTGTAGGTAATTTTTAAACCAGTGAAATTATTCATTAATTTACCATCTATCTTTCTCTGGAAAAGATTTGTTGGAAAAAACAACCAAGTGAGGTTGACATGGGTGGTCTACAGTCTTATCTAAATGACTTCGACACAGATTGTTTTGGTTCTCATTTTGGTTTCAAATATGTATCCTTTCTCCTATACCATTCTTCTTCCTTAAAAGGCAAGGCAATTTTCTGCAGGCCATGAGTGAGAAATATAGGTATGGGGAAGACAGGGAGAGCTATGAATTCTGTTTTCTTAATAGAGGGATAGCTATCCATATAATGTCTCCTAAATATAAAAGCCTTTACTTAAGATTCCTTTTCTTGGAAAAAAAATTGTGAAAAATTAACCCCTTTAACAAAGAGGAATCAATATTAATATTTCTCATGTTTTAATAACTCTGTTTATAACCTCAACAGTAACAGAATGAACACAAGACATTCAATGGATGTTTAAAAATTTAAATCAATATCTTCAGTAGGAATGCTGTTCTACTGTTATCAGCATCCAAACAGCACAGAAATTGAAAATAAATGCTAAAAAGTCAAAAAAGCCCAGAATTCTAATAGACTTATCCAGAAGCTGACATAAATTTACCACCATGCCCATAAAAAGTGAGGCTTTGCCAGAGGAAACTAGACTATCAAAATGTAGAGAAACTCTGTTCAAGGGGTTTTTAATAAAGGAATCGAACTGATTGTATATATCAATTAGCTGATCTCTACTAGTAAAAAGACTTAAACTATACAATTTTGATAGATGAATGCAAATCAAATGACCCTCCCTAAAAGACAAATTAAATGTGTGCCCTTCCACTTTGGCAGTATGTCCATGTTTTGTCAGAACCTAAATATTTCTAACATCTTAATTATAGAAGTGGGAGAGGCCAACACAGGCTTTCCTTCAGAAGATGTTACAAAAACAGAGTCCCTTCCTGCACCCTCACCTGGGCACATTCATTTTATTTTTGCTTTCGTGGGTCAGATATTAGGATTTGTGGTAAGGGAACTATTCAATGAAACACCTGTGTACTTAAGAAGGAATTGTTGGAAACTCAAGATATTTTGGTTCTTAGTTTTCTTTTGATATGGAATTTGTGGTGGGATTAGTTACTTGCCTACAAACCATCCAGACTGAAGTCTAGCAAAGGCTAATGGAGAACATTATAAGGGGCATTGCCCAAACCAGTGTATCCCAATTAGTGCTACAGAAATCTTTTTAGCAGTGTAAAAATAGTTCTTACATTTTTAAAACTTACCCATTTATTAATCCCTACCCTTGCAACCAAGCAAGTCACTTTAAAATCCACTTAAAAATATTAGGGAGTCTCTGACCCTCCCCCTCTCATGTGCTTGCTCTCTCATTCTCTCTCTCTCAAATAAATAAATAAATAAATCTTTAAAAAAAAAAAAAATTAGGGAGTATTTAGGCATTTTATGTGAGGCAAAAATATTGAAGTTTTTATGGGAATGGTTAATACTTGATATTACTGGCTTAAATTTTGAAAATAAGCATAGAGTTAAAACAATATTATTACTGTTGCTCTTCTAAAAATCACCACCAAGAAAATGCAGTTGGAAAAGTCTACTTACAAAAATTTTTTTTCTTTTTGTCAAATGACAGAATTCTTTGGTGGAATAAGTCTGCTCCCACGTCCCTTGCCCTCTGCTTCTATCTGTATCAGTTTCCTGTGGTGAGTGGCTTCTCACCTCTATTCATGATGTAAGCCTACTTTTGAGCCTTAGAGTGTGTTACTTAAGAGTTTGTCTTCCTCCCTCATTGAAGATAACACCCTCCCACACATGAGGGAGTGAATTCTTTCTAGAGAGAAGGCATCACCACCGGTGTGAGTGATTTCTGAATGATGTGAGGTCTTAAGCATAAATGAAATGTAAAGAATGGAACCATCTTGATTTTCTCTTCATAGAGGATCTCAATAGGTCACACGCGTTTGAAATTTCTGTTTCCATTAGCTCTTTGATAGACCTGACAGATTGCAACACTTGAGTTTTCCTAGCTTTTCAGCAGATATATAACTGTTTTCTATGAATGACCTACTTAAATTCGACTATAAAATAAATATGTATGAAGTCATTTCAACTGTATTGTAATATCTAAAAAATAATTTTTGGTAATATAATCCACTACATTTTTCTTTAATAAAACTCTGGAATACTGTAACCTTGAAAATCTTTTTCCCCTTTACTATGCCTGCATAATTTTTGAATTAAAGTCCTGGGGTTTAATAATATTTTTGCTTTTACAGTTTATCATCAATCATAATCATTTCTCCATTTCTCTACTTCATGAATTTAAATGCCATGTTAGCAATTGCTGTTTATCTTTCTTCCAAGAATTAGTTTCCTTTTTATTAGTATGTGTGCATTTTATGAATAACAATACATATTTAATTGCTCAGAAATCTAGACCATAAATCACAGTAAATTGTCAGATTTGAATTTAAATGAAGCTTACATTTAATAAGGAACAATCATATATGCATATATGTCTCTGTGATGCTACGTTCAATATATTTTACATGGACTGGTTCATATTTACCCTTTAAAAGCACCACGAGAAAGGACAGCTTAATTCTAAGAATATTCTGCACCAAGTATATGCAAGTTTTCAATAGATTGGCAGGCACATATTTTAAAAAAGTTCTAAGCTTGAGAAATGAATTATTTGACTAAACTTGATTCTGTATATATTTATTCCTTCCCATTTCTTTCCCCTTTCTTCTACTGCAACAGAGATCTGATAGGCTTTTGCTTAACAACTCACACATATTTTAAAATGTAGATTCAAATCTAATATAAGTTTGAGTTGGCAGACATATTCTGCCTATTGAAATTTTATCTCTGGAATTAAAAAAATCTTAGCAATATAAAAGAGGAGAATAAGAACTTTTTTTTTGCATAGAGAAAACATTTGAATAGTGACAATCTGATACTTGAAATTTCAGAAAGCTACCTAATAAAAAAATGCAAATATCGGTGCTGACATGACCTGCTGCTAAAGTATTCCCCTTACATTTGACTTTTAAAGACTAACAAAGTATAAATGCACAGCATTCACACTATTGGCATATCATTTTCACATAAATATAAACATTCTCCTATTTAAAGATTTGAAAATTGTAATTCCTACAAAGGAGATACTAATTTGTTAAAAATAACTTTAATGATGGCAACTATTTTCTCATGTATTAGAATATGACAGAATTCATTAAAAATGTAAACTAATACTGGTTTATTTATCTCTATATAGATAGATAGATATGTTATGTGGCTCATAATGTAGTGCAAACTGCTTAAGAGAAGAATTAAGGTAGATGGTAATGAACAAGAATATACAATGAACATACTTTTCATGAAAAGCACAGAGTGTTTCCAGAGTACATGACAATACCTCATACTAGAAAGCTTAGTAAAGCTTAGTAAAGATCTGAGTAACCTCTCTACTAACCTGTTCATATTCAAGAGGAGTCCTGTGGATTAAATTTCCAATCTGTTCATCCTTTAAGTCTCAAATAACATGAAGTTTCCTTGACTCTCCAAAAAGGATCTAATTTCCCTTCAGAGTGCCTCAGTTTCCCCATCCAGTTGCCAGTACTTCAGCATCAAAAGTAAGGTAGAAGTCATCACCCCCATAAAAATAGCAAGGACAGCAGCATAAAGTCCAGGGTGACTTGATCTTCAGGAATCCATGAAGATGGCTAATGTCCATAAGGGACAGAGAGAGATAAGCATAGATGTAACAGGGTGTTGCTTAATATTTATAATCAAATGAGATGAAAGAAGGGTGAGCAGAAGGCAAGGTCAGCTTCTCTAATGGCAACTCACAATCCTGTGCTCAGTTTGCCAACTGGAGCCAATTTTCAGACTCACAGCATACTGACTGAAAGAGAGGTCTAAGGTCCTCCTCAGGAAGGTAAGTGTATATGTGGTAGAAATTACCTTAATCCTTCCACAAAGGTACTTAAAGCCACTTATCTTTATCTATTTAATTTGATAATCACATACTACACTGGGGAGCGAAGAATGAACATTTTTACATAAATTTAACTATATGTGTTTTAAAAGCAGAAAAGTAAAACAAAAATAAAGTACAAAAGAGAATAAGAAACTTAGTTTGTAGAATTTTGCCACCCTTTAATTTATGATCTGATTCCCCCAAATCTGTATGAGATGGGACTCATGAATCTGCTATTTCCTCTGTTTCAAATCCCATGTGCTTTTCACAGTGTAAGCATCTTGCTGCACTCCTGAATGTTCATTCAGTGTATTTTCGGTATATTAAGACATATTTCTCTTACAGTAATGTTTTTTTGTATGCCCAAGCCATAAAGTTTATTTTGTATTCAAACCAAGAAACAGTGATCCGATTCAATGCTTTTCTGAAGAAAAACTAGCTGTGTTGGGATTTTGAGAGATGGTAGAGGGGGTTGGTCTCAGACACCGCAATTTTTAGGGAAATGGAATACTATTCTTGACTCTAAGTAATGTCCATCTTTCTGCATATTTTAGAACATAAGCCACACAGACTCACACCTAAGAACCTAACTATACACAAGTATGTAGAAACCACCCCCCCGTTCATGAAAGGAGCAAGACAAGGAACAATAAGAAGTAAACAAGAAGATAGCCGCCCTTTGGGGGATTAAATTTTGGTGGGGAAAAAAAAAACTAATGTTCACACAAAACCCAATAAATAAGAACAACTTTTGGTTAGTATTCTGAAACAGGCAAAGTAATGTGATAGAGAACAGCTGAAAGCATGGTGTGGACATGGTTACCTTAAATAATGCAGTCACAGAAGGGGTTTCTGAGAGGGAGGCTTACAGTGATATCTCAAGATTAAGAAGGATACAACCTTATGAAGAGCCAGGGCAAGAGTGAAGGTCTGAGTGAAGAGTATGTCAGAAAAGGGAATAACCTAGTCCAGAAGACCGGGGCAGCGAACGCCTCCTGGCCACGCTGAGCGGGCTCTGGGCCCTCCGCAAGCCGGCTCTCCTCCTCTTCCTGTGCTGGTTAGCTATGGCAGCCGTGAAGACCCTGAAACCCAGTGCTGAGGTGGCCCGAGCCCAGGTGGCGCTGGCGGTGAACATCAGCATGGCCCAGGGCCAGCAGGACGGGCTGAGGACCAACTTGGGGTCTAAGGGCACCATGAAGATGCTTGTTTCTGGTGCTGGAGACATCAAGCTTACTAAAGATGGCAATGTGCTGCTTCATGAAATGCAAATTCAACACCCAACAGCCTCCTTAACAGCCAAAGTAGCAACAGCCCAAGATGACACAACTGGTGATGGTACCACTTCCAATGTTTTAATCATTGGAGAGCTACTGAAACAGGTGGATCTCTACATTTCTGAAGGTCTTCATCCCAGAATAACAACAGAAGGATTTGAAGCTGCAAAGGAAAAGGCACTTCAGTTTTTGGAACAAGTCAAAGTAAGCAAAGAAGTGGACAGGGAAACACTTATAGATGTGGCCAGAACATCTCTACATACTAAAGTGCATGCTGAACTTGCTGATGTCTTAACAGAGGCTATAGTGGACTCCATTTTGGCCATTAAAAAACAAGATGAACCTATCGACCTCCTCATGGTTGAGATCATGGAGATGAAACATAAATCTGAAACTGATACAAGCTTAATCAGAGGTCTTGTTTTGGGCCATGGGGCATGGCATCAGGATATGAAAAAAAGAGTAGAAGATGCATACATCCTGACATGCAATGTGTCATTAGAATATGAGAAAACAGAAATGAATTCTGGGTTTTTTTACAAGAGTGCAGAAGAGAGAGAGAAACTTGTAAAAGCTGAAAGAAAATTCATTGAAGATAGAGTTAAAAAAATAATAGAACTGAAAAAGAAAGTCTCTGGTGATTCAGATAAAGGATTCATTGTTATTAACCAAAAGGGAATTGACCCCTCTTCCTTAGATGCTCTTGCAAAAGAAGGTATAGTAGCTCTGCATAGAGCTAAAAGGAGAACTATGGAAAGGCTGACTCTTGCTTGCGGTGGAGTAGCTCTAAATTCCTTTGATGACCTAAATCCTGATTGTTTGGGATATGCAGGACTTGTCTATGAATATACATTGGGAGAAGAGAAATTCACTTTTATTGAGAAATGTAACAACCCTCGCTCTGTCACATTATTGATCAAAGGACCAAATAAGCACACACTCACTCAAATCAAAGATGCAATCAGAGATGGCTTGAGGGCTGTTAAAAATGCTATTGCTGATGGCTGTGTAGTTCCGGGTGCAGGTGCAGTGGAAGTGGCAATGGCAGAAGCCTTGACTAAGTACAAGCCCAGTGTAAAGGGCAGGGCCCAACTGGGAGTTCAAGCGTTTGCTGATGCATTACTCATTATTCCAAAGGTACTTGCTCAGAACTCTGGTTTTGACCTTCAGGAAACACTAAAGTTCAAGCAGAACATTCAGAATCAGGTCAGCTTGTGGGTGTGGACTTAAACACAGGTGAGCCAATGGTAGCAGCCGAAGTGGGCATATGGGATAACTACTGTGTAAAGAAATAGCTTCTTCACTCCTGCACTGTGATCGCCACCAACATACTCCTGGTTGATGAGATCATGCGAGCTGGAATGTCTTCTTTAAAAGGTTGAATTTGAAGCTTCCCTCATGTCATCCAAATCATGAAGACTCCACAGAGTGATCCTAAGAATATAGCGATGGGATTTTTGTCCAAGCCTCAAATAATTTTCAAAAGCATTTTCTTTTCCCATATGAAAAAAAGAGAACACTGACAAATTCTGAAGTTCTGAAATTACAGTATTTTTTTAAATTGCACTGCAATGTACACACATTAAGCAGGCCGTTTTTACCCAATGAAAAGGATGTTTTGCTTTAGCTTCAGTGATATAAAAGTACCATGTGAGATAAGTATATGTTATCTACCTTGTTATTAAATGTTCCTTGAAAAACAAAACAAAAAAAAAAAGGGAATAACCTATCCAAAGTTCCCGAGGCAAGAAGCTTGATTTGTATAGAAAGGCACGATGCTGGAGCGAAGCCAACCCGGATATAGGGACGAGAATGAAGATGGAGACATTGGCCCAAAACAAGTTGTCCAAGGCTTTATAGATCAAAGTAAGAGATTCAGAATTTATTGTGAAGGCAGCTGTTACTCAACAAGCTGAAATGCATCTAGCTATCTGATACCAATGTTGTAGAAGCACAAGGTACACTTGACCAGATCCCAATAATAATGAGAGACTAACATTCTTTTTTACATTTTGATAAATTATTCTCAAAAATCTAAAGAATTTTCTATATTTATAAATATATCAAGGTGAGCACCATGGGGGAAACCTTACTGCTAGACAAAATGGTCCCATAATAGTCCCAGCAGCATCAGCTTTAAAAAGAATCCCCAAAATGGCTATTGGTATATTTGTTCTCTTTCTTGGGCTTTGCAATCACATTTTCAAATATTATTGACTCTTCTCAAGTTTCTCAACTCCACTCCTGCCAAGAAATAACCTTGTTTCTTTGTTCACAGAATAAATTTAGAAAGACATAAGAAAGAAAGAAACCATTAGATAAGAACTTTTAGGTGGCTCAACTACAAAATATCCAACAATTCTATATCTATACTCTTCCTTGTCCTACTTCATAGATACAATAGAGGACCTGGCCCTCCTAATAGCAGTCCTCCTAACTGTGCTTAAAATCCCAGTTCATCTGACATCTCCAGAACTACATTATTTCAATTATCCCTTTTCTCTCTTGTATATACAGTTGACTCTTGAACAATTTGAGGGTTAGGGCACTGATTCCCCTATGCCATTGAAAATCTAGTACAACTTTTGACTCCCCCAAAACTGAACTTCTAATAGCCTACTACAGACCAGAAGCCTTACCCATAACATAAACAGTTAGTTAACATGTATTTTATATGTTATATGTATTATATACTGTATTCTTACAATAAAGTAAGCTAGGGAACAGAAAAAGTTATTAGGAAAATCCTAAAGAAGAGAAAATACATTGATAGTTCTGTACTGAATTTATTGAAAAAAAATTTGTGCAAGCAGACCTGAGTATTTCAAACACTTGTTCTTAATGGTCAGCTGTACAAACTCTTCTTAACAGGATCCTTTTAGACACACTCAACATTCTCATTAAGACCAAGAAGAAAAAAAGAAATCCTTAACCCCATATCCCTGTCCACCTATCATCTGATCTCTCTTCTTTATTTGACTGCTAAGCTTCTGCCAGAGTTGACAGCACTGCGGTCTATATTCTCACCTCCTGTTCTCTTCCAAGCACATTCCATTTCAAACTGGCTCCATCGTTCCACTAAGATAACTTGATACTGTCGTCAATGACCTCCACACGTCGATACGAAATAGGAATTTTCAGTGCTAATGTTACTGACCTCTCTGCAACATTAATACCACAGACCTCCTCCCCTCCTTAACCCACTCTCCCCTTTAGCTCCTGTGCTAAAGCACTGTCTTGGCTTCCCTCTCTCTTCTTAAGGTCTTCCTTCTTGACCTCATTTTCAGTTTCATTCAGTCTTGATTATTGTAAGGCTCAACTCGAAGGTCTCTCATCTTTTCAGTCCTTATTTTCTTCCTAGGAAATATACATATATATTTTTAAAATTCACAGATGGCCTTTAATTTCTATTTCAAGCTCAAACCTTTTTCTGAGTTTTGGTTGTATAAGAAAGAAGTTTCCATCTTCACCCCTGAAAGATACCTTACATTTGATATATCGAATATGAATTCACTGTGGCAGAAAGACCCTAGGATAGCCCCCATAAGTCCTGCCCCTGGTGTTCACGTCTTATATATTCTCTCCCTTTGAGTGTGGACAGACCTGTGATTTGTTTCTAGCCAACAGAATATGGCAAAGCTGAAAGCGTTTTGAAAATGTAACAAAGAACCCACATCAGATGATTTTGAGTTAATCAAAAGGGAAATTATCCTGAATGGGCCCTCTTAATTAGATGAAAGCCCTCTTAAAAGGGGGAGTGGGCCATAGGCAAGAGATTCTCCTTGTTGGCTTGATGAAGTAAGCTGCTGTGTGCAGGAAGGAACAAGCAAGGAGCTATATACATGGCCTCTTTAGAAACTGAAGGTGGCTCTCCAATGGGCAGACTACAAAACGCCAGGGCCCCCAGCCATATAGTCAGAAGGAAACAAATTCTGCTAACAATCTGAATGTGCCTGAAAATAAGTGTATTCCAAGAGAGCCTCCAGATAAAAATGCAGCCAAGCCAACACCTAGGAGTTAGTCTAGTGAGACACTGAGCAGACAATCCAATTAGGCTATGCTCAGACTTCTGACCCAAGGAAACTGTGAGGTAATAAATAGGTGTGGTTTTAAATTATGTCTGTTACACAGCATTAAAAAATGAGTACACTCTCAAACATTACCTCAAAGCTTATCCTCTCCTAGGAATACATTTTAGTGTGTATCACCACCATACTTACAGCAGCTCAGTGCAGGAAACTTGCCTTCTATTGTCACTTGAAAGAAGAGAAAAATCCTCCTCCTGGCCTACAAAGCTCCGCACTCTCTCATTCCCATCCAGATCTCCAACCCCTTCCTTTCCTCGTGCTCTTTTGGCTTCAACCACAGTGGCCTATCTCAGTTTCTCAAGCCTATTGTGTGGCCTCCTGTTCGGTGCCCTGATGAAGACTATTGCATATTCCTGAAAGTTTTTAACTTTCTTTCTCAGTTAAAAATATTTTTCTTGCGGGGCGCCTGGGTGGCTCAGTCGTTAAGCCTCTGCCTTTGGCTCAGAGCATGATCCCGGGGTCCTGGGATCGAGCCCCACATCGGGCTCCTGCTCAGCAGGGAGCCTGCTTCTCCCTCTCCCACTCCCCCTGTTTGTGTTCCCTCTATTGCTGTCTCTCTCTGTCAAATAAATAAATTTAAAAAATTAAAAAAAAAATATTTTTCTTGCATCAGTTCAGTTACCATTTCTTCAGAACTGCTTCCCCTACTTCCATGACTAAAATAATTTTTGTACAAGCAAATAACTGTGAAAATCATTTTTGAATGATTCCTTTGGATCCCCATGATCTTCATACTTAGTATCCCTAGGAAAACTGCACTACTCACCATCCTAAGCCTGGGTTCTAATGCTAGGTTCATGAACATGTTTACCTGTGCAGTTGCACTGGGCCTTGAGCTTGAATTCTGTCCTTCAGCCATCTTAAAATTCTTAAATGTTTTTCAATAAGGGGACACACATTTTCATTTTTTACTGGGTTTCACAGATTATCTAGCCAGATATGGCCTTATATTCTTTTCCTTCTCCATCTCC
Organism: Halichoerus grypus; assembly: GCF_964656455.1. Taxonomy (NCBI): domain Eukaryota; kingdom Metazoa; phylum Chordata; class Mammalia; order Carnivora; family Phocidae; genus Halichoerus; species Halichoerus grypus. The sequence continues at coordinate 115,299,179 of NC_135712.1, forward strand.
CTTGAAAATCATAATAAAACATTTTTTTTTTCCATCTACATTAACAAAGTCTAAATCTGGAAAGGGGGGAAATACTCCCTAAGGTATTACTTATGCATTTTATTTTTACTTCAAATTATTAAAAATTATTCAGATTTTTGAGAACCTATAAATCCTGCAGAACTTTGTCCTTTCCATGTAAAAATTAAAATGCCTCCACTAAAGACTTGTATCAAATTTAATTTCTTTATATAGACCAAAGTGGGGTGGCAGCTGGGGAATGGTGCGTATTTGCTGAATACCCAAAAACTCATTGAGATGTTACCCATCTGTTATTCACAGATTCTGTTAATAACCTTCATTGCTTATGAGTTGTCAGATTTCAATCAAAAAGTTGAAGTTTGTTTCCCAGTAACCAGCAGCTTCATATACGTAACAGAAAATTTCCTCAGAGCTCCCATTTTTTTCTGGTCATTGTCCATTGTGACTTTATGCTTATGCACCATTTATACTTGCTAAACTGGAATTTCATACGCACAAACACCATCCTCTCTTAAGTCAGTTAACAGCATCCTATTAATTTTATGAACTCTGTAGTCTCTTCTAATTTTTGTATATACTCTTTCTGAGAGATCATCATCAGATTTTGTTTTATCTGTACTGAAACATGTCATGTTTAGAAAGAAAAAAAGCAATATTTCTCCAAGATAACTTGTTTATATAATTTGCTTTCAAATTTTCAATTATTAATCCCATTCATCGAGTTTTTGAAAGAACTAAATAAAAAGCATTCCCCAGCATGACTGTCATTCTTCTACGTAATATGACATGGCCTCAACTAAAGACGTGTATCAAATGCACTTTCCTTACTAATTACTTATTACATTGAAATTTAGATGTACTAATCAAACGTTTATTTTGTAATTGTATTACATTAACCCTGATTAAGGATGTATTTATCGTTTCAAGGATTATATTAAAATGCAAATGCTACAACTGTTGATTGATGTTAAATTATATCTATCAAATAAAGCAATTACTAGTGAACAACCAACAATTGATCTGAAGTCTTTTTTATGTTATGAATTTATATGTAAGAAAGTGAATATGTTGACTTTCTTAAGAGTTTCTATCAAAATTAAATAACATATTTGTAGCTTGTAAACTCTAAAATTTCTTATATTCTAACACAAGTCATTAAATTTAACACTAACTCAGTTAAAAAAATGTCAAAGAAAGTATTTATTGGAAATGGACACAGTAATATGGAACAAAAGTATAATTCCCAACACAAATACTCAGACCCTTTTTGTTTCTATGGCAACAAGAAGAGAAAGCAAAAATTATAAAGCTTTAGAAAAATATCATTTTAGTTAGAAACATATTAGGATCACATAACATAACATAATAAAATAAAATTAAAAAAACATATTAGGATCTTTGATAAAAAAAGAACTTCAAAAATACCTTCTAACCACATGAATCTTAAAATATCAGTATGGAAAAATCAGTACTATCTCTTTAGTTTAACTGTGTTGATAACAGCGTGATACTTTTTTCTTTAGCCCTGTATTCTGTCCAACGTAGCGTTCAAAAATCAGTTGCTTGCAGCATATGAAGTATATCATACTAAGTTCCATTTGTTTATTATTTAAAAAAATTTAAAAGGAACTAAACTTTCCTTTCCTAGGCCAGAGCTAAATACTAAAATTTTACATGCTTTTCCAGATAGCTCAAACATCTATGTTATATGTGAGTATGATTCTGTCAATTAAATTGTCTTTGGGGAGTGTTTTCGTTTTGTTTTGGTTTTTGGTTTTTTGGTTTTTGTTTTTTTTTTTTTGCCTTTGTATATGCCTCATAATATTTTGTTGAAAACTGAACATTTTGCTTAAGCAGTAGAAACTGAGGTGACTATCTTTATGCTTGGAAATGACCACATCTTTTCTTCTGCTATATCTTTAGCGTGGGGGTTGCATCATTCTCCTAAGGAGTTGGGTTGGTTTTGAGCTTGCTATTCCTACCCTGTACACCACAGGCTTCAAATTCCTCTAGCCGAACCTTGGTTTAGGGTGGTGACTGGCTTGCCAAAGGGTTTCTCTCAATGTCTGTTCTACCCTTAGTATTAGGTTTTTCCTTTGGCCTGTGCCTCAGAGTCCTGTAGCTATCACAGCAGTATTTTAACATGACTTCTACTTGATGTTTGCTTGCTTGATGGTGGAAGCTAGAGAGGTATTCTGATTTTCTGACTAAGCCTGAGTTTTAAGCAGGCACTGTGACTGTGTTAATGAGAGTGTGGCTTTCTCAAACGCCCCATCCCTGCTCCTTCCTTCAGTTCTATTTCTTGACTTGGTGGGTATTCCTGTCTCCTCCCCAGGGATTATGGCCTTTTTCTTTTCTTTTCTTTTTTGCATCCATTTCTCTCACTTTCCTTGAGGTCACCACTTTTTGTTGCCATTTTCCCAAAATATTGGCACTTTTCTGCTTCAGAGAGATAAGGAAGAAGAGACAGGGAAGAATTTTCAGTCACTGCTATTCCCCTCTTTCAGGCCTTTACTTAGTTGGTAACTTTTTCATGAGTTTAGTCTCCCCTGAGTGGGACCAGTAATGGGAAAAAGCTTACAAAAAAAAGTATGCTTCTCTTCACATTCTCCCCTCAGACTCCACCACTCCTCAATGACTCTAACTCGAGTCTTCTTAGTCCAGCTGCATTATCTCAAGTTAGCAAGTGTTTGCATCTTTCCCTCACTGCTGGCACCTGTCTCTCCCAGATTTCAGTTAGCTCATCTTTCCGACGGGTTCAAAAAAAGCTACGACAATTGTAACTTATCTGATTTGTTTCTTTTTGTATGATCATCTGCTGATCTTGGTTCTTTCAGTTTCCCAGCAGAAACTAAGATAAGGTTGATTTTGAAAAACACATAATGCATTATTTAAAAAAACTAAAGGAGAGAAACAGAAGAAGGCCATTAACACTTCCTGGCATCTGCAATATGTCAGACACAACGCAGGCCAAGTGATTTGCATATGGCGTCGTGTTTAATTTTTATAACATTTCCACTTTACAAACTTTGTGAAGGTGAGAATACTGCCAAGATAGTCAGAAAGCAATTGTGTTTGTTGCCCTTATCTGCCTAAATGGGAAATGTTGTATTGTGCCCAAGGCTGTTATCTTTCATGCATTAAATGCCCAGTGACTATAGTTGTTAACTTTCATGCATTAAAAAAATGGAGGAGGGCGTCTGGGTGGCTCAGTCATTAAGCATCTGCCTTCGGCTCAGGTCATGATCCCAGGGTCCTGGGATCGAGCCCCGCGTTGGGCTCCCTGCTTGGCAGGAAGCTGCTTCTCCCTCTCCCACTCCCCCTGCTTGTGTTCCCTCTCTAGGTATGTCTCTCTCTGTCAAATATATAAATAGAAAATCTAAAAAAAATAATAAAAATAAAAAATGGGAGAGTCAAGACAAGGCTTATGCAAAAATAATTCAATTCAAAAGCATTTAACTATAGCAAGGAATATACTGCTGCTAATTTTATTAGGGAATGGTCCACTAAAATACTATTGAGTAAAGCCAGAAATAATATGGGATTCAGTATAAGGTCCGAATTAAAATCTCAAGTCTTAAGCTCTCACAAAAGATAAAAAATGAACAGCCAAAATGACACACAGATTAGTTTTCTCTCCTCATCTTTCTCCTCTAACACATAAACAGTTATCAATTTTTTACCTACAAGATTAAAATATAAGGTATATGAATTAAATCTTGTATATTAAAGACATTTAGATATTCTCATAGTATGACAGCAAAACATTTTTGTGGGCTAATGAAGCATACACTGACTTTCTCGTTACCTCCACTGAAAAGTCAATGGTGTTTACAAAAAAATAAAAATGAATTTTATGGTAAGTGCTTTATCATTTGTCTTTCAGCTCTACTAGAGTTGTTTATGTAACATGTATTTGAGAATACATTGCTATACTTTCAACATTTTTGAAGTTAGATAATTCTCAGAGATTTCCTCTAAATCTGATGCCATTTTTATAACCTAACAGTTACAGTGTTTCTGTTCTGAAGATGGACGAATTTAGAAATGTTCCAGCTGCCTATGAAACTCAAATTGCTTATTGGAAAGAACTACGTGACTGGATTTTTCTTCAAATTCATATTTAGAGAATCAGACATTGAGATATCTTAACACGTAAAGATTTTCTGCCTACAGAAATATCTTGATATTATGCTGAGTGCTAACATTAAGAATAAAAAAAATCTTCAATATTTTCCAGAATCATAAAGCTAACACATTTGTTTAGTAGTAGTCTAAGTTGAAAGAGTCAGAAATTCTAAGAATTTCCTTCATCACTATTGGTGGTTGCCTGAAAAATGGTCCCCCCAAAGCTATTTACGTCCTAATCCCTGGATCTTGTGTAAGTTAACCTTATAAGGCAAAATCTGTGCAGATGTGATAAAGTATCTTGAAAATGGGGATGCTATGGTCTAAATGTCTGTGTCCTCCAAATTTATCTGTTGAAATCCTAATGTCCAACATAATGGTATTAGGAGGTGAGGGCTTTGGCCAGTATTTAGGTCATGGGAGTGGAGCCCTCATGAATGCAAATAGTGTTCTGGTAAAATAGACCCCACAGAGCTCTGTAGTCCCTTTCATTATGTGAAGACACTGTGAGAAGTTGCCATCTTTGAACCAGAAATTAGTCCTCATTGGCCACCATACCAAATCTGCTGGAGCCACGATATTGGACTTCCCAGATTCCAGAACTGTGAGAAATGAACTTCTGTTGTTTATAAGCCAGCTCATCTGTGGTATTTTGTTGCAGGAGCTCAAATGGACTAAGACAGGGAAGCTTATCCTGGGCTATCCATATGAGTCTTAAATGCAATCATGTCTATCCTTATCAAAGGGAGGAAGAAGGAGATGCCAAACACAAACACACACACACACACACACACACACACACACACATACATATGCATGCACAAGAGGGCCATGTAAATACAGGACAAGGAGATTCGAAGATGCTGGCTTTGAAGATTAGAGTGATGTGGCCAGAAGCCAAGGAATGCTGGCAGCCCCTAGAAGATAGAAGAGGCAAAGAACGGATTCTCTTCTAGACTCTCTGGAGCCCTGATAATATATTGATTTGGGCCTAATGGTATTGATTTCTAACCTGGCCTCAAGAACTGTGAGAATAAATTTGTGTTTTTTAAGCAACAAAGTTTGTGGTAGTTCATTACAGCAGCCACAGGGAACTAAAACACTATTTAAAAAATAACTTATGTATTCAAAGCACACTCATCTATAAATATTTCGAAAAGTGCCACTGGCCTGAATTAGCCTGCAATATTGGCCTGCTTTCATTCTGTTAAGGAGGATATATAAACTTAGAATACTGCTATAAGCATCCATATGGTTGATAGGTAGTTGATGATTAGCTAGACAAAGTAATTGCAGTTTACTTGGATCAAGAATTGACTTGGATTACATCTCAAATAGGAAAAAGAAATCCTAGTGCCTTTAACTGTAGTTAAATGATTATATAGTCTCATATTGCTTCTCAAACACCTTGTTCTATAAAAAATGCTTTTACAACTATCATTCAATATTTTCCATTTCCCTTCACAATTGATAATGTAAATCATGTGAAACTATAATCAATATGTTGCTTGCACTGACCTTGTCATCCTAAATACGAAAACAGAATAGTAATAGTTACTGAACTAAATGAAGGATACTACGGAATTAAAGGCTCTGTCACTATGATTGGACAATGGCACAAATTCTAATGCCATCTATCTACAGGCTAACTTGCAACAAAATATAAATGATGATTTTGAAAGATGTGCAGAGAGGGTTGAAAAAAATCTACTTTGCTTTTTAAATATTCTTCCAATTGAATAAAGATAAATTGACTATTTTCCCTCATGTGCCCAAGAATTGCTTTGCTTAGCTGTTTATCAGAAGAAAGGCATCTAAAACCAGTTCTTATTTATTACAATTTTATTTATTAAATGAACCATAATAATACTTAAGGTAGGAAACTAAAATGATAGCAAATAATTATGAAAATTAAATAGAATAGAATGATAGTTGGATGATGTTAGGACATTGTACTGCAATGGAATTCTCTCCTCTGAGCACCTTTTAGGGCAACGCTTGTCAGATCTGAATGTGCACTCAAATCACCAATGGATCTTGTTTAGATGCTTTCTCTAATTTAGTGGGACCTGAGATTCTGCATGTCTAACTAATTCCCAGATGATGCTGCTGCTGGCCCATGGCCCAGGCTTTAAGTAAAGAAGTGTTCAGGATATGAGAAAGAAGAGTCCTATTTATCCCTTGTTACCTCATGGTCTAAACTCAGTATGCAAATATCCTTGTGTTTCAATTTAAATGGAGCCTCAAGTGGAACAGCACATAATCAACGCCCACAAAACTATATAACAAGTGTTAATTGACTCCCAGTTCTCCTTATGTTAATTAAGATGCAAAGGTATTATTTAATTTCAAGAGAACATCTCTTTCTAAAACCTCATGAGTCCCCACAGCCTGAAGTGAACTTTCAGGCATTTCCTCATTGAAATGCAAGGTGAACTGGCCTTAGGAATCTCCCTAGGACCTTAAGAGGTTGTGGAGGGAAAACTCCAAATGGGCTTCTGTACATTGCAAACTCCTTAAATTAAAAGTGATTATCTCAAGCTGTCATTTGTGTTAACACTGATTCTGATTTCATTTAGATTCCTAAACAGAAAGGGGGAAAGATACAAACTTTGACTCAGTATAATACAACACAGCAACTTGGGTCACAGACTTTTTAAAATTTTCATTCTGAATTGGGCACAAATTACTGTATTCTGAGTTTAAGGAGCAAAACATATTATTTCACTTCAATGAAAATAAAATAGCGAAACTTATGGCATTGAGAATGTCTTATTTTTGACATACCTTGTTGAAGTTAGACTAGTATCATAGGCACATTGAATATTAATATCAAAAAAAAAAAAAAAAAAAACCTTAAAGCTAGTCCAGACTAGGAAATATCAACCAGGGAGGCTACTTAATGCTTTCTCCCAGAGAAAAGTATACAAAGAGTTTCAGAACCAGGAACACATCCCAGTTCTTCTGTCAATTGCTCCTGAGTACTTCACCTCTGAGTTATACAAAAACTTCAGATTTGATTCTTTACTGGTTTACCAAATCTCTAAATTTACGTGTGAACATGTAAATTTGCAATAGATAACAGATTCCTAAGTATGAACTGATCATGCTCTCTGATAGCACAAACTTGAGCCTCCCCACTTTATATTACAGCAGTGAATATTAAAAATAAGATATTTATAATATTACAATACAAAAAGAGGCATTTTTCCCTTGTATTAGTGTATAAATGTATCAGAAATTTTGAGAACTCCCCATCAGATATTGAAGGTAGATGAGACCAGTTCGAAACAGGGAGTCAAAATGACATCACAAAGCAGAGAAAAGAAATTGCTAGCACAAAATCTGGGTTCATTCAGCTAATGAGCTGAATGGTTGTAACAGCTAATAAGCACCTGTCCATTATATTCTTTTCCAGTAGTCAAATTTGCATAAAGACCTATGTGTGTTATGAAAATTTGCAGACATAATTTTAATAGTAAGATAGGATGAGATATGCTGTCATAAAATTTAACCCTGATATGTAAGCAGTTTAACACAGCAAGTTTATTTTTCACTTTTGCGAATTCGCAGATGTGTCAGAGAAAAGAGAAAAAAGGCTTTCCAGGCTGTCTCTCAGATTTAATAATGCATTATATCTAGAACTGCATTCATTTGCTATGGTTACTTTTAACACTTTGCTACTCGAAACCACGGCAGGCAATTGAGGTTTAAAGGGCAGATTAAGTAACTCCATCTTGGCTTATTTCATTATAACTGGTAATAATATTACTTCATTAGGAAAACAAAACAAAACAAAACAAAAATTCCAGGACAAATGCTAACTTGAATTACATGCCCAGGGAAAAGGTACAAACTGGGACTAGTCTAGGCAAACTAGGATGTTTAGTCTTTTGATTCTAAGCCACTGATGATTTTTTATGTTAATAATCATAACAATAATCAAATGTCCATTTCTTATTCATTGTAACCAGCATTTCTTATCTTCAATCATTAGTATTATTACTCCTTCTCTCTATGTAATAAGGATATTCCTTATGATCGTTTCTTGTATCTGAGTCTCCTTCCTTTCCTAGTCTCTCTTTCCCTGAGGAGAAAGGCACAGCCTTGATATTCTTCAATTGGAAGCAGAAAAGTTAGGGAGGGGACAGAACATGAGAAGACAGAAAACATTCTTGCTTCACCTTAACAATGAAGTCTGCCCTTCTCTTTTTCCACAACCTCTACTGAACACAAATAAATAAGTAAACAAACGAACAGATAAGATATAAACTCTGTGTCTCTAGTCATTAGACCACATATGGCCTCTATTAAAACTTACAAACTATAGAGTGAAAGGCTCACAAACTAGTTATAACTTAAACCGTTCCTTTCTGCAGAATCATACACACACACACAACACACACCCACTTCACAATCTACCCATTCCCCCAAATAATAAAAGTTTATTTTAAACTTTGTATAATATTTTTCAATCTGAAAATGGTGTATTTGATGTAATAGTTTCTGCCCTTTATTAAAAGGATTCTTAGTGAAAACCATCAACAAAACAAGAAGGTAGCCTACTGAATGGGAAAAAAAAAAAATTAAAAAAGAAGGTATTTTCAAATGATGTTTCCTATAAGGGATTAATATTCAAAATATATAAGGAAGTCATAAAATAAACATCAAAAAACCCACAATCTAATTAAAACTGGGCACAGGATCTGAGTAGACATTTTTCCAAAGAAGACATACAGATGGCTACCACTTGAAAATATGTTCAATATCACTAATCGTCAGGAAAAGGAGTATCAAAACCACAATGAGATATCACCTCACACCAGTCAGAATGGCCAGTATCAACAAGACAAGAAATAACAAGCATTGGCGAGAATGTGAAGAAAAGGGAACACTTGTGTACTGTTGGTGGGAATGTAAATTGGTGCTGCCACTATTAAAAACAGTATAGAGTTTCCTCAAACAATTAAAAATAGAAATACCATATGATGCAGTAATTCTATACTGGGTATTTACCCAAAGAAAACAAAAACACCAATTCAAAAAGATATATACCCCTTTGTTTATTGCAGAGTTATTTACAATAGAAATGGAAGCAACTCATGTGTTCATCAATAGATGAATAAAGAAAATGTGGTACACACACACATACACACACTGGAATATTAGTCATAAAAAAGAATGAAATCTTGCCATTTGCGACAACATGGGTGGACTTCAAGGGAATTATGCTAAGTGAAATAAATCAGAAAGAGAAAGACAAATATTGTATGATTTCACTTGTATGTGGAATCTAAAAACAAAACAAGCGAACAAAAACAGAAACAGACTCATAAATATGGAGAACAAACTGGTGGTTGCCAGAGGGGAGGGAGGGAGGGTGACAGGTGAAATAGGTAAAGGGATTAAGAGGTACAAACTTCCAGTTATAAAATAAATAAGTCATGGGGATGAACAGTACAGCATAGGGAACGTAGTAATATTGTAATAACTTTGTATGGTGACAGATGGTAACTACACTATGATGGTGAACATTTCATAATATTTATAATTGTTGAGTCACTATGTTTTACACCTAAAGCTAATATAATATTGTATGTCAACTACACTTCTATTTTAAAAAAGGATCCTTAGTTAAAGGAAAAGGAAGATGTAAAGGTGAATATCGAACATTCAATTCCATTCCTGTCAGACATATAGTTTCAAAAATCCACTATGAAAGGCATCCTATTAATGATATTCAAGTTATCCAGGAAATTATAATTCAAAACACTCCATTGAGATATGATCCATGCATAATGATGACTGCTTTTAAGATAATTTGATTCAGGTGTCTTCTATCCTGCTTGTTACAGAAGTACTGTTCCATAAAATTGTACTAACACAAGCCTGAACTTGAGTTTTGGTGGAAGATACTGGAATTGGAGAAAATAATAAGCAGTCACAGTGACTTAGGTTTCAGAGTCCAGGGGTGATTTAAAGACATTAACAGTACCAGGGTCTATCAAATTACTAGTTAGGCAGCTTTCATAACATACTTTTATACAACTGCTTCTAAGGAAAAATTTATGCCAAATTGCCAATAGTGTAAGTTTTAGAGCATAAATGTTGAAAATTATTTTATATATAATTTTAGAATACAGCCTGCTTTGGCAAGTATTATCGTTCATAAAAATATTTTCCCATAAGCTTTTGATATCTTTTTCACTCTTCTATATCATCAAAGCTTCTCTGCCTTTTGGAATCCATTCTGACATCATGTGTATATGTATGTAGAGTATGTGTATGTACTTTGATATTCTTTCCAGAGGTCATTTGTTTTCATATCTGTATTAAGAATAAATTTACCACTTCAAACTCAGATTGTGAATCGTCATTTATCACTTCTACTCTTCTAAAGACACTGATAAAAAAGCAAAAAGACAAACCACAGACTGGGAGACAATATTTTCAACTCGTGTATCTGATCTAGAACTTGTATCCGAAATACATGGAATGCTCTCAAAACTAACAAAGAAACCAGTTAGAAATGGACAAAAGACGTAATAAGGACAGACACTTCAGCAAAGAAGATACAAGGATGGCAAATAATACACGAAAAGATGCTCAATAACTTTTGGCATTAAGGAAATGCAAATTAAACTCAACTGAAATACCAATATGATCTAATTAGAATGACTGCAGTTATAAATCCTGATCATATCGAGTGTTGAAGACGTGAAGGGACTGGAACTCTCTTACATTGCTAGTTAGAATGCAAGATGGCTCAACTACTTTGGAAAACAGTTCGGCAGTTTTCTTAAAGTTAAACAGACACCTTATGTATGATCCAGCCATTCTACTTCTAGTCTACTGAAGAGAAATGAAGTAAAGTAGCTTTATTTTTACTAGCCCCAAACTGGAAACAATTCAAATGTCCAAAACTCATAAATGGATGAAAAATGGAATACTGCTGAACAATGAAAATAAATTAACTATTGACATATACAATAGGAATAGATCTTAAAATCATTATGCTGAGTGAAAGGAGTCAGAACCCCTTCTCAAAAGAAGTACAGACTATGTAATTCCATTTGTGTAAAATTATAGATAAATACAAATTAATCTATAGTAACAGAAAGCAAGTAAGTGGTTAGCTGTGGATGACAGAGGCAGAGAGATATAGAAAAGAGAGTTTAGAAAGGGGCATGCGGACACTTTGGGGGGTGATGGATATATGCTGATTGTTTTGATTGTGGTATTGATTCTACAGGTATATATATATATATATATATATGTATATATAATACATATGTCAAATGGCATATACATGTATATGTATGTGTGTGTGTGTATATATATATATATGTCAAAACTTACCAAATTGTACATTTCAAATATATGCAGTTTATTTCGTGTCAGTTATATCTCAGTAAAACTGTTAACATGTCATTTATTATCATTTCCTCACCCAACAGTCCATGGAAAAATCCAATTACATATAGTCACCTGGTTCTTTGCAGTATCATGTGACATTTTTAAGGATATTATCCTAAGGGGATGGCACTTTTATGCTTCAGTCCATGTTAATTAGATCTGAGCTGCCTATGATCTGAGTCACTTTTACTCAGAGATGACTTAACTTTATACTAAATCATACAGTATTTGTTATGAATATTTACATTTCTCAGGTCAATAACTCATACAGCCAGTGGGGCAACTAACACAGTTTATATTATATAGAATCAGATAGGAAGAGATTACATTGATTTTCTTTCAACTTTCATGACCTTGTTTATAATACTATAACTATTTCATAATCCTTTATAATTTTGTAACTATAACTTTATAACTGTTTATAATTTTATAACTATTTATAACTAAAAATTATAACAATAATTTATAACTATATTTTGTGAACAGACACTGGAAGTTATCAACGATACATTAAAACTAAATGTAAACAGCAGTAATAGACTCAATGAAAATTATGAGTAAATGTGTTTTCCTGTATTCAGAAATATTTTTCCTTGTGCCTTCAATTGCAAGCAAGACATCAACACACAGTAAACGTTCAACAAATGCTGTACTTCTTTATCCAATGTAATCAGGGAGTTAGCTCTTCCAGGAAAGTGACTTCATTGGGTAACTTGAACTTTTATTTGTACAAGTACCAAAACCTTCTTTAGTCATGATTTTGGAAGCATGTCATCTAAAATTCATTGCTCACATTTCTACCTTCCATCTAGAGCATACACAACTTAATCTAGCCATTTATTGAGAACACAAAAAAATGTGTTCCAGAAACTTTGCTAGGTATTGAGCATACATTATCTCCAATAGTCACGATATGAGTAATAAATAATTTGACATATTCAGAAAGGTTAAGTAGCTTTGTGCAAAATTTATAAATCTAAAATATAAAAGAGACAGATCTGAACTTGGGGTTCAGACACAAAACTTTCAAATCTACCTTGTTTCTTCTGCACACTAAAAAAAAGTTAGGTATGAGGATACCTAAATTTTATTCTAGTGAAAACACTATTTGGAAAAGGGTAACACTAATTAAATATGTTGAATAAATTATTATCTGAAATTAACAAGTTTATTCCATAATTACCTACCTGTACAGGTAGAGTCATTACATATATACACTCCAGTCAACCATGAGAAATATGTGTAATTGTTAAAATTTTCCCATCCTGTAAAATATCTAGACCATCAATGATTTGATAATATACATACAATATAAATGGGAAATCGAGTACTAGTTCTATAAAACATGACTTCTCAATTTTGGTTGACTTATTTCATTTTGATGGTCTTTTTGTTAATGAACTTTTTTTTTTTTATAAATAAAGGGAGGTTTTTTTCATTTTTCCTTAACTTTCTTTCGTGCATTTTTTCAATAAATATTGAAGAGCTACTGTGAATTAGGTGATGGGCTTTTAATGTACTATGAAATATATGCTATTAATACCTCCTCTCATCCCAAGTTAAAATCCCTTAGGACTGAAGCTTAAAATACTGATCCTCTTTATGAAACATCTTTGGTTCACATTACTTTGCCAGGTTAAAAATAAAATATCTTGTGAGAAAGTTCCCTGCTCTTGGCACAGGATTTGAAGCTTTATTTGAAATCCTAGTAAATGTCTTTGAATCTGTGTTTATTGATTCCACACGATTAAGGCCCTCTGTGGTCAAAATGCACCAGGATTATTCACCCCAGAAAAAAGCCTGCATTGCTTTATGCTTGAATATCTTTCCAGGTGAACTTTAGTTGGTATTTCAAGCAAATTTTTAAGTTTTTTTTCCTAGTTTGATCTGACCTTTCATTTTTCTTATTTTTATCTATATGAATGTGTGCTGTGTATGTGTGTGTGTGTGTATGTGTGTGTGCGTGCACACGTGTTTTCCCGATGGAGGTTTTGTGTGATTCTTTACATAACTATATAGAATATTTTATATTCACTTCTTAAATATATTCTACTTAAGTGTTAATATTCGTATATGTATATGTGTGGACGCATATACAAATATGGATTCTAATAGTACCCTACTCTCTTTTTTATTCAACTTTGAATTATTTTAACTTTTGTAATTCATCAGTGAATCATAGCAGAGGAATCTGAGAAAAAAGATCTATAATTTTCACTCTGGCCATGTAAAATTAGGAGGTTTTATTAACGGAAGATATTTGTGAAAAATCTATTCAAGTAAGACTCCATTTACTGTGACAACAACAACAACAAACCAGCAACCAGAAGATAACAAATAAAATACATAGCAAAAATGAAACACATACCATATCCCTACCAAAAAAGTATTAGGATCAGGCAGAATTCTGGAGCCGTGGAAGACAACATAAATCTATACATGGTTGGTCCCGCCTCTGGAAGACTCAGGAAATACTGGAAACAAAGGTCAGAGTCCTATTTCACTCTGCTAAGTTGCTCCCATCTCTGCGGAGCTTTAGGTATCATCACTGACATCTGACTATAGAATGACACTTGGTTTTGTCCATGCCATAGCAGGAGAGGTGGAGGGAGGATGCCTCAGGAGGACAAAAGAAGACAGAAAAATAATGAAACAGTTAAGTTTAGAGAGGAGAGTTTTTCATAAGGAGAATAAGGGAAAGCTTCCAGTATCTGAATTTTGTGTATCACATATGTATAATGTCTAAAGAATATGTCCTTCTTTAATGAAATAACTTATGACTAGTTGTAGAAGATAAACCTGGTATTACAAATACACTGAAGAAAAGAAAATTCACTGTCCGAAACAGAGAAAATCTTCTAGAAGAGTGTGACCTTCAAATCTTGGTATTCTCAAAATTATAAACCATTGTTAACTTTATATACCTATTTATTTTCTAAAAGATTATAAAGCCTTTGGTAACATCAGAGATTTAAAGTATATTGACTTGCCTAATAGAATTAAAAAAAAATACTTTTAAGGAGGCTCCATGCCCAATGTGGGGTTTGAAATCATGACCCTGAGATTAAGAGTCACATGCTCTACCAACTGAGCCAGCCAGGCACCCCTGGAATATTTTTTTTTTCCTTGAGCCAATTGGTTTGGTCTAATTTTTATCACTAATGCATGTAGAAGGAACAGGTCATTGTGATATATTTTTTGAAATAGCAACTTGGTTCGAGCACTCATTCCATTAAAGCTTATCTGTGTGATTTTGTCAATCACAACTTCCTTAGAATTTATTTTTGTCAAGTACAAAATGCAGATCATAACAACATCTACTTCACTCATGTATTCATTCAAAAGTCAGGCACTAAATGGCTATTATTTATAGATTGTACTGTTCCATAAAAGATGGTATTTTATAAAAATGCACATCAGATATCAAGATAAAACACTACTTTTTTTTTTTTTATCCAATCTGAAACCCTGTATCTTTTGACGGGAGCACTCAGCCCATTTACATTGAGAGTAACTATTGAAAGATACAAATTTAGTGCCATTGTATTGTCTGTAAAGTCCCTGTATGTGTAGACTGTCTCTGTTAATTTCTGGTCTATATTACTCTTGGGGTCTCTCTTCACTTACAGAATCCTCCTTAATATTTCTTTCAGGGCTGGCTTGGTGGTCACATACTCTATCAGTTTCTACCTGTCCTGGAAGCTCTTATCTCTCCATCCATTCTGAATGACAGCCTTGCTGGATAAAGTGTTATATGCAGCCAGTGAATCATTGAGCACTTAAAAAAAAAGATATATAGTAGTGTTTAGCATATAGTAAGTTTTACATAAATGTTAGATATTATTATTTTCTTACATGTGCAAATTCCTTTATGGACTACAGCTGCTGGTTGGGAGGGTATGCACTTTTTAAATAAACCTGTTCTTTATCCCAAAACAAACAACCAAACCAAACCAAACCAAAACACTGTATGTTAACTATACTGGAATTAAAATTAAAAAAAAAAAAAAAGATAAAGCAGTACTTCACCCATAGCTGACATTCAAAAAAAACTTGATTTATTAATGCAAAAACAAGAAAGGTGAAGCAAACAGGAAGAGGTGTTGAAAACTATTGTGGTTAAGTGAATAACATAAACAAAATGCATCAAAATGCAGATATTTCTATACAATTGGTAAAAATGGATCCCAAATTTGGCTTCAGGTTTCTAACTATGAAAAGATAAGAGATCAATAGCAACAAACAACGTAAGTTTCACTGGGTCCAGACTAAAAATTTCTTGCCTGTGTCTTCAAACCCCCCAAACTATGTAATGCTATCTAAAACACCATTCTTATGTAAAGTACAACAGTAGTCTCATTGCATTCACTTTTTGAATCCTTCAGTGTAGATAGTGGTTTTCACCACAGTGCACTACAGATAAAATGAACCTACGGACTCCAATGAGAAGTAGTCCAGATACCTGACTCTATCATTGCCTGTATCAATCAATGAATGGATCTCAGATTTAAAGAAAAGGATAGACTATATATCCTTTTAAAGACAGCTTAGTAAAACATAATTAATATACAAAAAACTGTGCATACTTAATGTATACAATTTGATGTTGGACTGATGCATACACTTGTGATGCCATCATTAAAATCAGATAACACATATCCATCACCTTCAAAACTTCCCTTGAGTACTTTTGTTTTCTGTTTTACTAATTTTGTGGAAAAAAAAAAAAACACTTAACATGAGATCTACCCTTTTAACAAAATTTTATGTGCATAATATGGTATGGTACTGACATAAAGACAGTTTTGTAATATAAGTATTTCAATTAGTGCTTTTTTTTCTGATGGCTTGATATATTGGCACTCATTCTAATGGTAATTTTACATTCCAGTTTGATTTTGTTTCATATAAGTAGTCTACTAAATTTTCAGATCATACGTTAAGATGAAACTTATTTTAACTTATTTTTATTACTGTGTATCACTATACTACTGTGTTATTATCTCTGCCTTTGGACTTTCGTAATGATACTCTGTTTTCTGTCTTTTGGTCTAGGGCTAAGTGTTGCTTACCTTAGTCTATTCTAGTAATTTGGAAGGAACTCTGTCCTAATCAAGTAGTGGAGGTATGTTTTATGCATCATGAAGATACCAAAAGAGGTACTAAATCACACGCAAATTTTATATTTAGCCAACATTCTTTCATTGCTTCCCAATTGTTATAAAGGTATCTTTGTATTACGTACCTATTGTGATATTAATTATATGATGAATTCCTATTTTGATCTCAGTTGTATAACTGTATAATTTTTTTCTGTTAAACCTCAAGTGCATTGAGTTAATCATCAGTCCTTGCAATCCCCTCTCTTATTTCATTATTTGCCTTTTGGTCCCTATTATCATGTACCACCATAGTTGTATTTGAAATATATTTTTGACATGTATGTATCTGGTAAAATACTAAGGAAGGAGTAACTTGCAAAATAAGTCTTTAAAAAAATTTTTTTTAACTGTTTTACTGAACTCTATGTTTTGGTTTATCCACTCTGGTTTCTCTTGCTCTGTTCTTGTCTTCTTTTGGACTGACTATATTATAGAATTTCATTTCAATTTCTATTGTTATTTTAGCTTTAGCTCATAGATTTTTAGTGGTTGATGAATATTTATCCTTAACTTCAAACAGTCTACTTCGCTTTAATATATGTACATTATAAATCAAGAATGTTATTTTTTCTTTAAATTTATATATACTTCAAAGATATCGAAAAGTGCAAAATATATTTTATATTTTCTCTCATGTTCGTATTTCCCAGTGCCCTTGATTCCTTTATGAAAATGTAACTTATCTTTGGTATTATTTCCTTTTGGCCTGGAGGCCATCTTCAACATATTTGGGAACACAGTGTTTCATGTGACGAGATGATTTTTTTCTGAAAATATCTTTGTTTTTATTTCATTCAGTACTTCAAAGTTGATGTTCTACTTCACCTTCCATTGTTTCTGGTCATTTGAATAAATGTTTCTTTGTATGTAATACATTTCCTTAGCTGCTTTCAAGAGTTTCTCTATATCCTTAGTTTATATTAGTTCTACTATGATGCGTATAGATGTGGTTTTCTTTGTACTCTCGTACATAGGCACAATGAACTATAGGAGTCTGTAAACTCTTGTCTTTCACAAAATATTGGATATTTTTAACCATTACTCTTTCAAATATGTTCCTGACTTATTTTATCCCTTCTTTCTCTGTCTCAGTTACATACATAAACTTTGACATTATTCCACAGGTCCTCCAGATTTTGTTCATTGTTTTTATTTTTCATTTTTTTGTCTTTTGCAATTGATAATTTCTATTGATTTATCATCAAATTCCTTAGCTCTCTATTTTGGAGTCTCCAATCCTCTGTTAAGTTCTTCCAGTGATTTTTTTTCACATTTTGGATATAACGTTTCTCAACTGTATAATTTATTTGATATATTTTGTAGTCTTATTTCTCTGGTGGTTTTTTCCTTTTAAATTTAGTATGAGCATAATTTCCTTTACGTCCTTAAGCATAGTTGTAGTAGCTGCTTTAAAAACATCATCTGCTAATTTCTTTTTTTTTTTTTTTTTTTTTTTTAAAGATTTTATTTATTTATTTGACAGAGAGAGACACAGCGAGAGAGGGAACACAAGCAGGGGGAATGGGAGAGGGAGAAGCAGGCTTCCCACCGAGCAGGGAGCCTGATGCGGGGCTCGATCCCAGGACCCTGGGATCATGACCTGAGCCGAAGGCAGACGCTTAACGACTGAGCCACCCAGGCGCCCCAAAACATCATCTGCTAATTTCAACATCAAATGATCTCAGGGTTGGCCGCAACTGCCTTTTATCTTGACTGCCAATCACATTTTCTGTTTCTTTATATTCCTAGTTATTTTGGATTAGATCTTTAATGTTATAAATGACACATTCTAGAGATCCAGTATTTAGACTCAGTTATATTCCTTCCAAGAGAAATAGTTTTTTTGTTTTACTAGTCAGTTAATATGACTGAACTTAATTCCAAAACTGAGTCTTAGTTCAGTTCTTCCCACCATAGTTGAGCTCCTTCAACTCTGCTACATTCATTCTTAGGGAAGAGGCAGGCAGAGATCTGAGCAGTTTATAAGCAGAATAAAATGGTTTCTCTATGGTTTCCTCCTAGCTAGGATTTCCCACCTCCCCTTGCAGTTGCTATGGTTGAGTTACCTTGTTCTTTAAGCCAGTAAAACTGCATGTGTTCTCTTCATTTTGCCACTTTTGCCTGCCTTTTAGCCAGAGAATGGGAAAGCTGTCCAGTGCTATTTCCTCCTTCCAAGTGTCAACTCCCTGCAATATCTACTGGCTATTTTTCACTTTCCAGTGACTTCAGATAGATTTTTCTCCCCTAGAGTTTATAGGTGTTGTTCATGGAAAGGCCAGTTGATAAGAAGTGGTCAGTCATTGCTAGAGGTAGAGCTTGATTTACCTACTTGTGTTTTGGGAATCTGTCCATATTATTATATGTGAATCCAATGTTTTCCTTTTAAACTCCACATGGTGTTTTAGAGATGGATTCACTGACATTCTTTATTTTTTCCTCTAGTACTGAACACCCACAGTGTCTGTAATTCTCTGGTCTACAAATAATTTGTCTAATAAAATATATTTATAGATATAAATATATATACTACATATTTCATTAGAAAATATTTTTATATATAATTATATATAAATAATTTATATATAAATTTGAGCAACTGGACTATAGTTACTAGATCATTTATATTTCACTAAATATTTCCAGACTGCTTTTGGGAATGTACAGTAATTTTATACTATAACCAGCAGCACTATGAATTCTCAATTATCAAAATCATTGCTATATTTCTAATTCTTGCTAATCTTCTGGTTGTAAAGTATTATCTCTTTGTTACAATTTGCATTTTCCATTTGATCATTGATTTTGAACATCTCTTCATATACATGTTACCCATTCAATTTGGCTTTAAATGAATTGTTTCTTCATATGTTCACTCGCTTTTAATTAGGTGTCTTGTTTTTTGCTTTTGTTATTGTTAATTTTCAAGAGTTCCTTTTATGAAATTATGTGTTCAAAAATTATAAAGTGTTTTCTTTTGGTCTGTCAACTCTGGTAACCACATCTATGGTATTCTTTACTGAAAAGAAATTCTTAATTTTGATTAATATGCCCTTTTTAAAAAATTTAGAAGTCTTATTTAAGAAAGTCACCTCTAAACGCACCTGGATGGCTCAGTCAGTTAAGCGTCCAACTCTTGATTTCAGCTCTGGTCATGATCTCAGGGTGGTGAGATAGAGCCCTGTGTGGGCCTTCCTTGTTAAGCATGGAGACTGCTTAAGATTCTCTCTCTCCCTCTCTCTCTGCCCATTCCCCCACGCTCATGCATGTGCACTCTTTCTCTCAAAAAAAAAAAAAAAAAAGTCACCTCCAGTTCTATTACAAAAAAAAAAAACAATTATTTAAAGTTTAACATTTAGGGCTTTAATATACCTATAATTCAATTTTGTATGTAACATACTATTATTGCTATTAGCTTTATCATTCTATTTATACCTGGATCTATTTCTTAGCTCTCTATTCCTTACTGATAGTCTATTGTTTCTCACATTTCTGCAGCATGTTTCAATGTCTTGAGTGAACACTCTTCAATTTTTCTCGGAAGTTGATTTCATTATTGGCTTATATTATTCCGTAAGTTTTAGAATAGCATGTTAAGTTCCATAGCCGTTTTATCCAAATATTACGATTGTATTTAATTTAGGGAGAATTGATATTTTTACAATTTCAGTTGTTCCATTCATAAAAACTGTACAACTCTTTAAATATTTAGAACTTTTTTAGAATTCTATCATTAAAAGTTTTTCTCCATGAGAGTCATAATTTGCTTTATTTAAAGTTAGTTACTAGATAATGTGAAATTTCAGTTTCTATCATAAGTATTTTCTATTGCTTATGTTTTATTTCTGTTGTAGATATTTAAACTAATAAGTAGTGGCAGTATTGGATTATTTTATTAATTCTTATAATTCATTACTATTGAGTTTTCTAATTATAACCATTTTATCTCAACCCTTTCATTCTTATATCACTTATTTCTTTTCCTATATATCTATAGAGTTGTTTTGGTTACTAGAATTCATAAGATTAAACTAATAGCCTTTAAATTTTATTTATAATTTTCAGACCAGTTTTCTCACAAAATGTGGGCTCTTTAAAAATAATCACTATCATATGAGAATGAATTAAAAGGTGAAAATTAATTTTCCCATTTTAGATATTTGTGGAGGAAAACTCCAAAATCACAATGACATCCATGACAAATCATTATAATTAAGAATATAAAGAGAATGGAGAAAATTAAGTATGCAAAAGCACATACTTATTTTGTTCTCACTAGCCAAACTTCAAAACCATAGAATTTATAAGAATGCTTTCAACATAACTTCTTTGTAATTTTGACTCTATATAAGCTAAAAATTTAAATAGAAACTTTGTCAAAGTGAGTACTGATGATTGCCAAACATCAATATTTGAAAGTGACAAATTTTGAGTTTTTCCCAAATTATAAATCCTGGGTACAAAGTTCTTTCTGTACAATATATTATGAAACACTTCTTGCTGAATTCTTTTCTGTTGTTCTATTAGAACAAGAAGTTAGTGACATTACTTAGAACTTCCATCTGTATTTTTAAAATCAGATATCTGGAAGTGAAGAAATAACAAGAAACCCCTTTGTACTTTGACAATATAGTGGATTAATGGTGGTTTCAAATATTCTCCCTTAACAAGCAATTTCTGCACCTCTCACCAAAAATGATATTTTGAAATATTTATAAACTGAATAAATGAGGGCAATAATCTTAAGGATGCTTTAGAAAATATTTATAAATTATCTTCTTTAAGCATATCTGTTATTTTACCAATACAGGTCACCTTTCATTTAAATACAGCTTTTTGGTCTTAATGTCTGATTTTTTAACATTCTCCATTGAAACTATTTAGTCCTACACCCTTTCCAATATAAATTTATTTTAACATTAGGCATATTCTTCATTTTTTACCTAATATGTCAATATGACTTATCTTTCAATAGCTTTCAATATAATGAACATGTCTGTGAAAGTATATATGTTTAATTTTTGTGTTTATAGATACATAATATGTATTCATGCTACTAAATCTTCATCTACCAGTTTGTATTTTGAAACTAAAATTCATATTATTATCAGGTAATGCATGCCTATTTGTTCTATATTTTCTATTAATTCCTTGAGTAATTTCAAAAAATCTCTTTATTCATTAACTTTTTTTGCTTTTCCTGAAGTAACGAAAAAATGAAATTTTTTTCATTTTTTTCCAGTTTTTATTAAATTCTAGCTAGTTAATATAGTGTAATATTACTTTCTGGTGTAGAATGTAGTGATTCATCACTTACACAAAACACCCAGTAATCATAACAAGTGCCCTCCTTAATACCCATCACCCATTTAACTCATCCCCCCCGTTCACCTCTGCTCCAGCAAACCCCAGTTGTTTTGTTTTGTTTTGTTTTGTATAGCTAAGACTCTGTTTCCTAGTTTGCCTCTCTTCCCCCGTCCCATGTTCATCTGTTCTGTTTCTTAAATTCCACATATCAGTGAAATCATATGGTATTTGTCCTTCTGATTTATTTTGCTTACATAACACTCTTTCATTCCATCCATGTTATTGCAAATGGCAAGATTTCATTCTGTTTTATGGCTGAGTAATATTCCATTGTGTGTGTGCATGCATATATATATGTGTGTATATACACACACACACACACACACACACATGCACACACCATATCTTCTTTATCCATTCAACAGTTAATGGACATTTGGGCTCTTTCCATAATTTGGCTACTGCTGATAATGCTGCTATAAACATCATGCATGTATCCCTTCAAATGAGTATTTTTGTATCCTTTGGGTAAATACCTAGTAGAGCAATTTCTGGATCCTAAGGTAGTTCTATTTTTAACTTCTGGAGGAACCTCCATACTGTTTTCCACAGTGGCTGCACCACTTTGCATTCCCACCAACAGTGCAAGAGGGTGCTCCTTTCTCCACATCCTCACCAACACTTGTTGTTTCTTGTGTTGTTAGTTTTAGCCATTCTGACTGGTGTGAGGTGGTCTTTCATTGTGGTTTTAATTTGTATTTCCCTAATGATCAATGATGTTGAGCATCTTTTCATGTGTCTGTTAGCCATCTGCATGTCTTCTTTGGAAAAATGTCTGTTCACATCTTTTGCCCATTTTTTAACTGGATTATTTGTATTTTGGTGTTAAGTTTTATAATTTCTTTATATATTTTGGATACTAACCCTTTATCAGATTTGTCATTTGCAAATACCTTCTCCCATTCTGAAGGTTGCCTTTTAGTTTTGTTGATTGTTTCCTTTGCTGTGCAGAAGCTTTTTATTTGATGAAGTCCCAATAGTTTATTTTTGCTTTTGTTTCCCTTGCCTCAGGAGATCTATCTAGTAAGAAATTGCTATGGCCCGTGTCAAAGAGGTTACTGCCTGTGTTCTTTACTAGGATTTTGATGGTTTCCTAGCTCACATTTAGGTCTTTCATCCAGAAAAATGAAACATCTTCTAAATTCAATGTAATAATTATTGTAAATTAGCAACTTTAATTCAACAAAACATAGGTTTTACTTTACTACCACATGTATTCTGAGTTAGAGATCTTATTCTATCTTATCTCACTTTATGCCAGCCATGGATATTACCTTCATCAAATAATAGAATGCCATGTTGGTGAGCCTCAGTGACTTTTCTTGCTTTATCCCCATATGTCAGTTGTCAAAACACAATCATTATCCCTCAGAATTATCACTAGAGTCTTAAGATCCATGTATTCCCTCTTAGCACCCATTTTGGTATTTTTTCCCTTTCCCAAAACAGAGTAATCACAAACTTTTCTGGAAAACTTACAAATATACTTTTATTTTAGCATCATAAAAAATAGCTGAATTCATAACTAATCAAAATGACCTATTTAGTTGTGCCAAATATTCATCTAAGGTGAGTCTATTCAGCCTCCATGGGCACACAGGCATTTCCCTGGGCACCGGATAAATGTTAAGACCTACAGCTTAATATATTGAAAGAAGAAAGTTCTGTTTAAAGTAAAATTCCAAAGAAATATTCTTTTTTTTTACTTTCTCCAGAAAAAAAAAAAAAACAGAGAATACTAGTTTTTTGTTTTTGCTTATTTTGCAAAATTCTGTAATAGAAAGGGAATTAGAAAATAGGCTTTGATTCCTGTTTTAAATCAATGGAATGATCAACATAATGTTTGCAAGGTCCTCAAAACTGAATATTTTTTCAGTTGTTATGTAATTTAATCTAGAATTTAAGTTATATTATACAACTGAATCTTCATTTCTATTCCTAGTATCACATCTTCTATGGAAACCTTATAAACCACAAACAAAACAAAGGGAGTTATTTAACATATTTTGAGTTTGCGTTTGTACACTGAAGTCATGACCTTGATCTTTCTTTCAATCTATTAACTTCAAGTAATATACAGTACCTAGACAATTCCAACAAAAGAATTCTAATATTTTTAATAAATTTCCACTGAGTGAAAATTATAGTATTTGATCCAGGAAGTAAAATCTAATGAAATATTTATATAATAATAATTTCTAATATTGACATCTGACTTTTCATCATGAATTCCCACCAAATATCTCCTTTGATCTCTACCTCAGTCCTGTTTGATAAGATGATTCACAAGTGTGTAATTTACTAGGTAACATACCCAGATTCTGAGCCCAAGAATACTGGGTTTGCTGAGATCCTGCTTTGAATACTGGAAGCATGTTCCAAGAGGCTTACCTTCTGCTAGAGAAAGAGATTCAACTTCAAAATATATTCAAGGAAGTTCCTTTAAGCTACCCCGTACAGATTTTCATCCTGAAGGTTTGGAAACTTCTTCAAAAAGTAGAAACAGCTTTGCTAACATAAATAAAGATGAAAGTTTTCTTTTTTTAATGCATTCAGTAAGTTCTATTTCTGTAGAGTTATGTAAAATGAATCATCTAATCCATGCCCCTGCCTCCATGTGAGATGATGCTATGACTAGTCATGTTTCAGATCATCAGAAGAATGTATGCACAACAAGATACCATATGTGTAGGCATTTGGATTAGATGAAGTTTACTTTAATGGGCTCCAGAGATCCCAAAAAGAGTTCTAAAAGCTTTTAGAAAAGGAATTGTTATGTCTAAGACAGAATAGAGACTTTGTTTTTTTTTTAATGTGACAATTCTAGAGCATTAAAAATAACAAATATAAAAAGTGATCCTGGAGCCTAGATTAACCCTTATATCCTTTACACTCTTTCTAGTAATTGAGATGCACTAATTTGCCTATTATTACAGCCTTGGTCCCATTTATTTTCAATGTAGCCAGCTGGGTTATGAATCTGTGCTAGTCTTGGTAATTTGTTTTATTTATTTGATCAACTTAAAATGATAAAATGTATATGAAAATGAACAATAAATGAGTTATTCCATTCAGATCTCTGCCCTATTGTTATATTTGCAGAAACATTCATTTTAAATTAATATATCATTTTAGCCTTCTGCTCCATATAATTTTATTTAGTTGAAAGCACTTATCTGACATTGTATTATATACTTAAAATTTTTTGTGTGTGTATAACATCTGTCTTCTCTACTAGAATATAAATCCCATATGGTCAATAACTTTGTTTTGTTTGCTGCTATATTATTAGCTCTTAAAAAGATAAATGTGACAGAGTAGGAATTCAATAAATATATAATAAATGAATAAATAGAAATTTAGTTATCTTCACTTCTTTAACTAATCCCTTTATAAAACCAATGTTAACTGGTGTGGAGCCTGTCATGATTTCCTCCTTTGAATATGTTTGTTGTTACATTTAGTTTGCTTATTTTTAATGGCATCATTGTAATACTTGCATATTTCAACTTGGACATCCATTTAATTAAATTTATTCACCTTTGTATTAGCATTTCTATGGGACAGACTTCCAAGGTGAAAATGCTGGATCAATGTGAGATATGAATACATATTGACAGATTACTTTTAAAAATGTGACAATTTATGTTTCTAAGAGTAATTTAAGAGAATTAACATTTCGCTACACTCTCTAAAATTATTTACCTGATACATGATGAATAGTATGACAACAGGTTTTAATTTTTACCTCCTTGTCTACTGGTAAAAATAACATTTTCATGTGACCATTGGATAACTGCCAAAGTTATTTATTCCACACAGGAGTTGGAGCTATAACCTTGGCCTTATCAATACCTACTTAAACTGAAAGTAGATTATATAAGGCTTATTAATAAACCCAGAAAGTTCAAATATGGCTGTCTGAGATGGTAAAATGACTATACATTAAAATGAATGTATATTAAAATTAGGAATAATTTTCTCATGTAAATTGGAAGGCAAATAGGTATGAGTACATGAATTTAATAATAATATGTTCTGTATTAAAGAGTTTACATATGCATATTCTTACTTTGACAAGTTAAAAACTTATATTTACTTCCCAACAGAATTATAATTTTAACTAACATAAAATAGTTGAGGAAAAGTATTAAATCCCAAAGTGATTTCAAGAGTGGATATTTATTTAAGATGTTAGATATAATCACAAGGTCATGTCCTGATTGGTTCTTTTGAAAGCTAATGAAAACAGACTTGGCAAATCCCTTTTCTGGTTTTTCTTTCCTAAGAATTTTTAAAATCCTTCAGCCTGTTGAACACCTTTTCACCCACTTCAGTCAATAGAAACTGTAGTTTTATAAGATTATTGATTATATCTTACTTCCCAAATCAAGAAAGTTTTTATCATTAATCTAATACATCATATTCTTACAAATACTTTAACTGTTCTTGATTTTATAGTGTTTTCCAGATGTTTCATATTTCAGATAATTTCTAAACACATTTTAAGATAATTTTCAATCTGTGTCTTATTGGCTTTAGGAGTTTGTAATTCATTTCCTCTTTTTCCTCTTTTCTGCTGTACTCTCATTAAACAATATCTTCATTAAAGATTTTCTAGAAGATAAAAGGTGACTGATAAATATTACAGGTTTGTCAGTAAGTTTTTAAGTGGGGTCTTTGGTAAGTAACCAACTCTAAGTTTCCATTTCCTACACCTCACATGTGCATAATAGTTGCTTTAAGTGATATACAAATGGTTGGCACATTGTAAATGCTTCTCTGTGTAATTTAACATCTTTGGTTTTCCGAGTGGTATTAACCAATTGATTATTGTAACAATTCTTAACTAATGATCACTGTTTTAAGAATGTTTAAATACTGTCCTATTGTTCAGTTATTTCTATTTCCTTTATTATGATTATCTATTTTATCATGCTTAGAAATTATTTTAAAAAGCACAAAAATGGTGTATTGTGATGCATTACTAATAAAGACCTAAACAAATTATTTTCCTTTCTAAGAGAATATTCTACTGGAGAACTGTAGATAAACCATATTCATACTTAAAAGGTTTCAGATTATTGATGTAAAGGTATTAGATCAGGCTCAATAAATAATACATTGAAGTGTGTTTCTGGAAAATGTTAATATTTACTTCAATTTTAATCATTTTGGAATAGTGTGCAAATAAGATTAAGGGAAGAGGTCACACACTTCAAATCTTCAGTTCTGGATAAAATCCCTCTCACCTGAATATTACAGTGTTTCCCAGTCATTTTACAAGTCTACACTTCACTTGATTTTCAAGGGCTTATGATATCTGGTCACCATCTCCAGTCATTTGCTTCTCCCTCCTTTATCCCCTGCTAACTATAGACATGATCGAGTATCTTCCTCTCTTCTGCTCATGCTGTTTCTCTTGAAATACGAATTATTTCACCTAACCTCCAAACCCTGACATATTTTCAAGGCTCCATCTTACATCTCTCCGCCTGCACTTCACGACCACTGAAAGATTGTCTATTGCTAATATATCACTTTCTTTAAAACTTTTACTCATATCCTGTTATGAACTGGAACTTAACTAGTTTTCTGTGGGTATCTCAGTTTTTGAGATTGTAAATTGTGGGGAGAGGAAACTGGGTGGGAGCCAGGTCATCGGTGTCCATAATATCTGGCTGAAAGGAAACAACCTATACCTATTAATTATTTAATTATTATTTAATTATTTATACTACTGCTCAATTGCTGTACTTTACACCTTAAAACTATTTTGGAAAGTATTCTGGGGAAAGTATTATAAAAACACATTATTTGATGCAATTAAGTTTAGATAAACCCAGAAGCAGAACAATAACATGGTCATTAATGGGGTTTGGGCTATGCAGAAAGCCAACATAAGCAATATAAAAACCATTTTACTTAATTACTTCTGGAAATAATAATAAATATTTTGAAATTTTAAAAAAGTATAATGCTCACCATCACACACTTTTATTGCAAAATAAAAATTAGATGATTCCCGAGTAGAACACTTTAAACTGCTTAAGAGAAATTGAGCAAAAATATCCTCATCAGACATTTATTAAATGTATAATTATGCAAAATTTTCTCCAATTATGATACATGCAGTCTTGCATTTTATTTATACTCCAAGAATTTATAATCAAAATGGCAGGGCTGGCAGACACAAAGATGCAACAAAAATACATTAAATAAGTACAAATATAAACTAAAAATTCGCTTAATAACATTTCTATCTTACATAATATTTTAAAATTAGAACGAATTTGCATAAGAAAGAGTATAGAGTAGTAATACAAAGAACACAGAGGTAAAACATACTGTTTCAAAGTACGTTTGCTTTGTTTTTTAAAATAGAGAAAATAATTGTTCTTGCTAAAAAATAGTCTTGGTTCATCATTTCTTTAGAATTTTGTGTCTTCTGTCTTTCATTATTAACTTTGTCACTCCTTCCCATTCCCTCTGAAGTGTTTTTGTATAGTTTGAATTCTATATTTTTTCTTGGTATTTCTTGTTATTTTCTTGTTTCATTTCACTTATGCTTATGTGGGGGAATATTATAGAATGTCTGTGCTGCTATAGAATGTGTGAATTGTTCTAGACTTCCTTCACTTATATCATAAGGCCTGTTGGCCTTCTATCTTGAGGAGCTGGGCAAAGTGTACCATCTACTTTTCTAAGACTGAGTATTCAAGGAGGTATTAGAGAAGGCAACAGGGATAAGTAGGGCTAATCTATGGCTGATACTTTGTTAGCAAACTGAGCACAGGAACTTTAGCAAAATTTTATTAAATGCCCTGTAAAAAGAATCATGAAGGAATAGCATCCATGTTGGTAAGATACCAACAATAACGCTGTTCTGTTTTTCGTAGTTCAAGTTATTAAGCATTTTCTCTTTCCTTGTTTGTCTGGTGCTTCTCTGTCTATATATATAGAAAAATTATATGTATATGTAATATATAATGTATAAAGCTGATAATTTACTAAGAATTATGGTTCTATCTTTTATTTTAAAGATTTTATTTATTTATTTGACAGAGAGAGAGACAACGAGAGAGGGAACACAAGCTGGGGGAGTGGGAGAGGGAGAAGCAGGCTTCCCGCTGAGCAGGGAGCCCGATGGGACTCGATCCCAGGACCCTGGGATCATGACCTGAGCCGAAGGCAGATGCTTAACCAACTGAGCCACCCAGGCGCCCCAAGAATTATGGTTCTATCTACACATATATGATTCTCCTATACTGAGAAGTATGTATTGTGCAGGCCCCATGCCTTCGCACGGCTTACATAATGCTTGCCACATAATAATGATTTAAATGTAATATGCATGCCATGTGTATGTATACACACACACACATTGTTTTTATATTAATATTTTGTATATATACACAGCATATATTTGTTCATTCCTTGTTGGATTAGGGAAAGGAAAATTTTGTGACTTGCCTTTAGCCAACCATTTTTATCCAAAAGACAAGTGAAGCTTTTCCAACTGCCAGATTCTAGCTATTTGTAACACATAATTAAATCCTATCAGGAAGAAACAGTATATGGAATTTCTTTTACTATGAATCTGTTGAGATAATTTAGAGTCATCTCCTAGAGCTAACGGATTTAAAACAGTACAATTCTAATCAATTATATAAACAAATATAGTATTTTAGCTAGAATATTTGGTATCAAAATATTGTAACAACCTAAATAGCTTAGATCCTATATCTGAAAATAAAAAGAAAACATCTATGCACTGCACACACATTTATATTTATGTATATATATATGCATATATAAAATATTATGTTATTTTTGGGGTAAAACTGCTTTATTTCAATTATCATAGTTGGAAATATGTCTGGATCTACCCAAGTTGAAAGGAATCAGATGATAATAAATCTCACTTTTCCGATTGACGGTAAGGTAGTGGTGTCAGGTACTGGGTTTTCCAGATTTTCTATATTCAGAGAGGGTTTCAATTTGTCTGCATTAAATTTCCCAATAATTTCCATCCATTTTCCCCCAAAATATGTGCATACTCAAGCTAAATTCAAAGCTATAATTAGCTAAGATAAAGATTAATGAGATTTTATAAAAACAAAGATGACTTGCAGTACAAACTGTCTCCATTATAATTATAGTGTGGTGTTCTGGTCACTAGTGTATTTTAAAACAACAATTTTGTAAGAAATCATAACTCATTCATTTTAGTTAGAGCTCAGCTGTAGAACCAGATTTCTAGCTTCAAAATGACAGGAACTTCCAGGAGAATAAAGCATATTGATTTAGCACTGAAAATCCTTCTTCTTTTAATCACTGCCATGTGACCTGTCTGGAAGGGTGGCTATGACTTCAATCTGATACAAATGTTGTTGATTGGAAGCAAAGTAATGAAAGTTAAACAGAGTGGCAGGTTGTCAGCACAGATTCTCTCTGCTTCCCAGTATGTGTTGTACAAGGCCCCACGGCTCCAATATGGCTTATATAATGCTTACAGCATAATAATGATTTAAGTGAGGACGCTCACTCTCATATTCAGGCTTGATTTACTGCTTGAGCCAGGATAACTCCTTTTAGAATGTCTGGAACAGCAGGTTGTCCACTAATATGCATAGCAATGAGTTCTATTTTTAAAGTCACTGCTTCTCAGCAAGTGATATGTTTCCCTGAAGATTCACAACTAGAAGCATTGTCCTGAAGAAAAATCCTTCACACATTGCTTTTCTATTAACTCACAAGCAAACTACAGTGTTGGAGGCTAAGATGATGGGTTTCTGTTTTAAAATTTACACTATACATTGCAAGTTTTCTTTTGAAAAATAAGAATGCGAACTATGGTAACAAAATGTATGATCGGTTTGTTTTCCCTGTTAGGAACTGCTTAAATATTTACTGATCCAATTAAAAGAGTAGAAACTCTGGTTGCACTGCATAAAGTTGTTTTATATTTTTTAGTGGCTAGTACCACATGCTATCTTTATAAATAGTAGTCAGGACTTTTCCTTTGGGCAAGGTTTTCCATTATTAAACTTTCCATGCCCTAAAAACAAAATTCTTTCTGGCTATATAATGGGATATGCCAAATTGCTAATGGAAGGAACAGTTTTCATACAGTACACACATATACACACACGCATACACATGTACACACTAATGTACATACATATAAAAACGCAAATGTAGATATGACTTAACCATACTCTTCAGTTCATGATTAATTTCATTGCTCTGTAGTAGGAAAACTCTTGGCTCTACTTTGATTTTTCTTTTCCTCTCCAATTCATCATATTCTTATTCCCTTCATCTCTATATGTACCCATTCTAATCTGGTTACTATATGTGAATGATTATGCATGTGTTATATAAACTATGTAGGGCTGGCTTGGGTACATGGATTCAATGTGTGTGTGTATATATATATATATATATATATATATATATGGGGGTTTTCCTCAAGATTACTTTCTGTTTCTTAGCTTTTTCAACACAAGTCTATCCATTTTGTTACACGTCAGGGATGATATTCCATATTCTTAACAATTTACGGCATGAGAACCAAACAATCAAAATTGATAGTGGCAGCAAACAATAGTTGAAGCCATCTATCCAAGCACCTCCTGGCTGAATATCAGGTCTGTTGAATGGGCCTTGTGTAATTTCAATAAGGATTGTCATACTGCATTACAGAAATTTGGTTTTATATGTTACAACTATCTCATTTCAATTTTTAAATCATCTTTTTTCTCTTGGTGACTCTGTGAATGAACAGAATTTTTTTAATGGTTCTTAGGGGTTCCTTTACTACTTGCCTTATTGGGTCTCATTTAGAAAATCTTTTCCAGCCCTGAGGTCATAAACATAGGACCTTTATTTTCTTCTGAAAAAGTATAATTTTGCCTTTCAAGTTTAAAAATTAATGAACTATAAATTGATGTGTATGTATGGTGTGAAAAAAGAGTCTGATTCATGTTTTTCACCATTCAACATGAAGTAAAAACTCTCCCCAGTAATCTTCAGTGCTAGTTCTGTCATAAAGTTTCCCTTTATGTGTGGCATTGTCCTGCTCTTCAAGAGGAAATACTGCCCATGTCTTACCATTAAGTGCGATACTTGATGTTGTTGCTGAAGCCATTGTATTTTAATAGTAATGACTCCGTGTGGTTGTAAAAGTTCTTCATACCCATAATTTTCTAAAAATTATAGTTTTATCTTGACTGTTAAATTCAATCATTTTTTTTCTAGTTTTATTGACATGATCACATAAGTTTTGCCCTTATTTTTATTTTTTTAAGATTTTATTTGACAGAGAGAGACACAGCGAGAGAGGGAACACAAGCAGGGGCAGAGGGAGAGGGAGAAACAAGCTTCCCATGAAGCAGGGAGCCCAACACAGGGCTCTATTCCAGGACCCTGGGATCACGACCTGAGCCGAAGGCAGATGCTTAACTGACTGAGCCACCCAGGCCTCCCAAGTTTTGCCTTTATTAATAAAGAGAACTTTAGTGAATGTTTTTCTAATGTTAAAACAACTTCCATCTCTGGGAACAAACTCATTGTCAACTTTGCCAAAACACAGTATCTTTTCTGTATATTGCTTGACTAGGTTCCCTAATTTTATCTTTAGTATTTTGGCATTAATATAAATTAATGAGATTTGCTTTTCATGTGTAATCCTTATCAAATCTGGAGGCCAAGTTTATGTGAACTCCATAAAAGGAGTTTTGGAATATGCTTTTTTCTTTATTCTACACCCTGGATTAGTTTGAAGATCTATGGGATTATATTTTGCCTCACAGTTTTATTGGTCTTATTGGTAAAACTGTCTCACTTAGAGTTTGCCTTGTTTTTTTTTTTTTTTTTTTTTAAAGATTTTATTTATTTATTTGAGACAGAGAGAATGAGAGAGAGAGAGAGAGCACATGAGAGGGGTGAGGGTCATAGGGAGAAGCAGGCTCCCTGCCGAGCAGGGAGCCCGATGCGGGACTCGATCCAGGGACTCCAGGATCATGACCTGAGCCGAAGGCAGTCACTTAACCAACTGAGCCACCCAGGCGCCCTAGAGTTTGCCTTGTAAGGAGTTTAGAATATGCTAGACATTGTCACTCAATTGTTCAAGTCTCTTAAACTCCCCTTCATACATTCCATTTTCTTGCTGTGATTCTTTTTGGATAACATTTTTTTTCAAATCTATCTTCCGTTTGACTAAATTTGTGTTCTATTTTCCTAGTCTACTACTTAATCTCATTCCTTTAACTTTTGATTTCAAACATTTCACTATCTTAATTCCTAAATTGTCTCCCAATTTTCTACTTTTTTAAAAATATTTTATATCCCTGTTGTATTTTTGAAGTACTTTAGAAAGAATGTATTTTATTCTATTCTGGTTCTGGTAACTGCCATATCTAAAGATTTTACAAATCCACATCCTCTGTTTTTGCTGTGGCTTGTAGGGAAGTAATAATATTTTCATGTTTCTACACAGTTACAGGCTTCCTGAACACAGAAAACTGGAACCTATGTCTTAGTACAAGCCTAGGAAGTTAAAAGATGATAAAATAGAGAACTCCAGAAAGATTTGCCTCCCCAAAGGCATACATTTACATTCAAAAGGGGAATCCAGAGTTGATCATTAACACACCAAAGGATTTGGTTTGTTTGTTTGTTTTTAGGAAGACTTGGTTTTTCCCTCAGGGAGTTGATAAGGAGGTCAGCTATCCAATATATACTCCCATGTTCTTCATTTGGGGAGCTTCTCCTATATCACCTTCCTTGGTGTACATTCCAGGAATAACCATCCACATCTCATCACATCACTCTGAAAGGGGAAAATATGGAGTAGGCAATTTATGTTGTTACTGCTATAATAGTTTGCCTTGATTCTGAAATCTTGTTTTTGTTTTCAAAATAAATAAAAATAAAGGCAATCTATGGAATGGGAAAAGATATTTGCAAATGACATATCTGATAAATGGTTGGTATCCAAAATCTATAAAGAACTTATCAAACTCAACAACCCCCCAAAAACAAATAATCTAATTAAAAATGGGCAGAAGACATAAACAGATATTTTCCCAAAAAAGCATACAGATGGTCAACAGACATGAGAAAAGATGCTCAACATCATTGATCATCAGGGAAATACAAATCAAAACTACAATGAGATATCACCTCACACCAGTCAGAATGGCTAAAATCAGCACCACAAGAAACAGCAGGTGCTCACGAGAGTGTGGAGAAAGGGGAACCCTCTTGCACTGTTGGTCTATTTATGGGAATGCAAAGTGGCGCAGTCACTGTGGAAAACAATATGGAGGTTCCTAAAAAACGTAAAAACAGAACTACCCTATGATCCAGCATTTGCACTACTAGGTATTTACCCAGATTTTTTTTTTCTTTTTCTTTCTTTTCTTTTTCTTTTTTTTTTTTTTTTTTACTGTGAAAATCTCTTATTACTGTCTCTTGTGGCAAAATAACATTTTGTACAAGTAAGTCACCTAGTTTACTTTGGACACAAAGACAATACAAACTGGAATGAGAATCTTAGGTGAAGGGGAAAGAGGAGAAAGGACAGATCATGTCATTGATGTTTCTTATATTCTGTGAAAAACAGATTTACAGGGGAAAAAATAGACTTTCACAACTTCAATGACTACATGATCCTTTGTAAAACAAGGGGTAAATCTGCCTCCACCAGGCCCTTCTTGTGACAAAGATGTTCTGTAACATGGAATGTGAGGAAATGATGAGTCGATGATCAGGTGTTTACAGCAGGTAAATACCTGGTATTTTGTCCAGAATACAAAAATACTAATTCAAAGGGATACATGTACCTCTCTGTTTATAACACCATTATCTACAATAGCCAAATTAAGGAAACAGCCCAAGGGTCCATTGACTGATAAATGGATAAAGAAGATGTGGTACATAGACATACACAATGGAATATTACTCAGCCATAAAAAAGAATGAAATCTTGCCATTTGCAACAACATGGATGTACTTATACAGTATTATGCTAAGTGAAATAAGTCAGAAAAATACAAATATCATATGATTCCACTCATATGTGGTATTTAAGAAACAAATGAGCAAAGGGAAAGAAAAAAGAGAGAGAGGCAAACCAAGAAACAGACTCTTTATTACAGAGAACAAACTGATGGTTCCCAGAGGGAAGGTGGGGGAGGGGAGTGGAGGAAATAGAGGATGGGGGTTAAGGAGTCCATTTGTTGTGATGAGTCCATGTGTTGTATGGAAGTGTTGAATCACTATATTAGACACCTGAAACTAACGTTACATTGTGTTAACTAAATGGAATTTAAATAAAAACTTAAAAAATAAAACTTATTAATGACTTCTCTGATGTTTTTACTGTGAGCTATTAATTTTTTTCTCAAAAACCTGTTCAAATTCTTTGAGGCTTGGGTAAAGGTGAACTACACAAAAAATTTTTCTTTTTTTCTTTTTTTAACACATCTCAGGGTATTGCTTCTAGCGGTATAATTGTAAGCAAATGGTTAAACTTTCTCTGCTTCAGTTTTCTCGGTTATAAAATTTAAATAAAAACATTTTATGTCATTTTTGCATAAATAATAAAAATATTAAATATATAAATACAGTGCCTAAAAATAATCAGTGATCTATTAATGTTGTTATAAATATTCTACTATATTAAAATTTTATCAGCTAACTTTAAAACATCTAATTAGGACTATTTAGAAATGTTTGCCAAATGTTTCAAATTATCTTTATATCATAAAAAGTAAGAACAATGGGAAAATGTATTGTGATCAACTATTTGCACAGCATTCTTCAAGTCACTATAGACATAAAAATGTAAGACTAATCCCCTCCCTGCATGATTCTGTAATCTAGATGGGAGATATGGCATATGCATATAAAGAGAATAAGCAACAATTTAAATAAAACTATGGTACCTACTAAATTAACAGAGATGGCTATGAGAACAACTTTCAGGAGGAATGAGAGGTGAGTATAGACTAGAGTTGCTGAGGAAGGCTTTAAGGAGAATTCAGACTCTTAGAAACAT
This sequence comes from Halichoerus grypus, assembly GCF_964656455.1. Taxonomy (NCBI): domain Eukaryota; kingdom Metazoa; phylum Chordata; class Mammalia; order Carnivora; family Phocidae; genus Halichoerus; species Halichoerus grypus. The sequence continues at coordinate 115,335,338 of NC_135712.1, forward strand.
TATTGTAGCTAAGTTCTTACATTGTAAAATAACAGAATATTATGTAGAGATAAAATGGGATATTTTAAATCTCTAAAACAACCTTTAAGTTTGGCTAAAATTCAATATGGGAGAAAAAAATAAAATATATAAAATGTAGACTACTGGGAAAAAAACAGAAAGGGGAAGAGAAACAACAGACAAGTAGGATAAATACAAAACAAGCATTTACGACAGATGTATAGCCAACCGTACCTGGAATTGCATTAACTATAAAAGGACTTAACTCAAAGTCAGATATTAAACAGAATAAAATAATTCTCAACTGTATGTTGTTTAAACACACATAATCACACACACATTTTAAATACCAAAAAAAAAAAAAAAGGATTTAAAATCGATTTCCAAGAACCTTAAGAAAATTTTAAATTCCAAGAGACACCAAGACACATAACAAAATAGGAAGGCACACTATGTTCTTAGAGATAGAATCTCAGTATCACAAAGATTTCAGTTCTCACTGAAGAGAGATAAACTTAATTTTAACTCAGATTCAGTCTAAATTTCATGTGGAACTTGTTTTAATTTTTTTTTTTTTTTTTTTTTTAAAGATTTTATTTATTTATTTGAGAGAGAGAGAATGAGAGAGAGAGAACACATGAGAGGGGATAGGGTCAGAGGACGAAGCAGACTCCCTGCCGAGCAGGGAGCCCGATGCGGGACTCGATCCAGGGACTCCAGGATCATGACCTGAGCCGAAGGCAGTCGCTTAACCAACTGAGCCACCCAGGCGCCCCAGGAACTTGTTTTAATTTTGAAGGATGTGAAGATTTTAGTTAATAAAAAGTATAGTTGTTAAGAACTGTGAAACTCTGAGATTTTATCCAACTTGCAAACTGACAAATTAGCTCACCAGAGCTTCAATATTCTTGCAGAAGACACAAGAATCCTGAGCTCAGAAACAAAGGATATTATCACACACAATGATAGCAGTTGTTACATTATTTATGTTTCTTTGTACCAGAGCTCTTGTTCCCAGAGGGTAACAGGAGGAGGACCAGATGACAAATGCATAAACAGTTGGTTACATTATAGAAGAGAAACTCTGGCTTAAGAAAAGAGGAATATTTTATAATGGGCATTCAACTTGCCTACTCTATGTTCTGAAGGAAAAAAAAAAATCTTTTTCACTGAGCAGGAAACATGCCTGTCCTTTGCTTCACAGGAAGATCCTATCCCCATCTTCTAAGCCTGTTCTATATAAGCACCTAGAACATATGAGCTACCTTTCATTCATATTTTAAACCTTTTTTTTTTTACTTTGCAGTAATTTTAAACCTATAGAAAAGATTTACCAATTGTCAATTCTTACATTTACCTTCTATCTCCACAACCCCACCCATCTCTTCTTTCTCCCCCCCTCCCCACGCCCCTTCATTTGGTCTCTTTTTTAGCCATTTGAAGGTAACTTAAAGACATAAGGCTATATTATCTCTTAACACTTCAGTGTATCTTTTTTTTTTTTTAAGATTTATTTATTTGAGAGAGAGAGAGAAAGCAAGTGCACATGGGGGAGAGGAGGGGCAGAGAGGGTTTTTGGCAGACTCCATGCTGAGTGTGGAGCTCAATGTGGGGGATCCCACGACTGGAGATCATGACCTGAGCCGAAACCAAGAATAGGATGCCCAACAGAATGTGCCACCCAAGTGCCCCAACACTTCAGTGTATATTCCTTAAAAATCACTGTATAACCATCAAATTCCAGTAATTAACATTTGTGTAATACTACCTTTTAAGCCACAGACTATTTGATTTCACGAAATGTTACAATAAATTCTTTTATGGACCCAGGAGCTAATCCAGTACCAGTAAACATTTAGTTGTTTCAAAATATATCCTGGATATATATCCATATATATATCCCTGTTATAAACAGGGATATATCCATACTTCAAAATATATCCTGGATATATATCCATATTTCATAACATGACTCCCATTTTAGCATTCTGACCCCTGACACCATCATTGTCCTATAATCTTTCTTAATTTTAAGTACTTTTCTTTTATTTACTTTTTAAGATTTTATTTATTTGCTAGAGAGAGAGCCAGCGAGAGTACAAGCAGGGGAAGTGGCAGGCAGAGGGGAAACCAGGCTCCCTGCTGAGCAAGGAGCCTAACGCGGGACTCCATCTCAGGACCCGGAGGTCACGACCTGAGCCTGACAGATGCTTAACCAACTGAACCACCAGGCATCCCAATACTTTTATTTCTGATAGAGAAAATTACTAAATTATTTTTGTATCACAATTTTTATACAAATTTTAAATGAGGTCTTATTATTCTTGAGTTATTTTAACATAACAATAAATATGTTGTACAATAATGTAATATATGTGCCAAAAAAGAACTGATCATATTCTGGATTCATGCAAGCACAGATTATTTTCTTTTAAATTCCCCTAAATGGGCGCCTGGGTGGCTCAGTCGTTAAGCGTCTGCCTTCGGCTCCGGTCATGATCCCAGGGTCCTGGGATGTAGCCCCACATCCGGCCCCCTGCTCCGCGGGAAGCCTGCTTCTCCCTCCCCCACTCCCCCTGCTTGTGTTCCCTCTCTCGCTGTGTCTCTCTCTGTCAAATAAATAAATAAAATCTTAAAAAAAAAATTTCCCCTAAAAAGATGCAGCAAAATATGCCAGCAGTGTTTAATAAAATTTACAACTGAATGACTTTTATCTATAAACTTTCAAAAGGTTCAAATTAAATGACATATTTAAGTATAAGTACAATACAAATCAGAACTATGCAGTAGCACTGAAATAGCATCTGAAAAAGGCCTCTTCTTAAATATGCAATATTGTTCTCCACTTATTAACAACACACTATCCTATAATTTACCCATCATACTGCTACAGAGAGGAAAAGGAAATTGCTAATACTAAGACACTCGGCAAAGTAAACATGGGTATATTGTTTGTAATACTTTTAAGTTAACGGAGTATAAAATTCCCTCCATGAATGGTTGAGAGCAACTGCTCTAAAAATCCCAATGAAATATTAAAATTACTGTTCTTTGAAGTTTTCCCATATCAGAGGAAGAAATATACACACACAAAAAAGTGAAGGTAGTTTCTTTTTTGTTTAAGCCTGTGAGTATAATAATTGGGAAACTGAAGCAAATTCAATTTTTTAGTGAAGCTTGGGGAACGTGAAGTCTCATTTAGATATTTCAATATATAGCGTTCTCTCCTACAGACATGGTACAGATCAAAAGAAATAATCCTGTGATATGTTTTCAGGATGAACAGGGCAAAATGGAAATACGCTTCTTCCCCGAAGACACTCTTCAGTTTCCCAGCAATAGAGATGCTTTTATCCAAGCCTATATTGCCAAGGTGATCATGAGGCTTTAGGGGACAGGGAAAGTGTAGGTTTTATCTTGTGCCCCTCTAAGAGGAAAAATCAAGCCTAGCTTTATAGGATAGACTATATGTAGTGGCCTCACATGATTGACCCTAGGACCTGACTTTTAGGGTCCAACTGCATGGACCAACTGACTTTTGTCTCACATTTCCCTTAAGTTCTTCTTTCCAGTTTATCTTTTTAACTCAGGCAAAAGATTCCACCCATTGTCAAAGCATATCCCAAGATAGAAACTGAAGCTACCTGCAAGGCAATAATGATTGCCCTGACAAAGAGCTCCTGAGGCCCGAACCACCCAGACCAGTTTGAGCTCAACCTCCCACTCACGCCTGCACAGATGGTCCATGGAGTGACCAGCAACCCATGGAGTGGCAACAGTTACCTCTACCTCCTTATAATACTAAAATCTCAGCCCAAGGAGGAGCACAAGCCTCATTTACATAACATATAATGTATGCATGGGCATGTTTCCTTAATACGCATGCATAACCTTTTGCCTGCCTCTACACACAACGACGAACCCTAAATAAAAGGAATCCACTCACTGCTGCTCAGGAAGTCACAGCTTTGGAAGCTATTCCCTATGATCTCCTTATTTGCTGCAAATAAAGTTTCCTCTGTGGGACAACTCCACCTGGTGTCGTCTCTATCTGTGACTCACCAGGGAGCGAACTCACATTTGTTTGGTTACATCATGAGCCATTGGACTGATGCCTTAGAAAAGAAAGGGCTCTAAATTTGTATTGGGGAGACCAGGAATCGCACCTTGTTTTTGTAAGGCCACATCTTATAACTTGTATCATCTTCAGATTCTTTAACTCCGAGGAACAATTTTTTGAGGTATATTGATGATTAAATTAAATGATCCATGTAGAAATACTCTTTAAAATATTTATGATAATGTATAGTACAATTCCTTGAAATTACTTAGTTGTAACTAATTCTTTTTGTTAAATCCATACACAGAAAACCTTCAAATATGATAGAAATCGGTAATTATGAATGGGGAAATATCAAAACAATGTACAGAAAAAAAATTTTGACCCAACAGAGAGTTGATGGTTATCCCTTCTACCCATGAGGAGCTCTACACTGAAACCTTTCCCTCTACCCAAGCCTGCTCGCACTCTTTCAGAATGAACATGCCACCTACAACCAGAGCCTTGCAGTTCTGTCCTTTCTCTGACTTCAGGCCTGCTATACTTGGGGCTCACTCTGGCCAACATCATCATCAGGAACTTAACTACCTCTCCAATTTTAATCACCAGTGTTGAAACTCTGATCGTGACTTCCTATATTTTATTTTTCACTTTGTCTTATTCACTTATTCTTCATTTCCATTTAGATATTTATACTATGACATTGCATTTTTCTCCTCATGTATCAGTTTCTCCTGATCTCTGTTTAATCCCAAACTAGCTCAGATCCCATGGTTGGTCATCAAATTGCTCTATCATAATCATCCTTTACTCTCTTATACCTCTATCCTTCAACACATATCTTAGCCAAAATTCCAGCCCCTGATTTTACCATTTCTTCAACCAGATATCTTACATTTTCTTCCCCCAATTTTATTTTTCTAAAGTTAAGAATTGCTCTGGTTCTTTTGAAACATCACCAAAATAATCTTCATCTTGGTGGTTTTTCTCAAGAGCTCCACTTTTTTAGGATGAAATACCTACACCTTTTACCTCATTAAGTCCTACTCCTCTCTTTAGACTCAACCCAGCATTCACCTTGTCCAAAAGTCTCACATGATCATCTCTAGATGGAAGGTGTACCTGATGTCTGCTCCCATGGCTATTTTTTTTTAAATTTTATTGTCTTATTTGAGTTCCCACAGAAATATTCAGACAAGGATTCAAGGGCAGGTTGTTTATTTGGGAGGTGATCCTAAGAAACACTGTTAGCAGATTGGGGAAGTGAGACAGGGAAGAAAAGGAGTTAATAAAGGTATATATATATATATTTTAAAGTTATCATTGTGGATGATTAAAGCTTAATTCCACTTGGGAACCTCGAAACCAATGCAGAACATGCCAATAGAATTATCCAACTCTAATCATTCATTGGTAGAGTGCTCCTTGATGGAAACAGTTAATTCCCTGGCACTTCTGACCTGTCCTTCACTCACGTGGAATAGGCCCCAGCATCTAAAAAGTTACTACTTAGAAGTAGCTGGTGGTAATCAGGCTCTCATGCAAGGAAATTATAAGTTATAAAGGAGATATGAGTAAGGTACTGATGTATCTGCTACATGTATTTACCATGATATAATTATTTTTTGTGCATGCCTTCTAATAGACTATGAAGCTCCTTGATGGAATGTATAGGTGTATGTGTATGTCTGTATGTGTATCTTTACTTTCTTGTCACCTAATTAGGTAGTCATGAAGTAAATATTTGTACACAACTGAAAAACAGAATGTTCAAAAAAAAAATGTTCAACTCTTCTGGCCCTGCTAATGGGTTTAGTACTGATAATACATTAAATATTGGATTATTATTTCTAAAACTATTACTGATTAGAAATAGCATTATGTTATAAATACACCTAAGCAATAGTACAAAAATGAGTTTGGGAGATATTTGGAAATTCACTCCTATTTCAACAAGGAAAACATGTAAGACTTTCGTACTTTTTATATTTTAAAAAAAGATCTGTTTATTCCTGAAACATGTTTCTTTTACTAGCCATTTCAAATGATGGATAAAAAAATTATGTTCATGGCCTTCACATGATGTTGTGCCGCAAAATGTAGAATAATAGTTCATAATCAAAGCAGATCCATCCTACATTATTTGTCTAAGGACTATGGAGAAAAAAGCTTGGACATTTTTTTCTATTCAAATAATGGAAAAAGTGCATTCTAACACAGATGTTGGTATATTATATATTACAATTAAAATTAAAAGATGTCATATTTTCAGAATGTAACTTTGAATCTCTTTTACCAGCTAGTCAGGAGACCAAGAACAAATGTCCATGTGGGATTGCAACAGTTAGTGGAAATTATATTTTCTCTATTAAGTTTGTCATGATCCACATGGAAAGTCAGAAATATTATCTCCCCATCATATCATTCAATAAAGTTTAAAACTTTGTACACATATGTCAATTATTAAAACAGGAGAATAACGCTTCTACTGTAGTTTCTGGAGAATTCTGACCTACTGTCAGTCAGTTTGACATTTATGCAGCAAACCCAGCTCTCTAGTTCAGCCTAATATCATGCAAATTATAGGAAAAGCGTTTTTAGATAAAGTGAATGGATTGGGGGTTGGTGAGCAAACATGCCAAAGTGGCTTAGTTGTGTTCTATGCATTAATTCATTTGCACCTATAAAAATGTAAATGATTTAGTCTGGAAACGAAAGTACCTTGCATCTCGGTATGTTAGTTTATATTGGATCAGCAAATTATTTAAACAAATGAGTGAGGTGTCAAAATAAGCTACTGAAGAATGCCAGATGGCCCTGACTCATCTTCTTCTAGTTAATGCTTGTCAGTAATAAGATAATTTGAATAAAATAAATTATTCCCTTTAAAAAGGAAACTCATCCAACATGTAAAATAAACATAGATTAGTGTTTATTGTGCCCAAACAGATTTCCTGGCAAAGAAAATATAACTTTATTCATGTACATCACCACAGCAGTAAGAGAGACATATGTTCTTATTTAGATGTGTTTGTGAGAATTATGCATGAAAACATCTCATTCATTAACATTGAATGTTAACATATCCAAAGGAGAGTTGTTAGTTTAGTTTCTTTAAATAAGAAATTTCATAAGATATCAACTGAAAATTACGGCAGTTCCCTAAAATCTCATTTGGGTATATTCCTCCAGCTTACGTCAATGCTGTGAATCCATTAATAAAAAGCAAAGCAATAAAAATCATTCCCGACATAGCAAAATATGCTTCAAACAAGAATGCCTTCATAGGTAGACAAGCAAGTAAAAAGGAGGTTTCTCTACAGTGTTTAGAAACAATCATCCCACTAAACTAACTCAAAAGTTTTGCTTTTCAAATGGTGTGAATTTCCCTCCCTATTTTTAGAGAAGGCAGGTCTGCCAAGTATAATATAAAGACCTGTTGACTAGGAGTGATGAGACAGGTGTCCAGGCCTCACTGTACATCAGAAGTTAAACAGACTTGGGCCAGGCTTTAAATGTTCTAAAGGCTTTCTTTTAAGAAAATATAGAATAATAATTTTGTCATGTTTACATCATTGGTTTATTCTTATATAATTAAAGTGATGGATATAAAAGCACTTTGCATTATCAGTGAAGAATATAGTTTTTAATGCAGACATTTTATAACTGCTTTTGAAGGATGTAAAAAGAGAGCTGAATATTACTATGCCATGTTCATTTATGGAATGACTAAACATTGTGGCCATGTCAGTTTTCCAAACACCAATCTATACATTCAAAAAATAACAAAAAAAAATTTTTTGAAGAATCTGACAATCTTTCCAAATTTTGCTTCAAAGACTAAAGATCTACTGATAGTTAAGTCATTTTAAAGAAGAGGGTGCAGGCTATTGTTACAGGATTTTTATTCCCTTAGTGTCCAAAGTTCTTGGTCAAGCCACTTCAAAGAATGAAGAGGTAGACCAGATGAAGAGTGGTGGGCAGCAAGGCAAAGTTTATTGAGCAATAGTATAAAGCTCCCAGAGAGGGAGGGGACCGGAGAGGATTGCCATTTTGGTGTTCAAATCTAGGGGGTTTTTATAAGCTCTTTTGCAGAACTACCTTGAGCATCCTGAGTGTGGGCCCCCTGTGGAGTGGGTGCTAAGGTGTGCCAATCAGGGCTTGCATCAAGCACCCATCTACTTATTGGGTTATTATTTACGTGTTAATAGTCTTTTGGGCTGATATCTGGAGACTGACTGTCTCAACTTGTGATAATGACCAATGTTTTATGGTTGATTGTTCTGTTTCAGGATGTTTTGCAAAAGTCACTTCCGTAGAGGCTACTGTAGACAGGATGTTCTTGTGGTCTTGTCTAAGCTGTAAAACAGGATGTTAGTGCGGTTTTGTCTTAGCTGTCCCAGCTCCCTGTTTTCCTGTTGGGAACCCTGGCCCTGACTACCTAAGTGTCCAACTAAGTCCTAACACTATGAAATATCCCTAGATCTTTGGAATAGAAAAGAGATTTCCAAAGTACATATACCTAGAAACTTTGATATGATTAAGGTGACCATATAACCCAATGGTCCATGGTGCTAGGAAAGCTGGCTAACTAGGTAAGAAAAATAAACCTGAATCCCTGACTAATATGGATCCTGATAAATCAAAGACCTAAATGTAAAGAGTAAAACCATAAAGTCAAAGAAGAAAATTCAGGTTACTATCACTGTGAGGTAGGTTAGGAAGGGAGTCCTCAATAGGATGTCAAAAGCACTCACTCTAAGGCAAAATACTGATTGACTTGACGACATCTGTTGAAAGTTTAGCTAAGCTAAACTCCATGTTATTGCTGCTTTAACACCCATTTTGTTTGGCTAAGCAGCCTTCAGGGACCTTAAACAGACACTATATCCCTCACATAAGTGCATGCCATGGATAACAGCCCTCAGAGGTACAAGCAGATACTAAGTTCCTGACACCATTTCTCCAATAGCTCTGTGATCTCCCCTGCCTCCCAGTGCTTTCCCTTTATGGGCCTCTTAGATAAAACCCTCATGTGGCTTACCAAAGCCCTATTTTTTTGGTTTGAATTAATCAATCTGGCCTTAGCCCAAGAATCCAAAAGCACTCTATCCACAGATCCTAATAAAGGTCCCAGATCCTGCCTCTCTCTGTTTGCACTCTGTCTTGACTTCCTTGTGTGGCCCTTCCAGGTATTCTGGGTATTTCCTTCAGGGCCTGTGATGAATTCCTAACATCAAAGATTTTATTTAATGAAAGATAACACAAATGTATGTACCAGACCTGATGACATTCTGGGAGAAGATACTTAAGATACTAAAACTAATAAACCATGAAGATCTAGAATACATAAGAAAACTCCTACAAATTAATAAGAACATGATGAGAACCAGATTTAAAATGGTGGAGGAATTTTCTTTTCTTTTCTTTTCTTTTTTTTTTAAGATTTATTTATTTGAGAGAGAGAGATTGCATGGGTGAGCATAAGTAGGGGAAGAAGCCGAGGTGGAGTGAGACAGAGAATCCTCAAACAGACTCTCAAATGAGCATGGAGCCTGACTTGGGGCTAGATCCCAGAACCCCGAGATCATGACTTGAGCCAAAGTCAAGGGCTGGCTGCTTAGCTGACTGAGCTACCCAGATATCCCAGGACTAGAATTTTCACAGAAGAGATAGCCCAAATAATTTCAATCTCATTAGAAATTCAACAAGATAAACTAAATTACCAAATCAAATTAAATTAAAACAGTAAGATACATGCATATACCTATCAGTATGGTTACCTATCAGCATGATGCAAAAAGTAAGAACAATGACCAATAACGAGATTGTTAAGGGTAAGAAGAGACAGTCACTCATATCACCCATTGCTGGGGGATGTGGAAATGTGTAGCCATTTGGAAAATGTAGATATAATCAACAAAATTACTCTTGATTTTACTCTGTAACTCTGTAATCCAAGTTACGTAACAGCATAAAACCAAGTATAATATAGTGGTTAATGTTATCTCTGAAGTCAGATGATTTGGGTTTATTTTACATATCAACTTACTACTGAACAATTTACTTTTCTGTGCCTCAGTTACTTCTTTCAAAAAATTAGAATAAGAATAGTGTTTCTGTCAAAATTAAGGATGAAATGAGTTTATGGATGTAATATATGTAAGGAAAACAGCACATTAGAACTACAAAAGAAAATACAAACTAAGAAACGTGTGTATGTCCATCAGACGATTGTTGGTGTAAGAAGTTAGAAACATCCTAGATATCCATCATTAGGAGTAATATGTAGCTGGTACATAGTACAAAACATTAGGCAATTGATAAGATTAATGATCTTGAGCCATAAGAGTAAATCTTAAATATTTAGAGTACATTTATTTGAATTAAAAAAATACCAGACTTCCCATTTCAGGTCAGACATGTAAAAACTGTGGAAAGTGTCATTGATCCTCAAAACAAGAAAAAAACTGAACAAACTAAAAACCACCAATCCATCAGAGAATTGAAGTCAGAAAGCAAACTCTGTCCCCAAAACTGGGGAGCAAGGCTGATACAAAAATCTGAACAGAAACTTCACCAAAGAAGAGACGCAAGAGGCAAAAGAAAAAAAAAAAAGCATATAAAAAGATGCTTAACATCATATGTCACTAGAGAATCACAAATTAAAACAACATTGAGATATCACTACATACCTGCTAGAATGGCCAAAGTCCAGAACACTGATGACACCAAATGCTGGAGAGGATGTAGAGGAACAGGAACTCTTGTTCATTGCATTGGGAAAGCAGACTGGTATAGCCACTCTGAAAGACATTTCGGGAGTTTCTTAAAAAACTAAACATATTCTTATCGTTCATTGTAGTGATCATGCCCCTCGGCATTTACCCAAGGAGTTGAAAACTTATGTCCACACAAAAACCTGCACGTAGATATTTACAACTGTTTTCATAATTGCCAAAGCTTGGAAGCAACTAAAATATCCTATAATAGGTGGATATATCAACAAACTGTGATACATCCAGACAATGGAATATTATTCATTAATAAAAAGAAATGAGCAATCAAGCCACTAAAACACATGGAGGAAACAAATGTGTATTACTAAGTGAAAGAAACCAGTCTGAAAAGGCTACCAACAGTATGATTCAAGCAATATAGCATTCTCAAAAAGGCAAAAGTCTAAGACAGTTAAAAGATCAGTGGTTACCAGGGGTTGAAAGGCTGGGGGTTGGGGTTAGGGGGAAGGATGAATAGGAGTAGCACAGAGGATTTTTAGGGCAGTGAAACTATTCTGTGCAATATGTTGATGGTAAATACCTGACATTATGCTTTTGTTAAAACCCATAGAACCATTCAACCCAAAGAGTGAATCCTATTGTAAAACATGGATTTCAGTTAATAACAGCATGTCAATATTGCTTCATCGATTGTAATAAACTACTTCACTAATGCAAGATGTTAATAATAGGAGAAACTTAGGCATTTATGCGGAACTCCATAATTTCTGCTCAGTCTTTCTGTAAAGGTAAAACTCTAAAAATAATGTCTACTAATTAAAAAATACAAATGAAGCAACACTTACATTATAAAAAGATATATACATTCTAAGGACATAGATCAAACTTATTAAACTGGATAAGAAAGAAAATCAGAGTCAGGGACAAAGATCAGAAAGAAAATAAGTTTTTAGTGACAAAAAATAGTATAATAAAAACTGAAGAATATACTAATATCTTATTTCTCTGCCTAAGAACTCACAAAGAAAAAAAGCACTAAGGATTTACTTTTAGATATATATAGTATTGATAACATGAGCATCCATCTTTTAAAAGAAAATTAACTAGATCTTGTAAAGTGCTTGGGGATAAAGAGAAATGCCAGAAGGTAGAAAGTGAGGCAGAAGGAGGAAATCGGACAAGATCATCTCTAAGTAAGGGTTTTATCTTTAATGAATTTAATGAATTTGCAGATGTAGCTAAGCTGGTAAGCATGCCACTGACTTCAGGAACTGACCGAACAGCAAGCATGGGGAAGACACAACATTGCGAGTCCAGTGGTCATCATGCCTGCAATTTCCTTTAAATCACTCAGTACTGATGATGGGAAACAATGCATGGGTCAATTACTTTCATCTTTGACTTCCAGGAACAATTAGTTGCATAACCAAGAATGCCTAGTCCAGGGTGCTCAGTGGTCGTGATACATAGAAGCACTTTCCAGAGAGTTTATCAGATATAAGGGAGGGTCATGCTCCAGAGGTGGCTGATACAAGCTTTTCTGAAATCCCTAACTTGATCAACAAGTATTTAAAAAAAAAAAAATTAGCACAATGATAAAAGTGATTTCTTAATTATTATGATGAATGTAGGAAATGAGCTCTCATTAGTAAAATTCAGTATGCTGAAATAGAGGCTCTCCCCCACCTTTAATGAAGTATCCAACAGTTTGTAGGGTTGACTTTATCCCAAAATGTTTCAGCATTAAGGTGTTATGTTGCACTGTATTCTGGCATTGGTTTTTATTTCTGATAATATGCCATTGATGAGCTGTGGCTCCGGATCAGGCTCTGGAAAGGATGTGCCTCATAAAGGTGTGATCAGAGCACCTGGAAGGACAGAGAATTGGGACTTTTCTGTTGCCAGGACAGGTTTATGAACTATTCTGTGACCACTTTCTCATAGATATTTGTTTAATAGGTAACTATATGAAGGGCTGCATTTGAGGTTTTGCTCATTACAACCTCACAGAAAGGTTGTGGGAGATATCAAATTAAGAGCATTTAAGTGGACAAATGTGATAAAATATCCCACAAGAGCAAGTGTAATGTGAACTTAATGTTCTTTGGATTTAGCCACAGGAAAGTATGAGTGATATGGTAAAAGGAGTTTCAGAGTTGTAGGGAACTGAAAGCAAATGTAAGAAAGTAGAAAGAGCAATCTGGCTATTCTTTCTGGAAGTATAATGCAAGGAGTAGGTTTGCCCATCCTGGGTGTTCTCTTTGTCACGCCTAGATAAAGAGCTATCTGGAACACAGGCTTCCCCCACATCTTTCTCCTAGGGGAAGAGGCTGCATCCAAATACAGCTTCCCATAGAAACAGTGATTCCTCCCCCAAGCAGGGGAAGTCTCCTGTACGCTCAAACACTCCAGGTGCTGAGCAGCATGCATTCCCACACAGCTCCTGTTAATAAACTAGTATCTAAATTTACATCGCCTGTTGCCAAGCAGTTTATTTCTAAATTGACAAAGCCCTTACCCTTGTGTGATAAAGATCAAGGCAGGCCCAAACCCACCTCCATCTGGTATTACAGGAGAATGAGAGATCTATGCTTTTTTCTTATGAACTCCAGCCCTGCAAAATGTTGCTTTCAAAGTAAAAGCTCTACCTCACCACAGACCACGTTGTGGAGTATTCCAGGAGTCTGATACTCAACAGGTGACAATGGGTTTGTTGCACAGAATGGGTAGGAGAGATTTTTTATGTGAGTAATAGAAAATGAAAATGGATTCAAAGGAGGTTTTATGGTGGAAAGCAGTTTGTTAGTTGTTTTAGAGGGTAAAATAGACCTGAAAATATTTGAATGCTAATGAAAGGTGATGGAGAAAGTGAAAGATGTTGAAAAGCATAAAAGGCAGAGGATAATCAATAGAGGAAAATCCCTAAGAAAGACAGAGGGCACACTATTTAGGGCACAAGTGGGAAGAGACTTAATAGGCATGTGGACAGCTCTCCTACTTCATCAAGTGGCAAGCTGGCTGCTGATACTAAGAGCTAGTTTGTAAGACTTCCTTATCTTCAAATCGCATACATTCTTAGACAATCTCTATTGTTCCAATTGAGCAAGATTAAGCTGTGTGATTTCCTAATTATTGTGGTCAAGAAACATGCCTCTCACTATTCGACCTATGCCTGACTTCCATATCTATCCCTAAGCCAATCTCCCTGGCAAGGAGTATGGAAAATACACTTGCATTAGTTAGGGCAACACTGACTGCTATAATAAACATAGTTCACAAAAAAATCAACATTTATTTCTAGGTACCAAAGAGTTCAAAATGAGTTTTCTGTATTGTTGGGTCTGTCTTCTGAGTAATTCTAGCTCTTTCTATTTTGTGGCTCCACTATCTTCTAGAGCTGGCTTGCAAGGTTGCCTTGCATGTGTGACTCAAACTGGTGGAAAGAGAAAGAAAAATCAAGAACTGTAATGAGACACAGAAGGTCATTATGTAAGGACATAGGGGTTGATTCATCAAGAAGATATAATTATAATTATATATACAGTAAATGTCAGAGCACCTAAATATAGCAAGCAAATATAACAGATCTGAAAGGAGAAATAGACATAAATGCAGTAATAGTGGAGGACTTTAATATCTCACTTCAACAATGAATAGATGATCCTAAACAAACATTAACTTGAACTATACCTTAGATCAATGGACCTAACAGACATACGCAGAATATTCCATCCACCAGCAACAGAATACACATTCTTGTCAGGCACACATAAACCACTGTACAGGATAAATCATATCTCAGATCACAAAACAAGCCTTAGCAATGGGAAGAAGAATGAAATCATATGAACTATTTTTACCATCCACATGGTATGCAACTAGAAATCAGTAACAGGATGAAAACTGGAAAATTCACAAGCATGAGAATACTAAACAACACGCTCTTGAATAACAAATGGGTCAAAGAAGAGATCAAACTGGAAATTTAAAAAAAAAAAAACTGGAAATTTGTGTCTTCAAACACACAAAAATGGAAACACAATATAATAAAACCTATGAGATGCTGCAAAAGCAGTTCTAAGATGGAAGTTTATAGCTATAAATTCTACATTAAAAGAAAGATGTTAAATAAACAATGTAACTTTACATTCCAAGGAGTTAGCAAAAAAATAAAGAATAAGCTCAAGTTAGCAGAAGAAAAAAATAAAGATTAGAGCAGAAATAAATGAAATAAAGATGAGAGAAACAATAGAAAAAAAAAAAATCAACAAAACTAAGAGCTGTTTTTTCAAAAGCCAAAATTAACAAACCTTTAGCCAGACTAAGAAAAAGAGATAAAAACCAAATAAAATCAGAAGTGAAAGAGGAGGCATTATAAATGTTACCACAGAAACACAATCGTGAGACTTCTAATAATATATGCCAACTAATTGGATAACCTAGAAGAAATGGATAAATTCCAAGAAATATACAACTTACCAAGACTGAATCATAAAGAAAAAAAGACCATCTGAACAGTTCAGACAAATAACGCATACGGAGTTTGAATAAGCAGTCAAAAACCTCCCAACACAAAAGAGCCCAGAATCAGATGGCTTACCAGGTGAATTCTATGAAACATTTAAAGAAGAATTAGTGCTAATCTTTCTTAAACTCTTCCAAAAAATAATAGAAGAGGAGGGAACACTTCCAAATTCATTTTGTGTTGCCAGCATTACTCTCCTACAAAAGTCAGATAAGGATACCACAAGACAGAAAACTACAGGTCAATACCCTTGATGAATATAAATGCAAAAATTCTCGACAAGATACTAGCAAACAGAACTGAAAAGCACAGAAGGATCATGCATTCATAATCAAGCAAGATTTACTCTTGGGATGCAAGGACAGTTCAATATACACTAACTGATAAATGTGATACACTGCATTAATAGAATGAGGGATAAAAATTATATAATCATTTCAATAGGTGCAGAAAACAGCATTTGACAAAATTCAACATCTTATGATAAAAACTAAACAAATTAGGCATAGAAGGAACATACATCAAAATAATAAATGCCATATATATGTATATATATATATATATATATATACATATAACAAGCCCACACTAACATCATATTTAACAGTGAAAGGTAGAAAGCTTTCCTGCTAAGACAGGAACATCACAAGGGTATCTTCTCTAACCACTCCTTTTCAACATACTAATGGAAATTCTATACAGATAAATTAGGCAAGGAAAAGCAATACAAGCCATTCAGATTGGAAAGGAAGAAGGAAAACTGTCTCTGTTTGCAGGTGATATGTTCTTATGTATAGAAAATCCTAAGAAATCCCTCCCCCCCACAAAAAAAAAAACCTCTTAGAACTAATGAATGAATTCAGTAAAACTACAGTATACAAAATCAATACAAAACTGTGTTGCATTTCTAAACACCACAAAAATACTATTTGAAAAAGAAATAAAAAACAATCCCACTTACAATAGCAACAAAAATAATAAACTTAGGAATAAATTTAACCAAGGTGAAAGATCTATAAACTGAAAACTGAAAGACAATGATGAAAGAAATTGAAGAAAACATATGTAAATGGAAAGACATCTCATGTTCAGGGATCAGAATAATTAATATTAAAATATCCATACTACCCAAAGCCATTTATAAATTCCATGCAATCCCAATCAAGATTCCAAGTGCATTTTTTACATAGGTAGGAAAAAGAATCCTGAAATTTGTATGGAACTGCAAAAGATCCGAAGTAGTCAAAGCAATCCTGAGAAAGAACAAAGTGGGAAACATTATACTTCCTAATTTCAAGCTATATTATGAAGCTGTTGTAATCAAAACAGTATGGTACTAACATAAAAATAGGTATATAGACTGGTAGAACAGAATAGAGAGCACAGAAATAAGCCCATGCATATATGGTCAACTAATATTGGAAAAAGAAACCAATACTACTCAATGGAGAAAAGACCATGTATCTTCAATAAATGGCACTGGGAAAATTGAATATTCCACATAGAAAAAAGAAATTAAACCCCTATTTTCACCACTTACAAAAATTAACTCAAAATGGATTAAAGACTTCAAAGACTGAAACTATAGGGGCTGGGTGGCTCAGTTGGTTAAACATCTGCCTTTAGCTCAGGTCATGACCCCAGGGTCTGGGACTGAGCCCAACACAGCGGAGAGTCGGCTTCTCCCTCTCCCTCTGCTGCTCTCTCTGCTTGTGCTCTCTCTGTCAAATAAAATCTTAAAAAAAAAAAAAAAAAGGACTGAAAACTTATAAAACTAGAAGAAAACATAGGAAAAATGCTCCTTAACATGGGTCTTGGTGATGATTTTTTTCAATATTTTTATACATTAGAATAAGAAATAGTTTTTAATCCTGAGTTGAGTAGGCTAAAATCATGGCAATAGTTAAGTTATTAAATCATGGATTCTTTTATGGGATTTCTCTATCTTTTCTGTGGAGGACATGAATAATTTATACATGTAAGCCTCAATGAGAGGAAACTTCACTTTAACCTGAGTGTTATTGACCAGGAGATATTTAAAAATGAGAAATAAGAAACAGTTACATGTACTATTGTTGTTGTTGTTATTATTATTATTATGTAAAGATATTCCTGCCTACTTTCATCCTAGAAGAAAATATTCATTCATCCTAAGAAGAAAAATCCTAAAATTCCTACAAGAGAATAGAAGGCACTGACGAAACATAAGACTGTTCCCTGTCTCACTCACTCACTAGGAATTAAACTTAAAAATCAGTATTAAATTATATATGTCTACATGAATTCAATATTAATTATATACGAATTAAATAGCATTTTTACTACTTTTTTATTTTATTTGCTGCTTTCTATATGAATAAACCCTTTACCGTTTGGAGCAGATGAAGCACTTCAAGTATTCAAAAGAGGGTGTTTAGCATATTGCTAGGAGACCACATTCACATCCTCTATAATAACAGTAGTAATTATGTGCTTCCTGGTGCAGGGCATTAGAAACACAGCCAGTTATGTCTCAGCATGCCACAGAATTAACTCAGACAATCTTTATCATCTATTTCAAGCAGCTCATCTGCCAAGCTGACCTATACTGTAATCAAACTAAATTGTATACTTTTGCTACATTCGCATTTTATTTTCAATTTTCATACACACACTTCTCATTCATTCTCTGAAATAGCCTTGCTGTAAGACTCAGTAAATGAATTTTCTCCCCTCAATTTCTAGTTCAATAAAAAAGCATAAATTTCTGAAAGTTAGAAGTCCCAGTATAGCTTTCATTTTTTTTTCAATTTCAGTGAAGTATCTTCCTATTTCATTTCTTAAGTAAAGACAGAATCATCTAAATTATGCCTTTAGCATTTACATTGTTTGAAGGAACTAGTACATTTTTGCCAATCGAGGTCAAGTCCTCAAATTATTTTTAATAATACCATCAAGTGTTAAAAAGTACTCACTTTAAAATTTTGAGGCATTAAGTGTCCTTTCTACTCATAGGTGAGGCTGTTGTCTTGGAGGCATAGCATTCCCAATTCATTTTATGAAAATGTTCAACCCCTCTTTACCTTGCTGCTCTTATTTGTAACATGAACGTAATACTTACTGCTTAGTGTTTTTAAAGGTGATAATTTCTTAAATGTATGTGAAGCATTTAGTGTTAGCAACATGTAGGTGGTCAATGAATGGCCATCACTATAATTCTTTATTACTGTTGAGGAATACAATATACATTTTCTCTCTCCAACTTTGATCAGCCAGTAGATTTAAAATAAAATCCTGCCTTTTATTTGAAAGTTTGTGTGTATAGGTGAAAAAAATATGTATATGTAGAATTTCATAATGGAAGTTTACTGCTTATTCATAGCCATATATTTCCTTATGATTGATATGGTATTGAGTTTTTTAAAGCATATCCTTAAAATTTGTAAGGATTTTATATAACAGTTCTAGCTTTCATGCTTGAAATAAGCCTCCTTACTGTGGCTGACTTTAATCACTCTAAACAACATACTAAGCTCTCTTACTAGGGAGGCTAAGATAATGGCAGATATATTTCTTTTGAAAAATCCCTGGGATCAGGTCCTCTGAGGTTAAATGCCCTAAATAAACAATATGGCTATAATGTGGATGGTGCTTCTTTTACCCCAAACATGTTATTGCAGAGGCCACTCATTAGGCAATGAGTTGAGCCTACTTCAATATTTGTTCTCTTTTCTAGTGTTAGGATAGCTGGGTTTTACCTTAAACTGCAAATCCCAGCCTTCTCTGCAGGTAGTGTGGCCTGGTTACTAAGTTCTGGCCATTGGCACATAACATGACTGTGCTGTGCACCAGCTTCTTGGAGATCTCATAAAAGGTCTTTTCCTCCTTCACCCTCTTCTTCCTACCTATTGCCTAGAATGAAGAACTGATAAATAGATCTTCATCTATGATCTTGGACCTTGCATTACATTTTAAAGATCAGAACAGAGAGAAAAGAAGCAAAAGAGGTAAAACAAACAAAAAACTACTAATTCATGGGTCTTGTGGAACCACCACAGACTCCTGGTCAGCTTGTATCTTAATTTCTTTTTTGTCACTCAAAACTAAGCTTTGTTCTTACTTTAGTAACCCTACACTGAGTTTTATCTATCATGGAGGCAAACCTGACACTTCTATTATGAAGTATCTTTATTTTTCTATAACTTGTTTTCCCTAGGAAATTTCAGTAACTTTTAAACTCCAATTGCAGAGTATCCATTTTACTATTGGGCAAGTTCTAAAACTTGTTTCTATTGTAAATTGTTCATAAGAGGATATAGCTTACTTTTTTTTGTAAGTTGTAAAATAAACAATATTTTAACCCAGTGTTGAAAACCTTGAGGACATCTTTTTCCTACCATAATTTGGTTATTGATACCTAACTGCTGATAATAAAAGGTAAAAATTAAATTAGGTTCATGCCATATTTTCTCCAAAACAAAATTATATTATTTGAGATATATTTATTGATAACATTTAAAATCTTTTTAAAAACTATTTGGTTGCATTTGCAGGAAGACAGAACTCTAGAACCTTAGATTACTTGGCATGGTTTCAAACCATAGAAAAAGGCACAGCAATAACACCTATACTTTAGTTTTTTCATACTCAGTTATTTTTAATCAATTATTTCATAGTGAAGCTATGGATGGGATTAACAACAGATTAAAATCTGCAAAGGAAGAAATTGAAGCTATAGTAACCTAAACAATTCAAAATGAAATAAATTAAACATAAGATTAGTGAACTGTGGGGAAAATTGAAGTAGGCAAATAAATGTATAATTGGAGTCTCCAAAAGAAAAGAGTGAAAGTGGAGACCAAAAAATTGAAGAAATAATGGCCATAATTGTTCAAAATTTGATGAAAAATTTAAATTTATATTTATGAAGCCAGGAAGTTGGGAAGTGAGCGCTTAGTAGAATCATGCCTCCTGTAGTCACTCGGAACATAGACCCAGATTATAGAAAATGACAAAACTGTAGACTGTGAAATCCATAGAAGGTGACTCTAGGTCTTTGAAATTCTGTTCTGTCACTGAGAAATCAAAGAACAAGCTAAATGAACCCAAATTGTCTTTTAGTTTTAGATTATGTGATTCTGGGTATAATGGACAAAATGAACATTGGGCATGGTTGTGAAATACAATAAAGCAGAGGCAGCCTCTCTAGGAAAGATATGTTCTCACAGCAAAAACTTAAGCTTCCGGAATGAATGAACTGACAAATGTTTGATCTCTGCTCTACAATCAAGATTCCATTAGAAGGCATTAATATCTTCTAGAGCTTGTCTTCTGTAAGTCAATGATTGTGCTGTAGGAATCTCCCCCCAATCATATTACATGTTATTAAGTCATTCATTAAGGGATATAATTATTCACACAAAAATGGGTTCACTTCACAGCTTTTAAATGTACTTTATAATATATTATTTTTAATTAGAGGTCATCTGTTACAACTCAGTTTATTAATGCTTAGCCTCTTATGGATGGAAATTGGCTCCAAATTAGCAGTCTACAAGCCTAGAATCCTCTTCATCATAATATAATCTACTGTAAATATATTTAACAAAAATTGAACGTGGTTGTTGGGTAAAAAGAACATTTATCGTCCTACTTACTGACTTCATAAACCATTATTCATATTTTCTTTATGAAACAAAGACAAATTCATTTCAGTTTCTGTAATCTAGTCAGAATTATACTACTAATACTTTTGCTAGTAATTTTGTTATAAGTTAATTAACAGCTGACATTGATTTTGATTATTTACATTTATAGCATTTAAATGTTCTCATAAAGGAGTTCCTTTGAAAAAATATATTTAAATTTTATCATGAAATTTGAAGTTTTTTACAAAAAAATTTGTAAAGAAATTCTCAGTGACTCACAGGGAGATTAAAATTTGAAATTCTCATCTCAGCTTTTAATTCACCTACAGAGTGGTGCTAGGCAAGGCACCTAACCTCATTGATCCTTCATCTGTAAAACTGGATTGGTTAAAAACATGGCTGTAAAGAGCTGTAAGTAAAAATAAGTAGCTATTAGAGAATGAATTCCAACTTTTACTCCATAAAAATCAAAGGAATCTAATTGCTATTGTTTAGCATGAATCATCAACCCTGAAGCAAGCAGTTAATAGAAGTATTATGAGTCATGGACCCTTTGTAAGTCTTTGAAACTCATTAATCTGACACAAAGCTGATGAATTAAATAAAAAAAACTACATTGATTAAAAACAGATCATAAAGATCAAGTTGAATTCAATATTTAGAACATAAGTTCCCAAAACATCAGGAACATTATAATCCATAATCTGTATCTGTGCTTATGCTGATTACTATAAATATGATTTGATGCTTCTTGCACTTAGCTGGGTCAAGGCAGAATAATTAAGTGTATATAATACATGGTACAATGAGCAATATATGCCTATATCGGGGGAAAAGGAATTTTAATCCCTTTGCCTCCACAAAATAAATAAGGGAAAAAATATATGTTAGCTCAGGACCACCCTTCCCGATGAGAAGTGAAGGCCTGGTGGGAGTTTAAGGATAAAAGAGAGGTGTGATTCAAGGTGCTTCTAAATAAATTGACATGGTAGTGTCCCCCTGTCATAAACTTCCCACTCATCTGAGGTGTTTGTGTTGGTTGTGAAAAATCCTGAATTTGAGTTAGGTACTTCTTAGTGAATTTCAAAAACATGAAAAGATTGTCCCAGAAGAGAAAATGACTATGTTTTCTTAGTGGTTTAATTCATAACTGCAAGTTTTAACTTACTATTTACTACTATTAGTGTGTAGCATTCTAATGTATTCATAAAACATAAGAAAACCACAGGATTTCTTTGCAAGAAGTCAACTATAAACAGAATAGGAGTAGGAGGCCTTCTTCCTTTCTATACTCTTTTCCAAAAATTTTAAGATATTGATATAGATCAGAAAAAAAAAAATCCCTTTTCCCATAACTAAACATGTCAGGATTCATATTGGTGACAAATCCAGCATTTTCTGTTTAAAAATGGTAAAATGTCTAACTCTCCATTTGTGCCTGCCATTTCTTATACTTACCTTGATTGCTGCTCATCTGGGGAGGGATAAGTTTTAGCTACTACATTGCTGGTTGTGAGTTAAGTAAGAGAAAGCATGCATGGATCTGTAAAATTCCATCATGACTTAAGACTCTGGCACAGATATACAGACAGAATTTCACTATTGCCATCCTCATGGATGGAAACTGAAGCTCAGGTCAATGGCTTGAGCATTCACCTATCACATTGAAGACAGCCATCAGTACACTGGAAGCATATTACTTTGAAGGGTATTTATTTTCTCTTTATTAGATTTGCCTTTAAGTCTAGACATTTAGGAAAATATAAAATCATTAACCAAATTAAGAATGTCATTTGAGATTATTTCCCAATAAGTAAAAAAAAAAAAAACAAAAAAACCCAAACAACAAAAAACTACCATTGCAGCAACATAAAATCAACCGAAACAAAATATTATTTCATCTCAAATTCCACATGAAAGTTGTGAATCACAGTTTTTGACACAGCAAGTACTATTTCCTTTTTTTAAATTGTTTGAGGTTATAAAAATATGTTGATACTACTCATATCTTTGTATCCTAGATGTTTTGTCTTTTATTTACTGAACATCCGTGTATTTTTTTTCCATAGATTTTTCTTACTTTGTATTTAGAAAGCATACTTCTAGCATTAATAAAAACGGTAGCTAAAAATTCAATGAACTGACATGAGAATCTTAATTTTAAAAATTATCCTCCTGAAATTACTGTCATCATATTGATATGCTTTAGTTTTAAAATCACCTTAAAATCTGAAATATAACTTCTCTGATATGCATACACACCTGTTAAGAAAAAGAATTCCATAAACTTAATTTCAGCAAGATTCGATTATCTTGCTTGATATTATACACCTGTGCATTGTCTTTCAAAGGCTTACAATTCAAGGTCTTTGTAGAGAAGAGGTTAATGATAAAATTAGCCTAATGAATTATTTAAAGCAAACCATAAACCCGATAAACACTAATCTCTTCTTGTTAGATAAAACACCAGGAGACATGGGCTTTGGGTTTGCATTGAATTGAATTCAAATCTCAACCCCTCCCTAACTCTTCCTTATCAGTAAAGTAGAATATAATACTTCACCTTCAGGATGAAACTAGAAATAAAAACATAAATCATCTAGCTTAGACTTGATCACAGAGAGGGTGCTGAACAGATATTAACTCATATTCTTACAATTAATACATGACTAGATGCTCGTTTTATGAATTTTGCTTAAGTTCTTGAGTGCTGCTAAGACAGAAGAGGAAGTGTGTGCTGGCAGGTATGTACTTTGTAGGCCCTGGGGGAGTCCAGACACAAGTATTTGTTAATAAACAAGATTTCTGAGAGAACCTGGGACCAAAGTACATTCCCAAGAACATCCTGGGTGTTACCATTTTCCCACCATACAGAGAAAGTCTCCAGTGGAAGAGAATGAAACCACTCTGCAGAGAAAGGCAGATGCCTTCCTATGTGTCTGTGTGTGTGTGAATGAAGAAAAAACAGATTATCCTGAGTGTTTGAGTCACTTTCAGGTTTATCCCTGCACTTCTTGTAGTTTAATACTTTTTCATCTATTACAATTTATGAGCCAACAAAAGCCTCAATTCTTAACTTAAGCTAGGAAGTTGGGTTTCTACCACTTACAAAGAAAAAAAAAACCTAAATATTTCCATTATGTCAATGACATATGAACTTGTAGAAAACCTACATTTAAGTACTGACTCAGTTTATACCAGGTATCTAAGACAGAGAAAAATCACAACCTCTTGAAATCTCATGGTCTGCATGTATCAATTGGGAATAATTCTATCTGCCTCCCAGCACTGGGCTTTGTCCAAATTAAGCACTTTTATCATGATTTCTACTAAAAGTAATTTTTAAAAACTTTTTTTTTTTTTTTAAAGATTTTATTTATTTATTTGAGACAGAGAGAGAGAGCACATGAGAGGGGTGAGGGTCATAGGGAGAAGCAGGCTCCCTGCCGAGCAGGGAGCCCGATGCGGGACTCGATCCAGGGACTCCAGGATCATGACCTGAGCCGAAGGCAGTCGCTTAACCAACTGAGCCACCCAGGCGCCCTAAAAACTCTTTTTCCTAGTTACTTACATGCCTATAACCAGGGAGCTATTGTTTTTATGTGGGGAAAAAGACTTCATGAATGCCAAGTTAACTAAGCAAAACCCACTGAACCAATTGAAAGTTATGACCAAGGACCTCCTAGTCCTAATTTTGCCTTCATTGTGTTGTTGTAAGATCACAAGTAAATAATTCAACCTTTCTGTTTTCTCAGAGATGATGAAAGCCCAAAGTGACCTCTCTACTGATATTATAAAATGCCTCCTAAATGCTTGAGTTTGTTCATATTATTTCTCTTAATTAAATGTAAAGTACAGAGTTCAAGGATGTTAAATATACTGGCAGTTACTTCCCATTAAAATAATATAAAATGTCTCCTTCTGGTTTATCAGGGTTTTATTCCTCTTTCATATTCTTGTCTTTTGTTATTGGTATGAATAAATGTTAAAGCTTGTCAGTAATTTAAGACGAAATTAGATTATTTTAAAATATAGTATCACCTTTCCTTGAAAATTCACAAACTGGATTCATTTAGGTCTTTGTGTGGTCTCTCAAAGTAAGTATAGGATATTTTGAGTTCTGCTTTCTTAATGTAACTATATAGTTGGTTGCTACCCTGTAATTAATATGAAGCTATTCTACTTAGAGTATTAAAAAAGAAACACATATTTGACAGCTTGCATTTTCCAGTTCAGCTACTAATTAAAAAAAAAAAAAAAAAAGGAAAAAGGAAAGCTCAGCATTTATTTGAGAATGTCACTTTGTAATATCTGCACAATGTGCAAGATATAGTCATTCATAGCCCCCAAAATAAAATACAAGGTGACAGACATATCACTATATAGCCTCACTGTCATCTACTTAGAGATTAAGATATTTTGATAATTTGGCTATTCTAGAGACAGAGCTAGGAACAGAGAAAAGAGACTGGACCATGATACCAAGCCCTGATATTAATTTTGTTTTTAGTAATTTCTACAATACAGGAACTGTTATGTCTTATCTGGACATGACTTTCCTAATCCTTAAACCAAAGAATTTTGGGTAAATTATTTTTAGTATCCCTTTGAATAATACATTTTTAAAATCCTAATTTTAGGTATTTTATTTACATTATAGGAGGTTTACATTTTTCCAAATATTAAGTTGAACAAAATATAGTTAATACTTAACTTTTTGGAACATAATGTAATCTTTCAACTATGTTTCCAATAGATAAATAATCGAAGAATTGCAAATTACTCAAACATGTGAAAAATTGTTCAACAACCCTGTCACAAACACTCATTTATATGAGATTTTTTTTCTTACATCAAATAGAAAAAAAATGAACATTAACTTTTATGGGTGCAAAAGAATTCTCTATCAGGTATTTAGTGTTGGTAGCTTAATCAATGTAGCATCGCTTAAGGAATGTTTTACTCAATACTGTTTATATCCTAGAATTACAATCATAGGAATTTATTAAGGACAATTCAGATTTGTCATGAAGATTTATGGACAAGGATATTCATGGTTGAATTATTGTGAAATAAGAAAATTTACAAAGGTGTAAGCTGAAGGAATTTTTTTTCCCAAACACATTGGAGGAGGTTACCTCTTACTTACTTTTTGTCTATTACTTCAGAAATGATCTTTCTGCCTACCTACCTTACAGAATATTTTCTATTATTGCAAAAAAGGATCATATCATATATACTATACTGCAACTTTACATATCACATATACAATCATATTTACTCCAATAGTCCTAACGACTAAGTAATAAAATCTCACCATTGAGTTTAACAACTCTCAGTGGTTCCCAATGGTAGGCATCATGAAGACTGCAGTTTTATGATGTTATAAGCAATGCTTCAATTACTTTTTTGAGGATATACCTATATAAAGTTGTTTTCAAATACTTGTTTTGTATATACTTCACAGTGCATATGAAAAATCACAATTGATAATTTTGAATTATTAGCCACGTAAAGTGTTTTTCCCATACCTATTCCTAAACTCACCTTGAAAATAATGTCATTATTACTTAGTAAATGCAATAATATTTTGTTTAAAAGTAGATAAAAACTTACTTTTAATAAGGTTATCTTAAAGCTGATAGATATAAAGTGCCTTGCATTTTGTTATAGATAATACAACACCAATAAAAAGGATAAAACTAGAAATAAATTCACACATTTTAAGAAATATTGTACCAAAATTCCACTAATTTATCTAATTAATTTTAAGTCAAAAGTAAAATTTGTAACTCTGAAATTTTAAAAAATATCCTTTTTAGGGATCTTCTCCATATTGGAGCCATAGAAATAAAGATAAATTGGAATTAAGACATGTTTGTGATAAGTTCTTGATGGAAAAAATTAACATTTCAACACATTATGTGTTTCTTTAATTCCCTTGCAGAGCAAGAGTTTTTACCCACAGCAGTTGAAAAACTAGGCTTTTAAAAAAATTTTCTCTTGACAGTAAAAGATTTTTACTCAAATGTCAGTTTAATAACATTGAAAAGTTAATAAGATATTGACATACAACTTAAGGTATTTCTCTACTTTATCAAAGAACTACTGGCTATTTCAAGGAAATATTTGAAAAGCTTTGATTCTATGTCAACTTAGACCTTTATCGTCCCCATAAATAACTCTGCATTTAATTGTCATATCTCTATACATTAAAAAAACAACAATTTGTCTGATTATATAGATCTTCATAGACTTACCTTTATCCTTTCTCTGTCAGTAGCTGAGAGAGAGTGGGCTCTAAAGCATGAATCACAGCTTCCTTCAGCTGTGGCTCATAGGCAAATGATTGGCTCTTCAAGCTTTCCTTGTTTTATAGACAAATTATAAATACTAAAATGTGTTTACAAAAAGCATATTGCATGCATTAAATATGATCATGCATGTATAGACAGGATTTAGCACAACTCCTGATAATAATATGCTCAATAAAATATTATTATAATTATATTTTCCTTTAAGGTATTATATCATTGAATCCACATTCTAAATATAAGTATGAGCAAATCACTCACAAGCTTTGTAATTCAACTACTATTAGTTATATTTATATGTAACACACTTCACAATCAAATAAAACATACTAATATACTGTGACACCTCCCAGAAATAATGTACAAATTCCAGAACAAATATTTGGACCAGATCACAGGTATTGTACTTCCTAGGCCACAGTTTATAATGCTTTTCTGCTTGTACTCAAACAGTTTTACGGCACTAGTGAACAGCTGCTAGATCCCCTTGCAAGTGAAATCTATAAGCAGATAGTTAAGGCAGTGGCGCTCAAGTGGAGCTCCTGGACCAGCCGTATCCGCATCACCTGGAACTTGTTAGAAATATTACTATTTAGGCCCCAGCCCAGACCTGCTAAATCTGAACTCTGGGGGTGGGGTCCAGCAGTGCGATTTTGAGCCGGCCCTCCAGGTGATTCTGATGCATGCTCTAGTTTGAGAGCCACTGGTTTAGGCTAGATACCAGGGCATTGTTGGCCAGAAAAATCTGGCAAAAAGTGTTTGTGAATGCTCAGCTCCTGATAACCCCCAGCCCTCATTATCCTCACAAATAAGATGGACATAGCCTGTTTCACACCAGAAAGGTAAATCACCAAGCCCCAGAAAGGAATAAACACAAGAAAAATAGAGAAGGAAGATATTCTTCTCACGATTAAAACAAACAAACCAAAAACTACAAAATAATATGAAACAACAAACAAGTCTGCCAAACTAGCGAGGAACATACTCCATTCCTAGAGAGGCAAGTCAACAAACACTGCACATTTTTACCGACACTTTTCGCCCACGTCCATTAATTTGGAGGGACAATATTTTGAAAACATATAATAAACTGGTTCATTTAGAAATTTGTTCTTAAATTACAAAAATGAGCTGTCTTGATTTGTTAAGTCCTATAAAATGAATAGTGTTGTGATTTCCTGTGCAGTCCTAGATGGTAACCACTGACCACATGTAGCTATTTAAATAAAAATTTTAAATTACTTAAAATTAAAAATTTAGTTTCTCACTTGCAATAGTAACATCTCAAGTACTTAAATAGTTGTATGTGTCTAGTGGATACCATATTTGAAAATCCATGTATAGGATATTTGCATCATCGCTGAAAATTTTTCTGAATATTACTGACTCAGAAATGTCATGATTCATACTTTGTCTACGATAGGCACTTTGTTCATTTATTTATTTCTTGGCCTAATTACTTAATTATTTATTTCTACCCTGCTTTGTTCCATAAATAATTTAATGCAACACAGATAAAATATGAATAAGCACCTGAAGTCAGTGATGAAAAGACTATGTAATTATAAAAAAGATAAGAAGAAATATAAGATGAAGTTACTGGACAGGAATCCATGCTTCCTGCACATTTTCTATAGGTAAAATTAGAAATTATAATTTCTGGCAGCCTATTTAGGAAAGAGGCAAAAAAAAATTGTTAGATCTGGGAAGCTCACAAAAGAGAAACTAACAAGTACTCCATTCTCCCAGGACAAACACAGTTACTCAAGTTCTAAAACTTACCAGATATTTTGTGCATTCTCATTAGAAAACATGTATTAAGTATAAAAATATGGTCTTACCATCAGTTCTATATTAGAATGATGAATTTCATCAAGCTATTTCATATAATGTCCCTCTGTGATATCAGCAATCATACCAATGCTCATTTAGGATAATAAATCCTATGGAATAACAAATGAGTGGAAGCATATAACAAACAGTGGAGGGTCTAAATTCAGAGAACTATTTTAGAATTAGTCTTACAGAGCTTCTCTATGTTATTTGATACACATTATGATTTTGAGAATCTTCTAGGTATTGTTACTCAACTCCAAAAAAATTCAAATAAATTTTCATACAATGTAGGGGTTTCATATAACTTAGTGTTCGCACATTAAGTGGTTATTACCTAAGTAATGGAGGCCAGTAAGAACTGCAAATTTAGGATATATTTTACAGAGAGTCATTCTTATTCAGTTAATATTTGGATAGATATAATTAATCAATGATCTCAAAATTATGTTCTTTGAAAAGTCCCAGAACATTGTGTCCCATTTTTAGTTAAAAATGAGGTTATGTACTTTACATGCCAACCAGGAAAGAGGCCGTATTGGTCTCTTGCATTGAAACTTGATGAGATTGAAAATTATGTGTAACTGAATAGAAAATCAGCCTATTTCTCAATATAAATAAGCTAAAGGAATGATCATGGACTGGAACCTTTGCAAACACTCAATGAGTACTTGTTTACCAGCATCAGTGACATCATGCAACCAGTGGCCTGGTGGACAACTAGTATTTAAAGATAACTGATTGATAGCACAATGTTAGGCTGGATGGAAGGGTCTTGGGTCATTCATGCCAAAGAACTCTGACTTGGCCCTATTTCAGTGGAAAATAATTTCAATATATTTGCAAAACACACAAATATAGAAACACAGAGATACATAGTGGCTGACAAAATTTAAGTTAAAAAAATGATTTAAGACAAATACATTCAAATGTAATTATTTGTTAATATTTAATATGTATGAAGGTATTAATATGCATCTAAGTGTTAAATTTAATTAACTAAATGCTTAAGGGAGGACTTTTGTTTTTACACAACTCTTGTATGTATTTTGTTTAAATGTAAATTCATTATGAGCCATAAATGATATGGGCTGCTACAAAGTTTAATGCCATTTTTTTTTTTTGCCGTAGTAATAAAAGCCTAATGTGAAGTTCAAGGAAATACTGAGATATTATCACTGGGCTTTGCACTGATATTTTGTTTGTCTGACCAGCAAGTTTTAAAACAGATGCTGACAAATTATTGATGTCTAAAAACATATGCTAAGATTGATGAAAGTTCTATAAACTCTGTCATCTGAGTAACACTAACAACAACAATGAGATTGAGACAACAATCAGAACTGTTGGAGGAAACTCAACCTGGCAAGCCAGGAATGTTATCTGGGAATGGTGAAACACAGAGTAATGAATCTAGGATAGCAGGTAAGTAGTCCTCATTGTAGAAAGCCAGTATCATAGAGAAGGGCAATATGAAGCTAAGGATGGTGAAATTGTCGAGAGAACGCAAAGTCTCATTCTTACAGGACTTGGTTTCCAGAGTGGATGGTAGTTTTCTGGGGCAGATGCTCAGGCAGCCCCTGACAAGGAGTCTGGAACAAACTGGATATTTAAGACTAGGTAGAAACCTAGAATTTAGAACTGAAATGCCAAGATAGAGCTAGACTAATACTATCAAGGATAAATGTATGAACTACTTAAATCATTTCTGTTTAAGTTTAGATAATGATTTATATCTGTTACACTAATTAAATGACAACTGAACGATAATTCTATCTTCCTGCATCCGTGGCAGAAACTGCTACATACTCATGATACCATTACTCACTGAAGAGTCACATGGCCTCAACGTCATTTTTATTTTTAAAACAGCACTTCAGGTCGAGACTACATTCAGAAGAATTAGCAGGCAAGATGAAATGTAGGGACTGGGTAGATTGGGATCAAAGAAGGCAAGATGGATTAAAAAAAACAAGAAGATAAAAGTATGAACAGGTAGAATATTCATATAGCATATTACCATTTTTGAAGAGAGTTCTCACCCAGAATTCATGAAGACAATAATCAGAGTAAATATGGTGGTTAAGAGCCCGGACTCAGGAATCAGTTTGAATCCTGGCTCCATCAATTACAACCTGCCTTTTTACTTAGCAAGTTGTACAGTCTCTCTATACCAGTCATTATCTGTAAAATAACACAGGGATGTTGTGAGAAGTAATGAGTTAATACATTTGAATCAGTGATAGCAGTGACTAGCACAAAGTCAAAGCTCTAAAATAGCAACTATTACCATCATAAATGTTTAAATATAATTTTAAAACAGACAAGGTAGACAAGACAAGGTAGTAAAGTATCACAGCCTATGTGTAGAGTGAAATTAAGCTAGAGTTGAATAATGGCTCCATCACTTATTAGTGGGATGATTTTAGACAATTTAAGCATTAGTCTCCTCACTTATAAAGGGGAAATGATCTTACTTGCCTCTTAATTTATTGTAAGGTTTAAGCATAACACACACACACACACACACACACACACACAGAACTCATAATACAGTTTTTGAAATAGAGCAGAATCTTGATAAATGAAAGGTATGCTGTTAACGTAAGTTATGAACTCGAGTCAGCTCACTCTTTCATTGTTACAGAATGAATGAACTATAATCTTTGTCAAATAAAATGATCACCAAATTTAATGTGAAACTGGGGCACCTGGTGGCTCAGTCGGTTAAGCGGCTGCCTTTGGCTCAGGTCATGATCCCAGAGTCCTGGGATCTAGTCCCGCATCGGGCTCCTTACTCAGCGGGGAGTCTGCTTCTCTCTCTGCCTGCCGCTCCCCCTGCTTGTGCTCTCTCTCTCTCTCTCTGACAAATAAATAAATATAATCTTTAAAGAAAATTAATGTTAAATAAACCTCATTTGAAGTTGAATCCTTGCCAGATTTTCAGGGATATAAAACTTCTGAATTTGTCAATGATATTTTTCACATAGTTTGTTCTCCTTTCAAGAAAGAAGAAAGGCAAGTATGAACAATGGCAGCCATATCTATATATCTATATATCTATAGATACATATGCTGACAATCAATGATAATTGCATTTCAAAATATCTAAACAAGTTTTAAAGAAATAATTGTAGAGTTACTTTTATTGTTGCTTAAAAATATCTCCTCAAACTTATCTAAAACCTTTGGCTTTTAAAATTTTTCCACTGTAATATCTAAAGCTAAAAATAAGTGAATAATGCACGATCAAAGGAGTGATTTTAATTGCATTTCTCTGACTTTAATAACTTGAAGCACAGAATTTAATAACCTCAAGCACTGGAGGAGTCTATCAAAATGTCAATGAAATGCCTATTAAAACAGAGATAAACAAAGCTCAGATACCATACTCTGTGTAGCCCAATCCTGATAAGTGGTAATAAAATTTAAGTGGGTGCATTTGTATTGAATTTTATCTGAAAATCTCAGTGACTTTTAGAAATGTTAATTTAGTCCCTGGTCATTATTTTGAGGGTGTTTTGAAAGAATCAGGGTATCCTTTCTTCTAAAACAGAAGCACTGTAGGGGGAAAAAAAAATCCTTATACACCCACATGTCGACTGAAAAAAAAATATAAAGACTAGACAAACAGATCCATAAAATATTATTGGGAAAAATAGAATTTTGCCTGAAGATTCTGAAGTGTACAATAATCTGCTTAGGAGTTTGATATATGATTATTTCTTATAATCGTTATTGAAATGATTGGAAAAAAAATGTTGTGACTCACGTGAGGTATAGACCTGAGGACTAGATAGCCATTCTGAGTCTATTTAGAACAAATACTATGTGGCTTTCTTTTCTTTTTTTTTTCTCTTTAAAGATTTTATTTATTTGACTGAGAGAGAGAGCACAAGCAGGGGGAGAGGCAGAGGGAGAGGGAGAAGCAGACTCCCCACTGAGCAGGGAGCCCGATGTGGGGCTCGATCCCAGGATCCCGGGATCATGACCTGAGCCGAAGGCAGATGCTTAATGACTGAGCCACCCAGGCACCCCAACCGTGTGACTTTCATATAAAAAATGCAGAGAATTGCTCCAAAGTGTTGTGATATAGAGTTTGTTCTACCATTCCTCTTTCTATAACTTTTTCTCCTTTACTTTCAAATACATTTTTTTTTTTTGAAGATTTTATTTATTTGACAGAGAGAGAGAGAGAGACAGCTAGAGAGGGAACACAAGTAGGGGAGTGGGAGAGGGAGAAGCAGGCTATTGCCGAGCAAGGAACCCAATGCGGGGCTCGATCCCAGGACCCTGGGATCATGACCTGAGCCGAAGGCAGATGCTTAATGACTGAGCCACCCAGTCACCCCCTTTCACATACATTCTTTAAGAGTTCTTACCTGCCAACACACCCTTTCCGGGATAGCGTTTCCTGACTGCTCTCTGCATACACAGCTAGATGGTGATATCAAGGAAATGTGCATTAAGTAATGGAACTGTGACCTAGTTTTCAGAAAACTTGGGCTTTTAGCATGTATTTTTATTATTGTGGGTAACCTTGGTCCATCTCTTCACTTGAGTTATCTTTGTGAAATAAAGAGCTTGGGTTAAACTTTCTTCTGAATCTAGCACGATTATTGGTATTTTAATAATCTGATATTAATGTACATAAATATGCAAATGCTTACCACACTGACTTACAGGTCATTCAAGAAAAAGTTGAGTGATTTTTATTTTTATTTTTTTGTTTAGTTTTGTTTTATTTTTATACAGTGTAAAATATTGGTGTGGCAAATTTGAACCAGTAAAGAGTTTCTTTTTTATGGAGGAAGAAATATTTCCTTGTATTCTTTACATAATAGCTACCTAGTAATTATATAGATATCCATCTCCATCTTTCTATTAGCCAAATAGGTTGAGTTTTGCTACCCTAATATATGGGCTCAGTAACTTCAGCAAAAAAGGTTTATTTCTTAATTATCCTACATGCCCAGGGTGGGTTGACAGTGGAGGCCTCTGCTCATTGCTATAACACACAAAACCTGGCTATTTAGAGGCTTCATTCTGACACATGATTCACAATTACTGTAATATGAGAAGAGAGGGCCAGGACTGTCTGGTCCAGAAGTGACGCATATTTCTTCTACTCATACATCACTGGTTAGAAATAATCACATGGCTATATACAAGCTCAGTGACAAAAAAAAAATGTGTTCATAACACTCAACATTGACTAAAAATAGCAAGTTGATTATCTATGTAAAATGTGCCTAATTGTGCATTAACCTATTCATCTTTCTCTGCACAGTGCAATGCACTGGATATCTTTTTCTTCGAATATCTATGGTGACTTTGAAAATATTCTCTAAACCTGGACCAACACTTGAGAGATTAAAACATCAAAATGCGTTACAAGGATCATTGAACAAAGGCGAATTTTGAATACGAAGCTAGTGTTTCATTTTGAAAGCATCAGAACTTGCCAATGGAGTAAGGACCCTGGAGTACTATAACTCAGAATCCATGTCCTAGAATTTCATGCCTGTTGAACCAGAACTCAACAATAAAAAGAGATCTAATTGTTCACACTAGAGATGTTTTCTAATTCTTTAAGATCAATCATTCATGAGCTGAGATTTATTTAAACACACCCATGGCATGAAAGAGTCCATGGTACTTCCTAAATATAAGATGCTATGTGTCAAAAACAATAATTGAAATGGGATACTTTTCCCACATCAAAATTAACTTACAAATAAAATAGAAAGTTCATGCTTCTACTTTGCAATTATATTTCAAATTCATCAGATTAAATCTGAAGAGGCTATTAGATAGTGTTTTTTCTTTGTCATTTAAATATTATTTTAAAGAAGATTATAATGAATAGACATTCCTTTTATACAGTACCTTCAGGTGTCATTTCTTTTGCCACAATAGCAACCCACACTAAACACATTATCCTGAGAAATAACTGCCTTATAATTCTTCAGGGTGTCTATAATGCTTCACAACACAGATTGAAACATTCCAAAAATATAAAGAAAATATTTAGAAGAGTCATGTCTTGCTTTCAAGAAAAGCAGTATTTATTTTAGTTAAGTGAACAACTCCTAGTTTGTAGACAGGTTTTGTTATAAAACTTTATTTATAGGTATGTTAGTTGGGGCTCTAAAGTTGTTTTCTCAAAGGTATAATGCAATGTTATGTCTAGTAGTTTCTTCCCACAAAATTCCATTTAACCCATATTGTATCTGAGTTAAATTACCGACATAGCTTCTCTATCCTGGATAACATAAAATTTACCAAAAGATGCATGAGGGAGAAAAGAGAGAAATGGAATCTCTTAACTATTGAAATAAGAAGTATTTGTCTTCAGCTTCTCCCTGCATAATTTCTTCTGCCCGTCTCCAACCTCCATGTACTCCTACCCCTGCCCAAGACACCATCTCATACCCCTGAATCCCCTTAGCCTACCAGAATAGATCATGACGTTGCAGTTAGCACAGCAAGCAAAAATATGGAGGTTAATTCAAGGAACTTTCCACATTTCCTCTGATCTTAGATTTCATGGAGATAAAAACACATTAAAACTATTTTGCATTAACATATTTATGACTAATAAATGTAACAGATCTCAACAATGGGCTTTGCAGACAGTTCTAAAGAGAGAAACAGAGAATTCCAGGCTCTGTTAGAGGTAAATTTGTGTTAGTAGCCTTAACACTCTTGGTATATTTTTGGGAGTCTGTACTTTTCCTCAGTACTACTAATTTATTAGAGTTTTTAATAGCTTTATTGCTTCATCTACATATTAATCTACAGATTCTCTAAAAGTTATATGCATTTCCTAATTATAAATTTATTTTAGGAGTTACATTCATAGCCCATATCATAAGTTAATAATCTAAAGTTAAAGCACTATTTTTTTTAATTTTTTTATTGTTATGTTAATCCCCATACATTACATCATTAGTTTTAGATGTAGTGTTCCATGATTCATTGTTTGTGCATAACACCCAGTGCGCCATGCAGAATGTGCCCTCCTCAATACCCATCACCAGGCTAACCCATCCTCCCACCCCCCTCCCCTCTAGAACCCTCAGTTTGTTTTTCAGAGTCCATCGTCTCTCATGGTTTGTCTACCCCTCCGATTTCCCCCCCTTCATTCTTCCCCTCCTGCTACCTTCTTCTTTTTTTTTTCTTAACATACATTGCATTATTTGTTTCAGAGGTACAGATCTGAGATTCAACAGTCTTGCACAATTCACAGCGTTTACCAGAGCACATACCCTCCCCAGTGTCTATCACCCAGTCACCCCATCCCTCCCACCCCACCCCCCACTCCAGCAACCCTCAGTTTGTTTCCTGAGATTAAGAATTCCTCATATCAGTGAGGTCATATGATACATGTCTTTCTCTGTTTGACTTATTTCGCTCAGCATAATACCCTCCAGTTCCATCCACGTTGTTGCAAATGGCAAGATCTCATTCCTTTTGACGGCTGCATAATAGTCCATTCTATATATATACCACATCTTCTTTATCCATTCATCTGTCGATGGACATCTTGGCTCTTTCCACAGTTTGGCTATTGTGGACATTGCTGCTATAAACATCGGGGTGCATGTACCCTTTTGGGTCCCTACTTTTGTATCTTTGGGGTAAATACCCAGTAGTGTAATTGCTGGATCATATGGTAGCTCTATTTTCAACTTTTTGAGGAACCTCCATACTGTTTTCCAGAGTGGCTGCACCAGCTTGCATTCCCACCAACAGTGTAGGAGGGTTCCCCTTTCTCCACATCCCCGCCAACATCTGTCATTTCCTGACTTGTTAATTTTAGCCATTCTGACTGGTGTGAGGTGGTATCTCATTGAGGTTTTGATTTGGATTTCCCTGATGCCGAGCGATATTGAGCACTTTTTCATGTGTCTGTTGGCCATTTAGATATCTTCTTTGGAAAAATGTCTGTTCATGTCTTCTGCCCATTTCTTGATTGGATTCTTTGTTCTTTGGGTGTTGAGTTTGATGAGTTCTTTATAGATTTTGGATACTAGCCCTTTATCTGATATGTCATTTTTAAAGCACTATTTTGATGAACACACCAAATATTTAATTAGAGGTTAATGAATTCGTATAAATTTCAACATTCAATTTATTTTCATGATTTATTTTGTATTCTGATTGACATATATATTTAAATGGTAAAATGTTATTTTTTAAGATTTTGCCTTGTAAACTCAAGAAACTAATTAAAATTATTCATAAAGTTGATTGAAAAATAATAGGAAATTTGAATATGAGTTGAGCCATGCGAAATATCTAAGTGTCTAAAAATCCATATCATATTTAAAATTTTAAAAAAGAAGTACCTCAAATTTATAATAAATACTAAAATTCTATGTAGTATGATATAACGGTGATGGCATGTATTACACTTTTCTGCAAAACAATAAGCCAGGACATGAGTATGTACCCAGAACAGTCCCCAAAAGAAAGTGAAAGTAAAAGACAAAATCCGAAAAAGATATTAACACATGTAAATGATAAGGGTTTAGTATTCAGAAATAACACAGGACTATAAATAAATAAAGTACAGTAAGAAAAATATAAAGAAGTATGCCACATTAATATGGAAAAATCCAACACCATAAAGAACACTAGATATTTACCTTAGTTTTTACAATAGCTTAGGAACTTCCTTAAACTTTGAACCTTAAAATGAAATCACTTTGCTTATTACTTCAGCCTATTTAAATTTGGCAAGCATTGCTTTTTCCCCAGAGGAAATTTCCTAGGTAGCTACCTAATCTCTTAGGACTGAGGGTTGTTCACTGCCCAATGCACTATATATATAGCAAATGGGATGGGTGTAAAATCAAAGAAGAAAGAGTAGGTGGGAGAACTTTCATACCCCCAAACAGGTCTGACACCTGTAAAAGAAAAGCAGGATGGAAGGAGGGGGTAGGAGGACTCTCAGGCTATGTAGTACAGTACAAAGAAAGCACTGGCTAGACAAATGAGGACTCCTCTAGTCAAAATTATTTTTGAGTTCCTGAAGCTTTAGAGATGTAAATAAATGTTAACATGTTACAAAACTAAATATACTCTAAACATATGATTCAGCAACTGAGATCCTTGTTATGTACCCAAATGAGTGAAAAACACATCTACACAAATACCTATACATGGATGTTTACAGCAGCTTTATTCATAATTGCCAAATTGGAAGCACCAGGATGTCCTTCAGTCAGTAAATGGGTAAACTAAGACACATCCACACAATGGAATATTATTCAGTACTAAGAAGAAATGAGTTATCAAACCATAGAAAATGGAGGACACTTAAATGCATATTACTAAGTAAAAGAAGTCAATTTGATAAGCCTGCATACTATAGGATTCCAACTATATGGCATTCTGGAAAAGGCAAAACTATGGAGGGAATGATCGATTCAGTGGTTAAGGAGAGTAAAAGGTCAGGGGTTGGGGGGAGGGAGGACTGAATAGTTGGAGCATGGAGGATTTTAGGGCAGTGCAGTGAAATGATTCATATGGTAGGAAACTATAATGGTAGATGCATGTCATTATACGTATGTCAACACCCATAAAATGTACAACACTAAGAGTGGACCCTACTGTAAATGATGGACTTTCAGGTAATAATGATGTGTCAATGCAGTTTCATCAACTGTAACAGATGTAGCACTGTGGTAAGGGATATTGATTGTAGGGGAGGTAAGGAGCATATGGGAAATCTCTGTACCTTCTGCTCAATTTTGCTGTGAACATAAAACTGCTCTAAAAAAAATAAGTTTATTTTTTAAAAAAAGAAGATTAAGAAATACACAAGAGCAGATGAAGTGTTCTTTGGGGTGGAAACCAGAGGTAGAGGAGGGGTGTCATTCAGGAAGTCCGGCTGATTGTCTAGTCAGATCCACGCCAAAGAATATTTATTTTGGTGAAATGATCTTTTTTCAGGATCTGTTCCTCAGATATATAGTCTGATACTCAATTTTATCTTTATCCAGAATTAATTGAATGCTATAAATCATTTACAGCCCTGATATACAGATATCTGTAAATGGATATTTCATGAAGATCAAAATGTTTCATTGATTTGAAGAGGGCATTGTCTACCTGTAGGCAAACTACCCCAAAAGTCAATGTATTCGAACAATTCTTGATGAGCATGGGATTCAAAGAAACAAAAAGTTAGATGGTTTCTATGCTCTTCTTCATAATGTGAAACATTGAGGCAAAACTCATGTTTACTGGACAAGACATCCATGTGTTGTCTGGGTAGGTGCTGGTAAGGCTCTCTTTAGTGATGTCACATCTTCTATTCTAAGGCTGACCTGTCACATTTCTGAATGACACTACGTTTTAGTTTGCATGTTAACATCGACAATCAATTGACTATAAACTGTTTTATAAGACTAGCTTATTTGATCTATTCCAGTTCTGATAAACTAGATGTTGTGATTTCATATATTACTTCTCTGAGGAAGAATAGTTGAATCCTGAGAGAACTTTACTACCACTTGCATGCTTCACATCTGCTTCTTAATTTACCAAATGTTTATGCTGATTATATACGTGTATGTATATTTGTACATATGTGTGTACACACATACATGCACATATATATCATGGTTATTAGTAACTCCTCAGGGTTACTGATGAATGTGTTACATAGTAGAATCATAAATATAGATGAAGCAAGGTAGTTTCATTTGGTCATTTGCTTTGCTCTACCAAGTATGTTCATTAATTCCACATATTTTTATTGAACACTTACATAGTACAAAAAACTTTGCTGGGCCCTAGAGAAATAACAGCAAACCAAAACTGATTTGACTCCTCACAGAGAGCACTTCCCAGTGAGCTGTTGATCACTTATTGCCATAGAAAGAAATCAAGTGTATATGACAGTTTCTTCTTCTTTTTAAAAAAGATGCTAATTTTACTCAGATTTATTTAACTATTTTTAATTGATTTTTAAAATTATATAAGTAAATTGTCTTGGAGCATCAAGAGCAAGAGCCATCTCTTTCAACCTCATTCATTTCAAAGATGAGTAATTGTATGTTTTAGCTTAATTGCTGCTTTAATTTGTGTCATAATTTTCATTTGGTTCTTATGGGCAGAGCAAATTAATTAGTATTTGTGTCAAGAGATCTAGCCTGTTCTTTTTCTATTTTATTTGTCAAAACAAAATGAATTGTAGCAATACTCATAATTGGCCTGATAGCCACTCTGTATGTATCTTAACCATTAGGCTGAAACACAACTTAATATTTGGTACTTTGTAGAATGTAAGATTATATGACAAAATTTTAGAATTCAAAATATTCTATTAGGATCCTTGATCCAAGGACATCATTCCTTAACCTTACATGAGATATGTGAGCTTTAATTGAATCATGACCATGGTTCAAATTGTGAACTTGAAATATTGGCAAGAAAGTAAAGAATTATTGCAAAATATACATAAACTCAAGTCAGCATTTACCATTCAATGTATATCAATTGAGAAATCACTAAGCAGTTTTATGCAATAACAAATAATTCATCAAATGAATTTAGAAAATCTTGTGTTCAACCAAAGTATGAATAGATTTGTTTGCTGAACAATTTCTCTGAAATTTTATCATATCAATGTGTAATTTAAAATTTTTAGAAAAGACTTGAATCCATAGCTTTTTTCTATTATTATTATTATTAATTATTCCTTTTCTCCATGGTATATAAAACCTATTGACAATGTAATACATTTAATTTGTTCTGGCTTATAATTACAAAATTTTCAGAATTAAGAATCTGACTACATAATTATGTTTAAATATGGAAGAAACAAGTATAAAGTTTCTTTCTTACTTATTGTTCTTATTGTTTTGGAACCAATCAAGGTAAAACAGGGCAAAGCACCAAGGAGAGAATCCATGGTGTTTTATATATAATCCAGGACCATGACAAATATCTAGGCTGCCTAAAGTTTGAGACAATAAACAAACAAAACAGTTATGAATAATTCAGAAAGAGGACAGAAATATAGAAATAAGTAAAGCTAGGGAGGAAATGGTTAAAGTCAGTACGTGTGACAAAAACAATGGGAAAGAGGCAAAGGCGTAATTAAAAAGTCCTGGATATATATATATATTTTTTTTTTTTTTTTTTGAATAGAAATGATCAGGGGATGGAGAAACCAGTACCTGATTTTTTATTTTTTATTTTTTTTAAAGATTTTTATTTATTTGACAGAGAGAGACACAGTGAGAGAGGGAACACAAGCAGGGGGAGTGGGAGAGGGAGAAGCAGACTTCCCTCCAGGCAGGGAGCCCGATGTGGGGCTCGATCCCAGGACCCTGGGATCATGACCTGAGCCGAAGGCAGACGCTTAACGACTGAGCCACCCAGGCGCCCCACAGTACCTGATTTTTGTCAAGTGCTGAGAGGTGAGTTGCATAGATAAGGTTTGTGATCTAATGCAGATAATTTAACTGGACAACTAAATATTTCCAACCATCCCTCTAGGTTTTACAGAAATAATTGTTGCAGGATATATTAAGGGATCCAGTAAAACTTGCATATCTTTACCATCTCAAAATATATATAAAAGAAATATTTTAAATTATAATAAATTTCAATAAGATGCAGTATCATTTCCTGAAAAATGCTACCCTTATTACAGAGTTACAGAAATATTTATAAAGTTGGAAGTTAGTTATTTGCATATATGAGCACTCTTAATTGCATTTGCATATATGTCATTATAATTATTCAACTTGCATATAAATTGAATGATTGGATTATATTATTTGAGTATTTCAGAGGAATTGCAGAATTATGGCAGTATTTTGCAGGAAAGGACATTTTAACCTGCAAATACATGACTAACTGTTCTCTTAAATTTTATTTTATTAAGAAATATATCATACACACTAACCTGTGTATATAAGGGACATTTTGTATTTAAAGAAGAATAATGAGATAAACACCCTTGATGCAGTACAAAGATTGGCAAATAAAATATTACCAGTATCTTTGATGTCCTCAAAGTAGCTCTATCCAAATGCATCCTTCTTCCAAAAAATGCCAATCACTAACTTGTGTTGTTTTACCCATTTTTTTAAAGAGGGAGAGAGAGAGAGAGAGTGAGAAGAGAGAGGAAGGGGGTAGAGAGAGAGAGAGAGAATCTTAAGCAGGCTCCACTCCTAGCATGGAGTCTTATGCGGGGCTTGATCTCACCACCCTGAGATCCTAACCTGAGCCGAAATCAAGAGTTGGACACTTAACCGATTGAGCCATTCTGGTGTTCCTGTTTTATCCATTTTGATTGGGAAATAATTACACATAGAGAACACACACATAGAGAAAAGTGAAGAAAATAAAAATGTCAATCTCAATTGATCACAAAGCAAAACTCATGTAACCCTCACCAGGAAAAAAAAATATGATGAGCACCATTAAAACCCCTCTTCACCCCCTTCCCCCAAAGTTAACGGTATACTGACTTCTACAGTAATTACGGCCATGCATTTCTTCACAGTTTTATCATCCCAGCAAGCATCTGTTAAGACTTTGGTTTAATCTTGGTGACTTTTGAACTTCAAGTAAGTGAAACTCACAGAATATATGCTCTTTTTGGATCTGGATTTTTTTGTTCAATATTATGCTTTTTAAGTTTACCCATGTTTGTGTATATAGCTATAGTTCCTATATCGCAGTATAGAACGATACTGTAGGATTTCATCACAATTTATCCATCCTAAGGGCACATTTAGAAT
This sequence comes from Halichoerus grypus, assembly GCF_964656455.1. Classification (NCBI taxonomy): domain Eukaryota; kingdom Metazoa; phylum Chordata; class Mammalia; order Carnivora; family Phocidae; genus Halichoerus; species Halichoerus grypus. Next base: position 115,378,209 of record NC_135712.1, read on the forward strand.
GTTACAAGTTTTTAGTTATTATTTGGTGACTCAGCCATAGCTATCCTTGTACAAATTACTCAGTGCACATAAGTCATATGTTCATTTGCCTGTATCTAGGTATGAAGTTAAAAGGTCATATGGCACATATGTACCAGTACTAGTAGAAAGTAGAGATCTGCTTTCTAAACTGGTTATACAATTTATCCCTAACCATGGAAAAGAGCCATCAGAAGCATAAAAGGTTTCCTATCCACATCCTTACCAACTTGGTTTATGATTTTAAATTATTTTAATATATGATAGATCTTGTGGTCATACAATAATATATGTTTTAAATTATAGTTTTCATCTAATTTTTAATTTTAAATTTTTTGTACTGTGGTTTTTTAAAGATTTTATTTAAATTCCAGTTGGTTAACATACAGTGTAATATTGGTTTCAGGTGTACAATTTAGTGATTTAACACTTAAGACAAATACCATGTGATTTCACTCATATGTGGAATTTAAGAAACAATACTGTGGGTTTTTTTTAGTGAAAAATTTAAGTGTCTTATGTAAACATATATGTATACAGCTCAGTGAATTTTTACAAACTAACAGACCTATGAAAACTAAAGTTAGATCATGGAACAAATATTACCAACATCTGTTGGTACACAATTGTACCCCTTCTAGCCATTTCCACTGGAAACCTTTATATTGATATTTAACTCCATAGGTTAATTTTGTCTGAAGTCATCAATGTTTCACATCTCCCTATATATACATTCTTATCTGGTAATGTTTTGTAACTTTCCATTCTAACTCTGGCTTGATTATGAGTCATACAATGGGATGATAGCAAAAATGATTTAAGCACAGACTTAAATGTGCTTCCCTGATTGGGCTTACCTTTGATTTTGCTGTCAGCCATTGACATGAAAACCTTCCATAGGTAACCTGATAGAGAATGAGAAACACATAAAAAGAAGGAGTCACTCAGTATTTCCAGATGGAGTTAATTTTTTCACTGATGTCTGGTCTTGTTTTGTTACTTCCTTTCTTCTACTGTTTTTGAGTGAATTTTCTTCTTTTTCAAGGTTCTTAAAGTGGATGCTTAGATCAATGATTTTTTAGACACTCTTCTTCACTAATGTATGCATGTTAGGGAACACATCTTCCTCTAAATACTGCTGAGGTATATTCCTCAGATGTTGACATATCATAACTTAATATTAATTCACTCAAAGTGGTTTTTAATTTCCCCTCTTTTTACTTTAACAAGGTATCTAGAAGTATATTCCTTAATTTCCCATCAGTTACTGTTTTCTTTTGTCATTTTGTTATTGATTTCTACTCCAGTCAAAGAAAATACTTTGGATAATTTAAGCTTAATGAAATTAAGATGAGATTTATTTTATGACTCATTACATGAGACAAGTTTTTTTGAGGTTTGCATTTATTTGAAAAAATCTTGTGTTCTGTCATTGTTCAATACAATGTTCTATAAGTTCTAGTAGATTGCTTTATTAAATTGTATTTTTCATAAAATTAGTCTATAACATTTAATTTTTTTCTGCTTGTCAATTATTGAGTGAAGTATATTAATGTTTTTCCTACGATTGTGGATCTTTTGTTTCACTTTTCAGTTTAGTACATTGTTTATTTAAAGGTATTTTAAATGTATTTATGTTATTGTATTCATACATATTTAAAACTGTTATACAAGAAAATTGACCTTAGTTCATTGACATTTGTACAAATGTCCTTTATGTGTCCACATTAACTATTTTTTTTGCCTTAAACTTTACCCTATCATTAGCATAGTTACACCAGATGGGTTTGTTTTATCTACATTTTCTACATTTTTGAATCCATTTTGTATCTACTGTACTTTTAAATTTTAAATTGGGGCATTTATATTTGATGAAATCACAGGCATATGGTGAAACTGCTTGTTTTTGAACCCAAGAATTAAGATATGGCCTTCTGTCTCACTGGCCAATTAAATGAATGAATATTATAGATGTTTTCAGATAGAAGCATGAAATTTCCAGTTAAGATATTATAGAAATCTTCTTCCCTAGCACACCAATCATGGAAACACAAGGTTAGAGCTTCCGTAATCTGTGATCCTTAGGGGAGGGTTGTGCAGAGCAGAATCTCAAACCTTGATGATACCATGGGCATGAAATTAATATTTGTCCTTTTAAATCTCTAAGATTTTGAGTAATTTGAGCCCAGTCTATGTTTAGTAATGCAGGGAGTTTTAAATTATGGATTCAGTTATAGAATTATTTAAATCTGCTACTTTATCTTCACTTACAGCACTCAGTGCTCAGTTTTTAAGTTTCATTTTTCATTTTTTTCTATGATCTTTCCATATTATTTTTTAAATTTTTTGGCATAAAATTATTTAGAACTTACTTTTATGATATTTGTAATTTTATTTGTAGTGATTACCCTTTTGTTTCATGATGACCCATTGTTTCACAGTATTATTGTGCCTTCACTTTTTTTCTAATTAATCATTCTTACAAGATACTTATCTTAGAAGATATTGTCTATGTTAACTCTCTCGTGTTTGTGATAACATTATTAATTTCTGCTGTTAATTTCCTTCTGTCTACATTTTCTGGCTTTAGATTTCTTCTTGAATAACTTCTTGAAATAACTCACTGATTTTATAGCCTTTCTCTCTTTTTTTAAGATTTTATTTATTTATTTGAGAGAGAAAGTGAAAAAGAGAGAGAGCACAAGCAGAGGGGAGGGGCAGAGGGAGAGGGAGAAGCAGACTCCCTGCTGACCAGGGAGACTGACGTAGGGCTCTACACAAGGATCCTGGGCTCATGACCTGAGCCAAAGGCAGATACTTAACTGACTGAGCCACCCAGGCACCCCACTTTTCTCTTTTTTTAATATATGCCTTTAGAGTGGTATATTTTCTTTGAACATGGTTTTCTCTGTGTCATGGATATAAATATTTTAATTATTCTTCAGTCCAACATATTTTCTAATTTCAATCTAGATTTCCTTTCTGATGCATATTTCTAGAAGTATGTACCATAATTTCTAAATTTCTAAACATAAAAGTATTTTTATTCCTGTTATTTTTTTCTTACTAGATTTTGCCATGGTCGGGAAACACAATATAAATCATTTAAATCCTTTGAGATTTGGAATCTCCCATGAGAAATCACAGCACAAACTATATTCTTGTGGGATTCTCTGCTTAAATTTGTGTGACTTTGAGGTCTAAGACATCCTGAATGGAGAATTTATTTTAAATTGGTTCTGTCTTGCCAGTGCTCTTATACATCTACAGAAACAGATCCTTTCTGGCCATAAAGTTTTCCCAATGAAAACATTTAAAGGAAAATGGGCAGACGACCTAACAAATTATTTGAGGAGACTAGGTACTTTAGGTTAGAAATGGCAGAAAAATAATAAAAGCAGAAATAAGCCCTCTAAAACATCATGTATTATAATTTCCAGACAATGAATATTAAATAACTGTATTGATATATTTAAAACAATGATCAAATGCTTTAAAAAAAATAGGGAAAAAAGAGTATAGATAAATGCCAGATCTTTAAAAAAGGATTTTTTAGAATAACCACAGCTGAACAAAATTCAATAAACTGTAATATAGACCTCAATAAGTTTATTCATAATCTAATTCAGAGAGACAAATAAACAGAAAATAAGAGGACAGAAGACATGGAGAATAGGGTAGGGAGTTCCAAAGCACACCTACTTCTAGAGAGAGATAAAATAGAATGAAAAAGTGATAACGTGAAGAGTGAATAAAAACAATAATCATTAAATCAAATTCGTGGAAAAAGGCTTAAAATAAAATACTGGACAAAACAAATAAGGGTTGGTTAGAATTTCTCATATTGATTGGGAGAAAATAAAGAAAGTATGTTAAAATAGTTAGGGCACTATGAAAGGTTTAGGCAGAGGATATTCAAACAACTAGAAGGCAGAGCAAAGCCAATTTAACACAAAGAGAAGACATGACTAGGTCTCAAGAAGTGACTAACCATCAAGAAATTTAATCAGTATACAAAAATGTCCCACAATGAAAGTCTCAGGACTAGATGGGTTTATAAAATCTTTTTAAAAACAAATTAAAAGAAAAACAGAGAGAAATCCCCAAACTCATTAGGTGAGGCTTACATAACCATGGTACCAAAATTTAAACAACCCCAATGACACAACTGAGTGTAGATCCAAACATATTAAATCAATTATCGGTAAATCAAACTTGAAATTATTTATTAATTAATGTTATGATTAACATATTGATCATAAAAAGTAATCAAGTTTGAGATCTAACTCAAACTCAGAAGTATAGATGATGTCAGAAAACCTAACAACGCAATTCATTAATTATCTGAAGGGGAAAAGTCATATGACTATCTCAACACCTAATGGAAAAGTTTTGGATAAAGATTAAAACTTTTGATTGTATTAGTTAAGAAAACAAAACACTTATTAGAAATACAAGAGGGGCACCTGGGTGGCTCAGCTGGTTAAGCCCTCAACTCTTGATTTCGGCTCAGGCCATGATCTCAGGTCATAGGATGGAGCCCAACATTGGGCTCCAGCTTAGTGTGGAGTCTGCTTAGGGTTCTCTTTCTCCCTTTCCCTCTGTCCCTTCTCCCTCCACCCACTTGTGCTTGCTCTCTCTCTCTAAAATAAATAAATAAATAAAACCTTAAAAAAAAGAAATAGAAGAAACTTCCTTTTTTTAAGATTTTATTTATTTATTTGACAGAGAGAGACATAGCGAGAGAAGGAACACAAGCAGGGTGAGTGAGAGACAGAGAAGCAGGCTTCCCGCTGAGCAGGGAGCCCGATGAGGGGTTCAATCCCAGGACCCTGGGATCATGACCTGAGCCGAAGGCAGATGCTTAACGACTGAACCACCCAGGTGCCCCTTTAGGGGAAATTTAAAAGAAAATAATTTGCGTTTGCATGAATCCAGATGCTTAATGACTGAGCCACCCAGGCGCCCCAGAAACTTCCTTAACTTAGTAATGATTGTATGTCAAAATTCTAAAGCATATATCATAATTATTGGTGAAAATAATATTAATAATAATTATCATTGGTGAAACTTTAGAGGATTGCCTTTAAAAAAAAAAAGATTTTATTTATCCACTTGAGACAGAGCACAAGCAGGTGGAGGAGCAGAGGGAGAGGGACAAGGATACTCCACACTTAGCATTGAGCCTGACATGGGGTTCTATCCCATGACCCTGAGATCATGACTTGATCCGAAATCAAGAGTTGGAGGCTTAACAGACTGTGCCACCCAGGGGCCCCAAGGTTGCCTTTTGAAATCAAATTAGAAATGATGCTTATTATTAATCCTACTATTTGAGATAGTTCTGCCATACTTTGTGGGTAGATTCAAGAAATGGAAAAAAAATAGATGTAATCATTGTAATTGAAGGAAAAAATTATCATATTTAAATATAACATAATTACCAATATGGAGAAAAATAGATGATTTCAGTTCTTATAAGGTTGTCAATTACAAACCTTTCTGTATGCCAGTGACATCTATGTATTAATGTAATAAAACATAAGATATCACCAACATACTAACAAACTTAACAAAATGTTTAGACATGAACTAAGATCACATAAGTACTCTCAGGAATGAAAAAAAAGAATTTTGATGACTAATTAAAAGACAAAATAATTTATCTAAATTAAAAGAATAACATTCTTTATTTTTTGATAGGGTATTTTAGAATTGTTAAGATGTGAATTATCCTCAAAATAACCAATAAAGTACTTATATTTTTAGTCCATTCACACACTTTGCAATGGCTAAAATAAAGGGAAAAAAGACAGTATCAACTGTTGTGGAGGATGTAGAACAAAGGGAATGCTTGTAAACTCCTATGAGGTTATATTTACTCTATGACCCAGAAATTTTACTCCTCTATATTTAACTGAAACAGTATGTGAACAAGAATGTTTTTATATTTTTTTCCATAATAGCCCCAAACCTAAACAATCCAAGTATTCCTTAAGAGGAAATTAGATAAACAAATATTTATATAATAAAACACTACTATGCTTTACACAAATGTTTGTGTATTTATATAATAAAACACTACTATGTTGATTAAGTGTAATGACACAAATGAATCTCAACAGCTCTATGTGGACACAAAGTGCTTAGTTCTTCATATGAAATATTAGGACACACAAAACTAATCAATGTCCTTAAAAGTTAGAACAACAAGTCTCTTTGCCTATGGGAAGGACTGGTTAGTTCACAAGTATTAACTGAGAAAGAACACAACTGATTTTTTTGTATTGATGTAAATATTCTACATTTTGATAGAGGAATATTTGTAAGGGTATATGCATTTGTGAAAACCCACTGAACTGTACACTGAAGATTTTTCCATTCCACTTTATTTAAATTACACTTTAATTTAAAAAGACATACATTTAGGGGCACCTGGGTGGCTCAGTGGGTTAAGTGTCCCAACTCTTGATCTCAGCTCAGGTCTTGACCTCAGAGTCATGAGTTCAAGCCCCATATTGAGCTCCCCTTGGGCATGGAGTATACTTAAAAATACAAAACAAAAGCATACATTTAAAACATTACAGGAACACACACAAGCAAAAATATACATTAAACAATTTAGAATGGTCTGCTATAGACATTCAGTGGAAAGGAAATGGAGGAAAGAGAAAATAAATGGAAAGAAGGAAATAAAGAGAAGGTACAGATTAGTAAAACTGATGATAATATGTTATTCAATGAGTATTATTCTGAAATCTAAAATACCTGATGCCCCAAAAGGGAAATGAAAACAAAAAAATATGTGTTTGGGGAATCATTGTTTCATGGGTATTTTCACATATCTGCAAGGCCAGGGCTTTCTGATCAAGATCACCGGCAATCTGTGTTAAAGGATGATTGAATGACAACCATGCTTTAGAAGCCAGAGATGGTGAATTTCCCAGGAGAGATTTACAGATTCGTCACTTCTAGAGTCACTTATTTATATTCCATAGGGTAATGGACAGAGAAGACTGTGGTTGACCACAGGTGACTAAAACCTTGGAAAGCAAAACCATGAAAAAGGGGGAACTATTGTAAATAGCTGATCTATCTCTGATCCAGAAACCTCACGCTTGCTGTCACGATAAATTATATACTTTTTAATAAAAATTTTAGAAGCACTCATGTTTTGACTGACTTTATACTAAGGTAGAATATTTGCCAGATATTGTCAATGAACACAATATAGTGCCCAGATAGTCAGCATTGGAAATGTTGGAAAGAAAATTATGTAAGTATTGAGCAATAGCAGAATGACATTAAAAAGTGGCTGAGTTTTCTCCCTAAACAAAATGTAGCCGTGAGCAAGCAACATCTGCGTCACCTGGGAGCTTGTTAAACGCAAAATCACAAGACACACCCTAGATACTAAATCCAAATCCATGTTATTTGTATGTACAATAAAGTCTGAGAGGCATAAAATTAGAAAACAAACTAGACTCAAGTGAAAAATATTAAAGTAAAAAATAGGTACAACCAAAAAACTAAGTTGGAGAAAAATTGGGTCCCATGGGTATCTAACTGAAAATAAGGGATCTCAGAAAGCAAAGTGAAATTATTACTTTAACAGAAATTCAGATCAAGGGACCTTATTAAAAGGTGCCCTCTGAAACTGGAGGAGATAAAGAGTTGATAATAAGAGTAATGTGGAATCCTTCTCTTGATGGTTAGAACTACATAGCACCTGAGAGTATCAGACACTTCAGCTAGAAAGATCTGATGAAATACATCAGGAATTCATATTTTTTAAGTAGACCCAGTGATTATAGCTGAGAAAGTGGTGTTAACAGTTTCTTTGAGTGAACAGGTATATAAAATTTTATGGTATTTGTAATTAAGGAAAAACACTTAATACCTGAGATACACTATTGGAGTGCCAGGCAGGATTATAATTAATTGACTTCAGACTTGCTTAGTTACTGGACTGATGTCTGGAAGATATGGTCTCAGTGGAAGTGAACCTGAGTGCTATTTGTCCAAAAGAGAGATGCTTTGAACAGCCATAATTAATTTAGTTCTTTCGAATTGAGTGTTCTCCATGAAACAGAATATAGAGTAATATATTAAGGAATTAAATGCATGATGAAGAATAAAAGCTTTCAGAAGCTAAGATTTCCTGACTAGGATTTTTTTTTTAAGATTTTATTTATTTTTTTTTTTACAGAGAGTGCGGGTGGGGGGAGTGGCAGATGAAGAGGGAGAAGCAGACTCCCTGCCAAGCAGGGAGCCTGATGCGGGCCTCGATCCCAGGACTCTGGGATCATGACCTGAGCCAAAGGCAGATGATTAACTGACCGAGCCACCCAGGCACCCCTAGGATTTTCAATAATAAAATATTCTATAATGAAAATAGAAACACAGAAGATGTTATAATCATTATCATTATAATCAACCCCAGGATGCAAATTTACCAGGAGTGTCCCTGGTGTACACTTGTCTGCCTTCCATGAAATAATGTATCACCTCAGGATTCTATTAGTATGCACTCTTTTCCCCGACACCTTATCTCCAGGTCTATGAGTTTCCTGCAGCTGTTGTGAAAAACTACAACTTTGGTGGCTTAACACAAAAGAAATTTATCCTCTCACATTTCTGGAGTCCAGAATTCTAACATGAAAGTGTCAACAAGCCTGCATTCCCTGAAAGCTCCAGGAAAGAATACTTGCCCACCTCTTCCAACTTCGGATGGCTGTTGGCATTCCTTGGCTTCCTTGGTTTGTGGTCATACTGTTCCACTCTGTGCCCATGTTCACGTGGCCTTCTCTGTGTGTCTTCTCCTTTTCTCCCCTGTAGAAGGACACCCATCATTGGGTTATTGGATTTAAGGTGCATTTACATAATCCAGGATGATCTCATCTTGAGATCCTTTACTTAATTACATTTGCAAAGTCTTTTTCTTTTTCCCTCCAAAAAAGGTAACATTCACAGGTTTGGGGGATTAAGACATGGACATATTTTTGGGGGGCCTTCATTCGACTCATTATACAACCCTTCTTCCATGTGTTGCATTCTGTATAGGGATGGGGAAGTGAAGGGAATTAGAAAAGTTAAGAAACCCTTAAAATAAAATAGAAAAGTGCCTTCCTTTTATCTATTAACCCAGCATCAGTAGATACATAGTGAAGAATGAACCCATTCCCAAAATTTTGTTCCACAATGTACCACTGTTACTTCCAGTTAATTTCTGTCCTTCTATACATCCCCCATATCTATCAGTTTACTGATCTTCCAGATTGGCAGGGTTTGTTTGATTCATGAGACAGAGCATCAGTACAGTATGATTTAAAAAAAAAAAATTAACTGTCAAGTGTACATCATGAAAATTGCTCCCAGATTTTTAAAAGGCATTGTCTATCATTCTGAATTTTGTGTTGTGAGTTTTTATCTTTGATACCCTCTTCACTGGTACTTTAGTGGGTAATTAGAAGCCACACTGGAAGCTGTCATCTAGAAGCTACTTTTTTTTTTTTTTAAAGATTTTATTTATTTATTTGACAGAGAGAGAGACAGCGAGAGAGGGAATACAAGCAGGGGGAGTGGGAGAGGGAGTAGCAGGCTTCCCGCCAAGCAGAGAGCCCGATGTGGGGCTCGATCCCAGGACCCTGGGATCATGACCTGAGCCGAAGGCAGACGCTTAGCGACTGAACCACCCGGGCGCCCCTAGAGACATTTGAATCAAACTTTCATAACTAAAAGAATAGATGATTTTTATTTATTATTAATGCTTTCTTTTATATCATTAGTAATTTAAAATAATGAATGCATTTTGGTGAATTAAGAAAAGGTAGTAATTAACAATAAAAAGAAACCGGAAGAGTTTAAGATACTCTTAAAGGTTAGTTTTTCTGCCTTTTTACAAGTTTAAATGTAAAATTTAAATTATTCTAGATTTTTTTTTCTTTAGTGGATTGTAAATATTCAGTAGTGTTATTTCATTAAACAGTTTTCCTGGAAACCATGAATTATATCTAAATATAAATGTATCAGCAATGCGACAGTTCAACTCAATTATCATTAAGCATTTGTCTACCTTCCAGCACAGCCTGTGTAATTTCTTTGCCATGAAGCACAATGCTTAGCAAAGTAAAATAGAACATATTTTTCTTTTCCTTTCTAATTTGGAAATATACATGGCTAATGTCCCTGGCTTTTGAATACATTCATCTTTTTCTAATGCTTTCTCTAGGTCATAAATTTGATTAAGATATATCATACTATGAAAAGAAAGCAGGCATATAGTCATGCAGAATTGAACACTGCCCATCTTTAATGCTTTGATACCATTTTATATCTACATCTTTATTAATATTTTAGACATATTATATTGAAAATGCAACTGCATATCCCAATATATCAAGTTTATGACCAGCCTAGCTCTATCAAAATGTTTCTATGGTTGATGATATTAGATATTCTTACTATATTTTCAAACTGCCTAAGAATGGACTATTAAGTAAATAATATAGTTTTTTAAAATTATTTTTGTGCACATTTAGAGTATAATCTGAAATCGTTCTTTGAGACTTTGCTTATTATAGTGCTCACAGCCACCATGGGAATGTTTCTGATAGCTATTAGGTTATCGTAAAAATACAAAGAGAATTTGACTCGAAACGCATACAAATGAGTTAAACCATCTGATTTATTTCCATAGAAGGAAAGAGAAAAAGTAGTCAGGTTATAGTGTTTCACTACATTGGGCGATACATACCAAAAAACTGAATACAGTGAATAAATAAGTGAAGAAAATGACATTCCTACAAAATTCATGGTTTCAGAGATGCTAAGAGCAGCTTCAAGCACACAAGGAGATTCCTGAGGAAGTGCAGAGGGTGCCATAAATTTGATTCTTATTGTTCCCCATAACACACATCACCAGTTTGACATTCCCAGTTCTGCTGCCTCATCACCACTGTGTGGAAAGCCAGGCCTCTCCAGTCATCAGTGGGTCCCTGGGTGCAAGTTAGGTACTTTGAGTTTCTAATATTATGCAATTCAAGAAATGAAACTCTAGGGTCATGAAAAAGCCAATGCATCTCCAATCAGTCTTTAACTTGCTCCCCAAAGAGTCTTTGGTGTTCTGGAAAAGTCTACCCTACTATTCTTCAAATACCATGGATGGTCTTAACTTTTGCTATGTGTCATAAAGACTTCATGAAAAAAAAATGCTAATACTACCTTTGGCATCATTGAGCTTTAAGTAATGAAATGCCTTTATGAATACACACTTTTCTATTCCAATTTCTCAACCCCTCTTCTGCTTCATTTTAGTTGTATCACCTCTTTGTACTTCCAAGTTGTCCATAGCATTGTACAAAGTTGATTGGGCTGTGCCTTACACAAGATCACACCATAGATGGGCCTCTGAGAGCCAAAATCAATCTGAGAAGCTTAATATAGCCTTCTATCAGCCTGGGATAAATGCATATATTTATATATGCCAAAAGGATATCTAAAAGAAATTCTGCCAATATAAGTGTATTATTTTAAAAGATTGTGTCTACATTATGAAAACATGCTTATACTGTTAAACTTTACTTGGGATGTGATTTCATGTCATTCAATAATACTAACTGATTTTTGATAAGTAAGTAAAATATTGTATACCAGTTATGTATTTTGATATACAGTAGTTCTGATAAAAATATAAAGGAAGTGAAGAAAATTTTTTCCTCTCCCTCAAGAAGCTGGAGAATACGTTTTAGAAATAGTCTTGTCAGGGCACCTGGGTGGCTCAGTTGGTTAACCCTCCAACTCTTGGTTTCAGCTCCAGTTGTGATCTCATGGTTTGTGGGATCAAGCCCTGTATCAGGCTCCCTGCTCAGTGGGGAGTCTGCTTGAGATTCTCTCCCTCTGCCCCTCCCCCCACATGCACATACTCTCTCTCTCTCTCTCTCTCTCTCTCAAATAAATAAATAAATAAATCTTAAAAAAAAAAAAAAAAAGAAATGGCCTCATCCTCTAGTTTCAATGGGATTGGCTTAAGTGTCATCAAGTTTCTTGTGTGACAGTTAATTTAATTATTACATTTAAAAGAAAAGGCACACACAAGCCATTACCGTTTTAGTTTAAGTAAGGAAATTGTTGGGAGAGGAACACCTTAAAATCTGGGATGCCTGGCTGGCTCAGTCGATAGAGTGTGTGACTCTTGATCTCAGGGTTGTAAGCTTGAGCCTCATGTTGGGTATAGAGATTTCTTAAAAATAAAATCTTAAAAAAAAAAATCTCAGTGGCTTAACAACCACAGTTTGATGTGATGGATGGTAGTCTGTGTTCCATAGTGGTCTGGGCCCTTGGTCCTTCCATCTTGAGTTCTTTGCCTCTTCTCGTGGTGGTGCAGGCTGAAAGTTTTATTAATGTCCTTGACACCTCTCCTGTTTTTATTTTCTTATTCATTTGGTGTTTTCCTCTTATAAGAATCATTCAAAGAAAATTAGCATGTTTTGATACCCACAGGTCTTCTTACCTCACACAGGATTTCATAGTAATTGGGAAATTCTTATTTTTTTTAATTTGAAATTGTATTTTATATAACACATTATTCTAAAAATTTTAGTGCAGTGACATTACAAATTTCATTCAATATGCATTTTTATTTTTTTGGTTTATATCATTTCTAGTATTTTATAAATATATTATTTTTCTAGATTCTACTTTTCCACAAAATCAAAAACATTTTAAAGTCATGTTTAATTTAATTTTGAATAAGCTATACACTCAAATGGTTAAGAACAAAAGAATACATAAAGAGTACATAGCCAAAAGAAATACTTCTTGTTTCTGTCTCTTATTCACCCTTTTGTAACCTCAACCACTTGCTGGAGACACAAAAATGACTGTTATTTCCTTATCTGTTTCCTCTTTCTTTAAGTACAAGCAAGCAAATATAAATATAGATTCATATTCCCCAAATTTACACACATTATTATATATTATATACACTATATTGTTTTGTTTTGTCTTTACTATCCATATATCTCAGAAGTCTTTCCATAGCAATACATAGAGATCTGCCTCATTCCTTTGATAGCTGTGCAGTATCCCATTAAAGGATGCATGTACCTTCATTTTATGCAAGCAGTTCTCAATTGATGGGCATTTAGAATACTTCCAATCTTTTGTTATTATATGCAGTTCTGTTATGTCTTTCCTCAGGCATGCAATTTTATTTTCAGGATACCGGATTTCTGGGTATATGCATCTTTATTTTGATAGACAATACCAAATTCTCTGTGGAAGGGTTATATCAATTTACACTTCCTCTAGTAATATGAGAGTTCCTATTTCCTATCAACTTAATGAGCAAAGGGTATTATTAAATTTCCAAAATTTGGCCAATCATCAAGGTGGAAGATAATATCTCAGTATGCTTCCCTCATTACAAATAGAGTGGCCGACCTTCTCATAATGTGTTTGAGCTATTTGAATTTTTTGAGATTTATGCAAGCACATCCTTTGGCCATTTTTCTATTGTGTTATTGGTTTTTCCATACCAATTGTTATGGACTGAATGTTGGTATCCTTCCAAAATTCTATGTTGAAGCCATAACCCCCAATATGATGGTATTTGGAAATGGGGACTTTGGGAGGTAATTCAAATTAGATGAGGTCATGAGGGTGGGACTCTCATGATGAAATTAGTGCCTTTATAAGGGAGACAGGAGAGAGCTTGCTCCCTTCGTGGGCAAGTACCAGCGAAAGGCCATATGAGCACACAAGGAAAGCAGCAATCTGCAAGCCAGGAAGATAACTCTTACCAGAAACTGATCTTGGACTTTTCAGCCTCCAGAACTCTGACAAGATAAATTTCTGTTGGTTAAGCTATCATTCTATATTTTGTTATAGTAGCCCAGCTGATTAATACAGATTTTGGTACTGAGAAGTGGGATGCTGTTGTAATACCTAAGAATTTGGAAGCAATTTTAGAACTGAGTGATGGAAGAGTCTGGAAGAGGTGCATGCTAGAAATATTGATGTTAAAGCCAATTCTGATAAAGACTCTACAGAGAAAGCTTCCATCTTCTTAGAGAATACATAAATAATCATGGACAAAATGTTGGTAGAAATATGGATGTTAAAGGCCATTCTAATGAGGTCTCAGATGGAAATGAGGAACATATCATTGGAAACTAGAGGAAAGACAATCCTTGTTATGAAGTGCCAAAGAACTTGGCTAAATTGTATTCATGTTCTCGTGTTTTGTGGAAGGTAAAACTTGTAAGTGATAAAATTGGATATTTAGCTAAGGAGATTTCTAAACAGAGTGTTGAGAATATAACTTGGGTCCTCCTATTTATGGTAAAATGTAGCAGAGAGGAATGAATTGAAGGAGGAATTGTTAAGCAAAAAGGAACCAGAACTTAAAGATTTGGAAAGTTCTCAGTTTACTCACATTACAAAAAATAAGAAAGCATATTCAGAAGAGAGCAACGGGGCACCTGGGTGGCTCAGTTGGTTAAGCATCTTCCTTTGGCTTGAGTCATGATTTCGGGGCCCTGGGCTTGAGCCCCACAATGGGCTCCCTGTTCAGCCAGGTGCCTGCTTCTCCCTCTCCACCTCCCCCCTGCTTGTGCTCTCTCTCTCTCTCTCCCCCTCTTCTCTCTGTCAAATAAATTAATAAAATCATTCCAAAAAAAAAAATAATAATAATAGCAAGGAGAAATTAGAAAAAGAAGAAATCTGAATAGGGATTAAATCACTAAGTATTAAGCAATTATGAAACTAACAATTGATCAGTATGGTCTAGCACATGAATAAACATATTGAGCAAATGGAATAAAAGATCCATAAATAGAAAGAAATACAAATGTAAATTATTTTGTTAAAGATAGTATCTCAAACAAGTAGGCACAAAATAGACTATGAAATAATGATGAGGCAAGGGATCAGCATCTAAAAAATATAAATAAATTTAGATATATACCTTATAACTTATACCAAGATAAATTTTAAAATAGGTAAAAATGTACATTTAATATATAATTTAATAAAAAATTGGGTAAATAGATGAATTTCTTTATAAGTTTTGAATAGGGAAGACTTGTCTATGATTCAAAATCCAAATCATTTTAAGAAAGACTAACATATTCAGTTATATAATAAGCATCAACACTTCACACCTGCAAAAATTAAATATAAAGAAATCATCGTAAGCAAAACAAAAAGAAAATTATATATTTATAATCTATTATAGACAGAGGACTAATCTCCTTAATGTACAAAGAACTGCAGAAGAATGATGCATTAGTTAGCTTGGGCTGCCCCTAACATTCTGTCCTGGCTCCCCCAAATTCATGTCCTTCTCATATGCAAAATACATTCAATCCACCCCCACAGCCCCTCCCCCTACAAGTCTTAACTCATTATAGTATCAACTCCAAAATCTAAAGTTCAAAGTCTCCTCTAAATATCAAAAACTAATGATGTAATGTATGGTGATTAACATAACATAATAAAAAAAATAAAAAAAATATCATCTAAATCGGACTCAAGGTGTGATTCATTTTAAGGCACAATTCCTCTCCAGCTGCAAACCTGTGAAAGCAGACAGGTTATACACTGCCCAAATACAATGGTGGGACAAGCATATGATAGGCATTCTCATTTTAGGGCGCCTGGGTGGCTCAGTTGGTTAAGCGACTGCCTTCAGCTCAGGTCATGATCCCGGAGTCCCGGGATCGAGTCCCGCATCGGGCTCCCTGCTCAGCAGGGAGTCTGCTTCTCCCTCTCCCGCTCCCCCGTCTTGTGCTCTCTCTCTCTCTCACTCTCTCTCAAATAAATAAATAAAAAATCTTTTAATAAATAAATAAATAAATAAATAAAAATAAAAGGAAGAAATAGGAGAGAAGGAAGAGTTGGTGGACTCCAAGAAAGTCCAGAACCTAGCAAGGCAAATTGCATTAGATCTTGAGATTCACAAATAATCCTCTTTTATGCCCTGCCTTCTGGATCTAATGGGTGAGTGGTCCTGCCTCTATAGCTCTGCTGGGGGGGAGCCTGCCCCCAAGGCTCTCGGCAGCCACAGTCTAGCCTGTTGAAACCTGAGGCAATCCTGGCCCACCCTTTGAAGCTGAAAAAGAAGCCCCGATGATCTTTGAGTCACCTTTGGGATCTTTCTTCCCTTCTTTAAGAACACAACATATTTGCCATTAAATATGATCAGTTCCTATAGGATCTAAGAAGTCCAACAGCCTTCCTTCATTTCATCCTGTCTCCATCTCCTTCACTTCAAACTGGCAGTATTTCTGCTTGTGTAAACCCATAATCTCTTTCTCATTCTATGGCTGAGCCACACCCTTGTTGCACTCTTCTTCTTTTTTTTTTTTTTTTTTTTTTTTAAGATTTTTAGTATTCATTTGAGAGAGAGAAAGCACTGGCAGGGGCAGGAGCAGAGGGAGGGGGAAGCGCCCCTCTCCTTGCTGTTCTTGATTGTTGATTTTCCATAAATCCTTTCACAAAAAAATGATATAGTTAAATAAAATCAGTATTTTATCAAAATTTCCTTAATTGTACAAAATTTTAGAGAAAGTTGGCATCTTTATGATAGGAATTTTCTTACTTAGGTACAAGGTAGATCTTTTCATTTGCTCAAAATTTCTTTGCAGACTGTTTCAAAAAATAGAAATTGATGTCAATTCAGCTTTTCAGTTTGTATCTTTGGAAAACCACCAGACAATATAGTAACTTCATACTGATAATAAAACAATTAAATTATAATCACCATCACTTAATGAATTTGAAAATATCTAAGTAGTATATATTTTCATATTTCTAGTTTTCTGATTTGATTTTGGAGCTATGTATAGAGTCTGACTAAACATCTAAGGCTGTGTTTCTGTGTGTGTTTCTATGTGTATCTGTGTGTGAATGAGATGAAATTCCTTTCTTTGGTCAACTGAGTTCACCTGGATCCTTGATTTAACTCTTATCACATAGGATACAAATATTAACTCCCAAAGTATACTTAATACTTCCTGTGGGTTGTATAAATATTTATTAAAGGTACATCTTACACTTTTCAAAATAATCTTGATTTTAAAATATTTTATCACTGAACAGGTTTTCAAACATGTACTTAGATATGCTATACAACAATATAGTTATTCTATTTTTAAATCCTGCAGGAAAACTAAAACTGGTTCTAACACCATGGATGATAACTAATGAAGGTCTTTAAGTACTTTTATTTAACAGAAAACATCAATGTGCTCAAATTACAAATCCAATATTGTCAGCACAAGAAACTCTACTTTCTTCTACTGATGTTTGCAGGTTTTGCTTTCTCAATCCACTCCTTCAGCAATGATTGAGGGGCTTCCTACTGCATATTGTCATGATTTTCCTCAGAAAAAGAGAAAGAAAAATCTAGTTTTTGCCACTTTGGAATATTTTTCTAAGAAAATAAATTGGTGATAAGTTTATATCAATGACCAAGATTTGGCTACAAAATTATTTTAATCCTTTACTAAAATGTTAGGAGAATGAAAAATGGCATATAATGATTGGTAGTTGGCTCCAGTCCTCTGTTTAATCCACATTCTCTAATTGAAGATAAATAGGTAAAAAGTTTCTCCCTTATGTTCAGGGAGGGATTCTGTTAGAAGGTGTATACCTCTGGATCATTTAGAACTTTTTCATTTCAGACTTCATTTATTTTTGTGCAGTATAACATTCCTTGTTTTATTTTTCTTAACTTTTTGTGGAAATTTAAAAATGACTAAAATATTGTTTGCCATTATATTCTCAATACATAATTCCAATTTCATGTGATTGAATTTTTGGACCCCATTTATTGTGTTTTAATGGGCATTCCCTGTACTACGTAAGTCTTGTCTCTAACTCTTCTGCAAAACAAAACAAAATGCCACCTGGAATACAGAGCACTGCTCTGTAAACTGCTGTTTCTCCTGGAATAATCATGGGAGGAAAAACCTGCATGTCCACAGAAGCATAATGTGGAAGGAAGGAGGATGCTGTGAGACAAGGAAGGACTGACTATTGGGCAGAGATGACTCCAGCAACTGCTGTGGGGACATAATACAGCCAAATCAAGGTCCAGTAACAGCAATTATCACAACAGTCATCACCAACCACTTCTATCATGAGTGGGACCTTGAGGACATCCTTCCCTAGGATTATAGGTGAGAGAAATGAGGAGGGTGAGATATCAAATATCAGCTTTACCTTCTCACTTCAATGTCTAGCTCACTTTCACCACATGAATCTCTTTTGCGAGTTTATTATATTGCTTCTCTCACTTAACCTGTCCTCCCTCTTACCATTCCCTTTTTTAAAATTCCTGGTATTAAGTGTCATTAATTGGACTATATGAATGGATTAGGGAGTCTAATTTTTTTAATCTCGATCTTCTTTTTGCAGTGATTTACCACAGTCATAGCTTTGCTTCTTTGACCTAGCTGAAAAGCCACAGGAGGCAGGAAATTTTTTAGTTGCTTTCTACCATCTGCTCTCCCATCTTAGTTTTTGGACCCTCAATATAATCCCCTTCTCAGATCATTCCATCACTTCTGCCATTTTTCAAGCTTTCCTTTTTCTCTTTCGACAATGAAACTTAAAGCCATCAGAGACCTGAGGTCGCAGAGCAATCACTAGTTTGAAACTAAAGTAAAGACAGGGAGAAATGAACTTGAAAACTGTCTTGCCTGGGAAAGACACGTGATGATGCCGTACAAACTGATAAGAATAATTTAGCTAAGAATTTTAACAAATATGAATGATCGTACGTGGGCTAACTTGAAAATATAAAACACTAAGGAACTGCAAATGCAAGGGAATCCACTGCCTCTTATAGGTCTTTGACAACGACCTTACTCAATTACTCATCAAAAGGACTGGGGAAGGGAGAGACTAGCGAAAATTTCCTGAGAGGGCAGAGTTGGGTCAGGGGGGTAGCAGCCACTATGGAAAAGCACAAAAAATTCATCTGAATCTCTCTCACCTACCTCTTGTACTACACAAAATACGTAAGCCTCTGGGCAAAGGGCGGAAAACTCTATCACTGCCAGGATACGGGTGAGGATAAATTGCTAATGGGGGAAGGAAAGAGAAAAAAAAAAAAAATTCTCTGCGGGACTTTCAGAAAAATATCTTTGACTATTATACAGTCCCTAGCATGAGAGGTGGTTACAAGGTCTCTGAGAAGACTCCTGTGAGATCCAGCAACACAGCCCCTTCTTAAGATGGAGCAGAATACAGATAAGAGATAAGACGCTTTCCCCATCCTCTGCCCCACACCAGCAGGGAGCAAGGCTTGAGAAACTAGCAACAGCAGTTTACTCCTGGTACCAGGCAAGACTGTGGAGCAAAAACCTCTCGGAGGTGTAAGCACAAAGACAAGGTCAAAACTGAAGGTGAAGCAGACTTTGAGGAAACCCTCTCCAGCAAACTAGCTCCCACACTAAAGCTAGAGCAATTTAGAAATATGTTGTCCAAGGAAATTAAATATAGCAACAACAAAACCCAGCCCCATATTGATTCCTAACAAGATTGACCCCACCCCTCACATTAAAGATAAGCAAAAGAAGAAATATGCCTATTTCCAGTATAAATAATATTTACCTCAGTCTCTACTGTACCACAAAACATGTCTAGGTTTTAACCGAAAATTATGAGATGAAGAAAAAAAATCATTGTCATTGGATAAAATAATCTACAGAATGAGATTCAGATATAATATAGGGACTCTATCAAATAGGGAATTTATTTATTTATTTGTTTATTTATTTACTTGAGAGAGAGAGAGTACAAGCAGGGCAGAGAGAAAAGGAGAAGCAGGCTCCTTGCTGAGCAGGGAGTCTGACCCAGGGCTTGATCCCAGGACCCTGGGATCATGACATGAGCTGAAGGCAGATACTTAACCGACTGAGTCACCCAGGAGCCCCTCAGATAGGGAATTTAAAAACTAATTATAATTAATATGTTAAAGGTACAGTGGAAAAGGTCAACACCTTGCAGAAAAACATGAGTAATTTCAGCTGACAAATGTAAATTCTTAAGAAAGAATTAAATTAAAATTCTAAAAATAAAAAACATGGTAACAGAGATAAAGAAGGCTGTCAGTGGTCTCATAAGTAGACTTGATAAAACTAGAATCAGTGCTCTTAAAGATAAATCAATAGGAATTATGTAAACTGAAAGAGAAGCAAACAAACAAAAACTTTAAAACAAAACCAAATATACTGCATCCAGGAGCTGTGGAAAAATATCAAACAACTATATACATATTTCAAATGCAAGAACGGAGAGATAATGATAGAAAAAAATTAAGGAAATAATGGTTGAGGATTTTCTGAAGTTAATATAAGAGAACAAATCAAAGATCCAGGAAGTTTAGAGAACATCAAACAGGATAAATGCAAAACAAAACACACACACACACACACACACTCACACACACTCACACAAGGACACATAATGTCCAAGCTGCTAAAAAACAAACATTGAAAAAAACTCTTTGAAGGCAACTGGAAAAAAAGATACACAACATGAGGAACAAGTTAAGAATTTTACATACAAGACTTTTCAGCAGAAACTATGTAAATCAGAACACAATAGAGTGACAGAAGACAATGGAGTATATACCAGAAAGGGTGAATTTTACTGTATGTAAATTGCACTTAAAAAAAAAAAAAATGATACCCCCAACATAAACTGCCCCTACCAAATACAATAATTTTGAACTCTTTTTTTTTTTTTAAAGATTTTATTTCTTTGATAGAGACATAGCAAGAGAGGGAACACAAGCCGGGGGGGGGGGTCGTGAGGGCGGGCGGAGTGGGAGAAGGAGAAGCGGATTCCCGGCTGAGCAGGGAGTCTGACGCGGGGCTGGATCCCAGAACTCCAGGACCAAGACCCAAACCGAAGGCAGATGCTTATCAACTGAGCCACCCAGGAGCCTCAATAATTTTGAATGTTTTAATCAAATTAGTAGTAGTATTTTATCAATATTTATCAGAATATAATAAATAGTTTCTACATAAGGCAAAATAAGAGCATAAAAACATATTGAAAGGAATAGCAGGAAGATTTATAAAATGGAAAGCATCCTTGCTCTATGCTAATGTAATGCCTATTTTATTTTTTCTTTTCATTTACCTGAAAATTTAAAAAAATCAATAAAAATGAGCACATTAAAAAAAATGAACACATTGCAATTATAAAATATGTTATTCTAGCACTTTAACATGGTTCATATGGGCTTGTGAAAAAATACATTTCATTTAATCAGTAATTCTAGTCTTGAAACGCAATTACCATGTCAAATCTGTCTTTTTTTCCACTGTTACTTTCAACAAGGCATCCTTACAATATCTTGATATTGCATTCATGTTTAGACTTTCAAAGTAAGAACATCTTGAAACTGATATCACCTCTTATGTTTTTAACTGACTGAGCCACTCAGGCACCCCACCCCCTTTTTAAAGATTTTTACTTATTTATTTATTTGAGAGAGAGAGAAAGGGAGAGAGAGAGAGAAAGGGAGAGAGAGAGAGAGAGAGAAAACCTCATGTTTTTAAAGATATTTTCTTAGATTTTGTAAAGCAACTTGTAGTTAAGCTTCAGATCTATACAAAGACAATTAGGATTCTATAGAAAATAACTCTGGTTAAGTTAAAGAGAAAAGAAATGTATTGAAAATAGGTCACTTAATTCACAAAACTGAAGGAAATCTTGGAGAATGAGAATGAAACAGGTCAGGATTCAAACAGGAACTGCACCCATGGGTATGGCAAGAAATAGATTAGTTACGATGTCATTGCTTCCCTCACTGTACCATTGACACTAAACACTAAGCCTTGAGATTGCTGCCAATAGGCAATGGATGCTTCCATCACTGCATTTATTTACAAAGGGTTCTGATTTTCTCTGTGCCTTCTCCTCAAAATTCAGTGTCCTCAACAAGAGCATTTCATTAGGTTATATGCCTTCAACTAATAGTCTAAAGTCTTTCTGTCTTCATTTGATGTTTGGTCCAACTGCCAGACCCTAAGTCATCTCTCTTAAGTGAAACCGATTGTGAGTGTCCTCTATAAACACTTGATTTAATTCTGAACTTCCTCCTGAATAGTGTACAAATCTTTTGCATTGCATTCAAGTATCTCCATGATCTGGACACTGCCTACATCTTTTCTACTGAGTGCTCCCTCACATCTCAAGTTATACTAAATTCCTTGCAGTTCTTATAATATGCCTTGAACTTTCACATCTTTGTATTTTCACTCATGCCTTGTTTTCCACATAAAATGTCATTCTTTGATTCTCCAACTGCGCCAGTTGCATTCATCCCAATTCAAAACCCAACTCAAAATGCAGCTGGAATTCCTTCAATCCACTCCCAGGAAAATGAATTACCACTTCTTTTTGCTATCTCTGTATCTTGTATATATTACTATTATTGCACATTTCACAGTGTTTTAATTATCTATTTACATGTAATTCTTGGCCGACCATCAAGTCCATAAAAGCAAGTTCTTTGTTTTATTCAAATTTGCATTCTTTGTACCCAATAAACTATTTGTCACATAATAATGCTTGCAAGAAGACCCTGTTCTAATTTAAAAGTAGAATAGGAGAGAAAATCATATATACACAGATAACCTTAGTTCTGATTGGAAAATGTTTACACTATTATAGAGGTACAGATAAAACTTTATGGGATTTCAGAGGCAGAAGAGATTATTTCTGGTTTAGAGGAGAAATCTTTAAACAGATGTTGAAACTAGTAAACACATCAAATGTATGCTGAGATATTTTGAAAGAAGATGTATAAAAAACACAGTTACAGTTGTCTCTAATGGATTTAGCTAAACAAAATACATCTAGAAGCCAGGATAAAATCACTCATTATACTTCATAAAAGTGAAAACAAGAAATACTTGCAGTCAAAGCTAAATGAATAGTGATTTAGAACCAAGGAAAGATTGATTGTGAGAAAGCAATGAAGCAATTGGAAGGTGATGATGGCAAATAAACATTTTTGTTTTTTTAAATGACGAACATTAAAATTTTAGAACTTAAAATTCTGTAAGTGTGCCAAAAATAAATCTCTGACATAATCTGATAGGTTATTAAATATATAGAGCTTAAACATCTCTAGAGTAATTCAATGGTTTGATAGAACTGAGGGCACATGTTGTGATCAAGAATAAATTCCACTAGGAGTACCTGGGTGGCTCAATTGGTTAAGTGACCGACTCTTGGTTTCAGCTCAGGTCATGGTCTCAGAATTGTGGGATGGAGCCCCTCGTTGGGCTCTGTGCTGGGTGTAGGGTCTACTTAAGATTCTCTCTCTCTCCCCCTCTGCCCTTCCCCCACTCTCTCTCTCTCTCCCCTAAAAAAATAAATAAATTTTACTAGATTCACTATGTAAATTCAATCTCATTTTGTTTTAAAGACTGAAAGATTTTCTGATCAAGTGTAATTACATACATATTTAACTATCAATTCCCACCTATAATCCCCCAATTATATTACTTAGATAATGAACTGGTTATTAAGCAAACTAAACACTTTTCCTTCTGCAACTGGTGTCGTCAGCTTCTGACAATATGGGCTAGGACAGGAAGGAGAGGGAAAGGACTCTTTCCTGTTGAGTCATTGTTCCTGTTAGCATCTCGCCTGTAACAGGAAGAGACAACTGTAGTTTTCCACTGTCTAAACCAGTGTCTATGCACCTCCTCACTGGTGGTGCAGTACAGCAAGCCCTCCTATAAGCTCCCAGAGTTAAAGAATCCAAATTGTTTTCCTTTTTGTCCCACAGCTCAAGCATCGGTACTTCTTTCTATAGTACAGTGTGTGTGTTATTTATTTTTCCACCCTGTCCTTTTAACCTTCCAATATTTCTTTATCTAAATCCTTTCATTAAATTCTTTCTGTTCAAGTAACTGGTATGGTTCCTGTTTTCCTAAATGGCTCTTAACTGCCATAACCCTTAACTAAATATCTTTTGTATCTTGGCTTAATCAATACACTTGAAAAAAGGGTTGATTGAGGGTTTTCATTACATAAAATGAGACACAGTCATTTAACAATTGGTTGAAGAACTTTGCCAAGAGGTATAAATTAACAGTTCTTTAAGGGAATTAAATTAAATCTTTAGGGTCCTGCTCTATGACTTTTTATTCAGTTTTTCTCATTTTTTCAAAATTTCCAATATCATATTAATATTGACCATAATATTGACCATTTCTAGTATTATCAATAACAGTAAGTAAAATTGGTAGTGATTTCACAATTATCATTAGTGTTAAGCGGAAGATAAATGACAGTTGGTCCAAGATATTTGAAAAACAATTTCTTTCTAAAGTGAATAGTTGGTCTGGATCTCCATAAAGTGCAATTAAACCTCTAAATCCAATGAACAATATAAATCTGAATTTGTTTCCCTCTTTTAGAGACTAAGTAGATAGTTATTTGTTCAATTTATATTTAACATGTAGTTCACAATCTTGAAAGATTTAGTCCACTGGTTTCAAATAATCCTGGGAAATGTTCGATAAAAACTTTATTATGATACAGTCATGTTAAATACAAACACATACACAAAAGCTGGTAAGTGATATATTAGAATTAGTGTTGGAGTGGTGTGATTATGTGTGATTTTTGTCCCTCCGTGACCTAAACATGAACCTGGGTAGAAGTGTCCCACTCAATTTATCTGAGATATTAAGCCTTTTCCCTTTTCTGAGACTTTCACCTAGAGAGGAGAAATCTAAATACCGATCTTCTTTCCACCTTTCAACTAGAATCTATTTCCCACTACCCATAAGAGCCAAATTAGCTTATAAGGAAAAGACTTAGGGGCGTCTGGGTGGCTCAGTCCTTAAGCGTCTGCTGTCAGCTCAGGTCATGATTCCGTCCTGGGATCAGCCCCACATTGGGCTCCCTGCTCAGCAGGAAGCCTGCTTCTCCCTCTCCCACTCCCCCTGCTTGTGTTCCTGCTCTCACTCTCTCTGTCAAATAAATAAATAAAATCTTTAAAAAAAAAAAGAAAAAGATCTAAATTTATAGATATTTCGGGGGTTTGCTTTTTGTTTTGTTTTGTTTTATTGTTTTGTTTTTGTATTGTTTTATGGGTTTTTTTTTTTTTTTTTTTTTAGTATTTCTTTCTTAACATTAATGTACTGCTATCAAACACTTTCCATTTTCATCTAATCTTGGTCTTATGATATGAGTCTTGTTCTGGGCCCTGTAATTCCTGAATAGACATAAAAAAGAGGTGATGAATGACAGGTGTGAAAATGATAGTGTATTTTTTTTTCTTTCTTTAAGGAAGGAAGCTCCTATAATCTGGAATTATAGGGACAGTTGGAGCTTTTTATGTATTGCAGTCAACCATGGTGTCCTCATTAGGAGAGCAGTGTATGAATAAGCATCATTGATGTTACATTTATTAATTGCATCTCATTTTAAATGCAATCATGATAGGCACGGCAAACTGTCTAATAAAATCCATGCTCCCCCACCTTAATCACGGTTATGACTGGCAAGAAGCTGAGTAATATGCAACTACATATTCCAGCCTCCTTGGTATCTGAGTGTGGCTACATGACTAGATCTTGCAAAGAGAAACATACATATATTTCTCTCTCTCTCTATATATATATATATATAAAGAGAGAGAGCGAGAGAGAGAGAAAGAGGGAGAGAAAGGTTATATATAGTTACATATAGTTATATATGTAACTATATATATAGTTATATATACATACATCCTGGCCAAAGTAATTAAAAAGAAGGGCAGTTTCCATCTCTTTCTTTCTGCTAGATTGTTGCAAAGGAGCACAACAACCTTGAAGACATTGTGTTGAACATGGCGGAGCCACAAGATGGAAGGAACCCAAGAGCCAGAGACACCTACTGCTTGAAGAAGGGGAGCCTCCCAGTCAGGAACATCTGTTTTGGGCCCTACAAAAATAAGAAATTAACTTTGGTTGTTCCTGAGACATTATATGTTTTAGACCTGGGTTTGTTTGTTAAAGTAGTTATATACCAAAGTATTGATTTCATTCCCTTACTTCACAACAGTGTTTTGGGCAGATTTTATATAATTTCATCTTAAAATCTATCATCATTATTTTATATATCTTCAGGCACTTTGAAGACAGGAAGTTTAGAGAGGCCATGAGGGGAACTACGAGGTTTTTCTTAAATTTGGACCTAGTCTAAGTGCAAGTCCACAGTCTCACTGTCACATTTTTGAAACACAAAAATCTTATTATTTTGTTTTGCTTTGTTATTTTTTTGTAACTCCTTTAGCAGAAAAACTCAACTTGACCTGCACTCAGTTAGTATCTGACCTGAACTGATGTGAAGCTATGTACAGTGTAAATATTCAGGAGTTTGCTACAGTAAATGTGTCTGGTTGTAGGGTGCATCCCCAACCATGCTAGGAGTGTTATGTAAGAAAAGGTTTTTGTGCCTTATTCTTTTCAATCATTCTGAAACATTCTGAATTCTGAAGCAATTCTAAGCCCAGCTATTTCAGATGAGAATTTGTGGGCCTTCATTTTCTAGCTGCTTTAGAACATCATGTCCCCCAACACAAAAATAATGAATGGATGATAGATAGATAGGTGGATGATAGATAGATAGATAGATGATAGATAGATAGATAGATAGATAGATAGATAGATAGATAGATGATAGGAAAGATTAAACATTATTTCATAGGCTGGTACAGCCAAAGTTCTTCTGTTCCCTATACTTGCTTTATAACACTTAGTATAAGCAAAATATTCTATCTTCTGAAATGATTTCTTGGGGCCCCTGTGTAGCTCAGTCAGTTAAGTGTCTTCCTTTGGCTCTGGTCATGATCCCAGGGTCCTGGGATCAAGCCCCGAGTCAGGCTCCCTGCTCACTCTCTCTCTATCAAA
This sequence comes from Halichoerus grypus, assembly GCF_964656455.1. Classification (NCBI taxonomy): domain Eukaryota; kingdom Metazoa; phylum Chordata; class Mammalia; order Carnivora; family Phocidae; genus Halichoerus; species Halichoerus grypus. The sequence continues at coordinate 115,405,166 of NC_135712.1, forward strand.
TAAATAAATAAAATCTTAAAAAAAAATGATTTCTTTAAGGTAAGAGGCTCTATTTCCTGTTTGAAGATTTATGACAAGTTAATTTAGAAGGCAGGTTTTCAGCTTTTCTTAGAAATGTCTGCCATTATTCCAACACTTCTAGCTTTACTAGTGAAGTGATGATTGCTTGAAAGTTCTTTTTAACCTGGCAAAGGTGTGGTAATATTTTCAATAGACCATCTCCAGTTCTGTTGCCCAGTAATTAGGGAGCAATTTTAATGTGAACTGGAACTTCAAGACAAGTGCTTCAGTGTTATCATCTTTAAAACAAGGGATCTGAGGCTTTCTTTGAATATTTCCCATCTACATGAATCCTTCATAAGTCCATATATAATACTCTCTCCTGTTTATTTTAAATTTGAATTGGAGCCCAAATTTACAGGCTTGTCTATAATTTGGTATTTATTATATATTAAATATTATTCCCTAAATAAAGGTAGGCTTATTGCATTAAAGTGGGTCTTTATTTTGTGTTTAGTTCTCACAGATGTTTTTAAGAATAACATCTTATAGCTGCCATTTTTCTGTCACATGTGAGGTATAATTTCAAGATGAATAGCTGCATGTAATAGAACCACCATTATTTGGGAAGAGAATGAAATAAATATATATCATATATATTTAGTATATAGTGACTCGTGGTAACATAATCTACTCTTGAAAATCTTACTCAAGTTCTCTTTTTTATCTGAACTTCCAACTTCTTAGACAGTCTTAATGAAGCCAAATTTCAGACTATTTTCCACTTGAGCTCGAATAGTTCATTTAGTTTCCCTGAATAAACAGTCAATTCTTCCAAGTCCATTTCCCTTATACATGAGTACCCAGATGAGTTCAGGCTGTTTTCATTTGAAAAAAGTTGTGAAGTATGCTCAATCTTAACAAAAATAATGGTCTTAATTACCCAGCTCCTTAGTTATTTAGAACTGGCAGCTGATCCGATGAGTAGTATTCAATTAAATTTGATATTTATCCAGAAGAGTATTCTAGTATATTGTAGCTAAATGTTATTCAACCAAAGACACCTAAGAAACATTCGACTAGCATTAGTATAATCACAATTTAAATGTCTACTGATTCTTCTCGAATTGTGTATCTGTAGCAATTAAGCAGAGTTAAGGTTGGCAAACAAAATGTCTAAGGGAAACATCAATTATGTTTTGTGTACTTAGTAATTATATAATTGTCAAGGATGTTAAACACAAAATGGGCCATAGATAAAATTATCTTTCAAGTTGTTCAAAACACATTTTGGAACTAACTATAAGAACGCTGAATAGGTATCTCTCTGGTTTACGCTGTGCTCTTTAGTCCTGTCTTGCCTTCACTAGAGTAGAAGGGAGGGTGTCTTTAAAACACAAGATAGGGTTAAGTGGATGTTCCTGACACTTGTCTTGAGCATCTTGGAAGCAATATATTACTTTTGTATTATAGGAAAAAACTCATTCTAAAACTGTAAGGATGTATGACTTCCTATATTATAGTAGGCAAATACAAAGTAGTCTACAGACACATGGGTAAGCTGATTTGAACAACACAAATTTTTTGTTCAACTTTAACTGACATAAATGAATTATTCTTGTAGGGGTGCCTGGGTGGCTCAGTCGTTAAGCATCTGCCTTCGGCTCAGGTCATGATCCCAGGGTCCTGGGATCGAGCCCCGCATCGGGCTCCCTGCTCAGTGGGAAGCCTGCTTCTCCCTCTCCCACTCCCCCTGCTGTGTTCCCTGTCTCACTGTGTCTCCCTCTCTGTCAAATAAATAAATAAATAAATCTTAAAAAAAAAAAAAGGAGGCTACCCCCGTTTAAAAAAAAAAAAAAAAGAATTATTCTTGTAGAAAAATATACACCCTATCCTAAGATTGTAGCTATTTAGAAATGTGAGTATATTCATATGAAGATACCAGGAAACACTCACTTCCCCACTAATCTCTTATTTGAGCATACTGGTTACATACTAAACACTATAGTCTCTCTTAGCCTTGGTCTGTCTGTCTCTCTCCCCCATATATATATATATATAGTTTTTTACTAGTGTGATACATAATTGATCAAATTATAGCTTAATGCTTGTGATAGACAATTAACTTTTCAGGTATTTTGCATTTGTGATGTTGATTTTAAATTCTTTATATCTTGTTCAGCAGTCATATGAATTCATTACTCTCCTTGGAAACTATCTTTTGCAGATAACTAAATATACAATTGTAATAATCATAATAATTAATATATAATTAAAATCATTATTATAATCATTATAAAAACCATTTTTTCATGATAAAAATCTGACTTCTGTCAGAACATTTTGTTTAAAGAAAACTTCTAATGGCATTTATATGTACATGAAGATAACACAAACTTTTCTAATACATGAGTGTTTGAATCAGATTGCTTGGCTTTGAATCTCATTTTTTCCACTTACAACCTGTATAACCATGTTGAAGTTTCTGAACATCTCTGTGAATCATATTCTCCATCTATAATGTAAGGATAATCTTTTAGATTTGTTTATGGATTAAAATAAGTTATATGAAGTCCTAATGCTACTTGGCACATGTTAAAAACTCAGTAAATGCTCAGTACACTATTAGAATAACATGGAGACATTTTTATTTGCCAGATATCCAGGAAGAAATGAAAAAACAATATTGATTCTACAGAACCACTTGCCAACAAGCCAAGGAATTAGAAGAGAGCAGTAGTTCTCAAAGTGGACAAGCAGCATCAGCATCACCTGGTAACTTGTTAAAAATGAAAATTCCTAGGCGTTGACCAAACCTATTAAATCATCAGAAATTCTGGGGGTAGGCCCCAGCAATCTATGCTTTAAAAAGCCCTCCTGGTGATTCTGATGTATGCTAAGATTTAAGGAACACTGGAGTAATGAGACTGAACCCTCCAAGAGACCATGTGCATTGGGGATAGTCAAAGGTCTGCAGCACAGGGTTTTAGGTACTGAACTGTGAGTTATATGGCTTTGAAATAAAATTAGGACGTACGGTTAGGACTGGTAACATAGCTCTTCAGGACCTCATAAGACTCCACAAAAACTTGTGAGATCTAGTGAGGAACAGAGTTCACCTAAGCCAGTGGGTGTGGAGGAAGTAAAATACTTATGACAAGGCAGGGACTAGTGAGGTGGAAAACCTGAAAAACAAGGCAGAAGCCAGTTGCCAGAGCTAAAAGTCAAAGAGTCGGGAGCCAAATTTGTATACCTGGGGCACAAGATCAGATCCCTCTGCACTGCTCCATCCGATGCTTAATCATCTGCACATCACATTAGAAGGGTATGAGCTCACCTATGGTCTAGAGCCTAGCACAGCTGGCAAGATGGAGCAGTGGCTCCCACTAAAGATAGAGAATGATGCATTGCCAGGGATACAGAATACATGGGTATGCCAAAATGTTAATTTTCCCTTCTGGATCTTGAGGAGTATCTCTAAAATGGCTTCTGAGATTAGTGTTCTAAGAATTGGAATGTTGTCATTAGCATTAAACCATAGACTAATAAGAAAGTGAGAGAAAAAGAAAGGATGGGGTGGGGGAGAACATCAGCAACAATGACAAGAATCCAGTCATGAATCATCAAAAATTAATATTTATGTTATTTTATTTTGCACAAAATAAATTCAGAACAAGTCCATGCAACATCAAAATGATAATCAAGACATACTAAAATTGCATAATTCAGTTTACTTAGGAACAAAATGATGCTAACTTACTCACCCACTTTCAGCCCTTTGCCAGAATGGTACTATTGTCAAAAGTTAAACGCAATAGCCACCAAAAGCAATTGATCTACAACCGTTATAAAGGTATTACTTCCTGCTTTTTAGCATATGAAATTTAAAATACTATTTTCACAACCAGTACCATAATTTCTATGTTATCCTTACATGAGCACTTTCTACATGCCAGATAATATGCTAGAAACTCAGCACACAAAATAAACAGGCTGTTGTCCCTATCCCCAAATCAATGTATTTTTTTAAAAATTAATTATCATTCCAAATTTTCTCTTTTCTTGTTCTTCAGTGACAAGGACTTTTGACTGCTCAAAAAATCTCTGGCAAGTGCCCTGGACCCCATTGTACTCACAAGTATATCTAGTAAATATGGTAATTCACTTTTTGGGGTTCCTATGAATAAAGCTTGAATTTTACACATTTCTTTAGAAACATATTGAGAAATGACCTCAGGCAACACAAATATAAATAGTGAAGGAAAAAGTATGAATGTGTGGTCAATCATTTATGATTGTATATTATATCAATGCCTACACATATACAAAATACAAGCTTTTGATCAGTAACTGTGGCTATGTAACAGTTTGCACAAAGATCTTTTTGTACGTCACTATGGATACTTCTTATACTTAGAAATGAGTTTTTCTATTGTGTAGGTTTAGTAATTTAGCACCACTTCAGTTTGTCCCTGGAAAAATTCTACTTCTTTACAAGGCTTTTTCTCACTTCTTTTGAGCTCATTTCCAAATATTTCTAGTATATTCTTAAGATGTTATTTATTTGTTTAAATTGGTTATAGCATTTCAAAAATGGTCCTTAAAAAATGTTCCTCTTAAAAAAAAAAAATGTTCCTCTTGGCTAAGACAACAGACACACAAACACACACTGGCTATCTAAAGAGAAAGAATGAAAACTATCACAAGGATATGCACTACATTGAATCATTCCATGTTTATCATTCAAAAGTGGTATTAAAAACATAAATGGCTTATATAGAGTGCATGGAATTGGCTTCTTTCTGCATTTGTCTGGAAAATAATATTTTTATTTTTATTTTTATTTTTTTTAAAGATTTTATTTATTTATTTGAGAGAGAGAGAATGAGAGAGACAGCACATGAGAGGGGGGAGGGTCAGAGGGAGAAGCAGACTCCCTGCCGAGCAGGGAGCCCGATGCGGGACTCGATCCCGGGACTCCAGGATCATGACCTGAGCCGAAGGCAGTCGCTTAACCAACTGAGCCACCCAGGCGCCCCAGGAAAATAATATTTTTATAGGAAAGTATTAAATATTGCAAATCAATACCTGAAGCTATGAACATCAAAAATACCTTATTTAAAATGCATCCCATTTCTAATGTCCTGTAAATGCTTAAGAAATACATAGTACAAGGAGGGAAATGTAAAAGAAAAATTATTATTCCCATTCATTCCATCATATACGTAAATCCATCTGATTAATATCCATCTTCTATTGATTTTCCATATGCTACATCGTCTTCTAGTAGGCAAGTGAACATAAGTTCATGAGCTCATAGTTTGTGCATTGTATCACTGGCTCAAATTTAATTGCATGTCAACATATCCATAATCACATAAACACAATGAATCTTGCAAGTCCCCATAACAAACCAAACTTGGTTTTATTGTTTTTATCTCTGTAGCGGTAAACGATTTTCCTGTTTTAAAAAATTACTAAAATTGATTTCCATGTGCAAGGATTTCCAATGTTCCATAAAATTGCTAGGTTACAATTGATTATTTAATAAAACTATTTGATAAGGTTCTGAGAAGATTATTTCAAAGCATTTAGCTTTATGTGGGCAATTAAATTTGCAATGAAAAGCAGTAAGAAACTAAAATGTCCATAACAGGAGTCCTGGAATTGCTTCACTAATTAATTACCGCCATTTGCTGGCCAGTACTATAGCTCTCATACTAGAAAATATATTACTAAGCATTTTCATAAATGCACTAAATTTAGCTTAAAGGATCTTAGGAGTTTTTACATTTACCCTTAAAGTTATCAAAAACCTTTCCTCTTAAACAAATATTTACTATCACTTTTGGTTCCTATATCATCCTTACATGAGTTTTATATGGGTAATATATATTTCTCATGATTAGCTCTTTAAATGATAACTAACTTGTCAGCCATAACTAGAATGTATGTAAATTAATAAAGCAAAATATAAGAAAACTATAACATTGGTGGAATCAATTTCCAAAGAAAGGCATAATTTTAGAACCAGAAAGAAACCATAATTTTAAGTCCAGAATGTCTCTTCCTCTGCTTTAACAAAGTCCACATGAATAGTCTAATAGCCTACTAAACACTCTCATTATCATACTCTAATTTAGTCAAAAACTAAATGTCTTTAAAGTTTAAAGAAACACATCATTCACTTATAATATTGACTGGACATCAGAATAAGCTCACGATGGGGTAAGACTGAAGTAAGGTAGGTCTAGCTTGAACTCTGTGTCTTTATCATGCAAAAGAGCATAGCGAATTTCAAGAAAGTGCGAATAAACATATTGCATAGGAATAGCTTTTTAAAAGAAATTCCTAAAGAAGAGCTAGTCACTTTATTATCAAATGTCAGCATCTATGTTAAGATATATTGTGATACATCACTATGCTATAAAAATATTACTGATACTCTAACTGGGTACATAGAACTAACATTTTTGAAAATCTAATTGGCTTAGAAACCTTGGGATTTATTAAGATACTCCATTTTCAAAAGAAATTCTTTTTTTTTTTAAGATTTTATTTATTTACTTGTCAGAAAGAGAGAGAGTAAGAGAACACAAGCAGGGGGAGCGGCAGGCAGAGGAAGAAGCCAGCTTCCCGTGGAGCAGGGAGCCTGATGAGGGACTCGATCCCAGGACCCTGGGATCATGACCTGAGCTGAAGGCAGGTGCTTAACTAACTGAGCCACCCAGGGGTCCCTTCAGAAAAAATCCTTAAGGGGAATGATGGTGTTGATTTTCCTACATCCATTCCATCAGATTAACACAAAATATTTCCTTTGAGAAACTATCACTCCACTATTATCGGCTATGTGGCTTGCAAAGGAGTCAGTCACCCTAGCTCCAACTCCAAAGATAGGTCTTGCATGGTTTAATTTAATCAGCTTGCTCCATTTCCTAGACATAATGATTTGTTCAGAGAGAGGATTAAGATGAATTAGAGCTAAGGAGATGTGAGAAGATTAATACCGGAATTTAAGGATGAGTGAAGCTTATTCTCTTCTTCAGGACTTGTGGCAAAATTGCATGAGACTTGGTGCTATTCCATTCTTGCTACCATAAGGGGAACCAGTTTGAAGATAAAGTTGAAGAAAGCCAAGAAGTGTAGACAAACAAAGCCTGATTTTAAGATTATTTGTGTCTATTGGATCAAAGTATGTTTGGAAGGCAAGTCTATAAATAAAAGATCAGTTCCATAACCCAGTAAACTGCCCTTCTTCCTGCCTCGCTTCCTTCCTCTCTTTCTTCCTTCTTTCCTTCCTTTCTTCCTAAATTAAAAAAAAAAAAAAATTACATGTAGGGGCGCCTGGGTGGCTCCATTGGTTAAGCGGTTAAGAATCTGCCTTTAGTTCAGGTCATGATCCCAGGGTCCTGGGATCCAGCCCCACATAGGGCTCCCCGCTCAGCGGGGAGTCTACTTCTCCATCTCTCTCTGCCCCTCCCCTTTCTCCTGGTTGTGCTTGCTCTCTCTCAAATAAATAAATAAAATCTTAAAAAATTTAAATGTAGCTTAAATTGAGTATCTTGTCATTTACAAATGAAAGATTTATAACAATTATGAAATCTTTAATGTGCATATCTTTATCTCTATACTGAAATTCATCAAGTTTATGTAACTTGGCCAAGGTTAAGCAGCCAATGGTAGAACTAATTTCAAATTCCGCTCTTAATGGCTCCAAAATCTAGGTTCTTTTCTTTATACCATGTAGACCTTTTGCTGTTAACTAAACCTCACCATGGCAGACCAGGGGTAGAAATCTTCTGATGACTAATCCATGTATTTTCACAATGCCAAACCTGATAAATAGATTTATCATAATAAAATGAATAAATATGAGACTCTAAGGTAGCCAGTCCAACAGATGCTTATCTTTTACCTCTTTTCTGTAAACATTTTGCATCTTTACCCTTTTATCTACATGCCCAGAAGATATTCCACAGCCTTTGATAGAATATCATTTTTAAGATAAAAATATACCCAGATTTGGCAGATTAAAATAGTAAAGTAGATACTCAGTGCAATTCAGTCCCTATTGCCTTGTAAATAAAATATACTATTAAAAAAAAATTCAATCTCATTTCCCTCCTTTAATTATATGGAATTGAAATAAGACATGGTGCTCGTGCTTAGCAGAACAAAATAACCCAAATCACAAACAACTATGTTAATAATCAAACAAAATTGATTTTTAAACTTAAGATAGTAAAGAAGCAATTTTCCAGAGCCTATAATATAATAATTTAACTATTTGACTTCTTAAAATGTGGCTTAGCTTTATAATCATATTCTGAAAATTAAACTTCTGCTAATATAAAAAGAAGTCATTTCTTTAAAAAAGGTAGTGCGTTGTTTCCAATTTGTTTTTATTATGCAAATATAGAATATACATAATATCTCAGAAGGACTTGGCCTATTTCCTAAGCTAGCAACAGTGTTTGTGCAAACATTGATAGTTCACTAGCCATTCAAAAATCTTTTATTTTGTTAATCAGTATATTTGGTTGATAAATTGTGCAATATATATTGCAAAAACCAATTAAAACTACCTTACTGAAAAATACGTAACTAAAGGAAGCAAGAACAAATAGAAAGAACAGCAACAAAAAACTCCAGAGAACTGTATCTGTAGAGTTTAACTAATATTACAAAGGCATTCACGTATAAAACAATAAACTGAGAGACTTTAACCAAAAAAAAGAAAGAAGAAATCTTACATTTATGGCCAGAATTTGGACATATTCTTAAAAAATAATCGAAACAAACAAAGAAACCCTATCTCTTCAGTTATTTTGTGATTGACAAAAAGACAGTTCTTTTTCCCTGAATCTCAGAAGGCTCTTAAAATATCTTGACATGATACATTTATAGCTTAAATAATTCTCTGTCCCTTTTCCTCCAAAATACCTAAAATGGAATTATTAAAAGATCACAGGGAAAAGCTAAATATATTTTTTACATAAACCACAGTTTGTTTTCTACTATGAGAACATTTAACTTATGCTTCTAGAATCTAGCTCATTAGATTAAAAAAAATGTTTACAAATAATTATATACGTGCAGACTTCATTTTTAATGTTAAAATATCTATAAAATGGATATTTCTAGTCATGTGTCATGTGATGCCTGAGCATATAAATGTCTTTTAACAAAAAAGTTGAAAGCACATATAATTTGATCAAACACATGCTTATTTTCTTTTTCCTCTTAGTTTAATTTTATAACAGTAAGAGAATAAAAATTTTGATTCAAGTTTAAACTATGCCTTAGTAGATAAGAAAATCAAAGTAAAAGGGGATTTCTGGATTTGAATTTGGAAACAATAGCAATAATGATAATCACGGCATTATTCATTTTCCACAATTTTAAAAAAGTATTTTATACAGTGTGATAATGGCATAGTATATCCATAATTGAATTATCTTAAAATTTTAAATAATTGGAATGAAGCCTATGCTCAAATACAGAAGGAAATTATAGATAGATAATAGCAATTCTATGCCACCATATGTGAAACAGTGGGAAACATAATTATTTCAATTTATTTAATCCCTCATCAATTAGTTAAATTGAACCACAGGTAGGTTGAGTCAAATATTCAGTCAGCCTGAGTGACTTTTGCTTAGAGGAAGCCAGATTTTAAACCAAAATTTTCGCTTACACCTGGACTAGTACAGTCCTAACTTACAACTTACCAACATTACATATTTGATTCATTCTAAGAAGATACTGAATGCCTCTTCAAGGTTTTGGTCTGCCTTTTCTTCATAACTGTTTTTTTTTTTTTTTTAAGATTTTATTTATTTATTTGTTTGAGAGAGAGAGAGTGAGGGAGAAGAGAGAGCACGAGCATGGGGAGGGGCAGAAGGAGAGGGAGAAGCGGACTCCCTGCTGAGTGGGGAGCCCGACATGGGGGCTTGATCCCAGGACCCTGGGATCATGACCTGAGCTGAAGGCAGACGCTTAACTGACTGAACCACCCAGGTGCCCCTCTTCATAACTGTTCTTAATATTTTATTACAGTATATGTTAGCATATACTTTATAAGCCATTAGTCTATCAAATGGCTGTAAGATTGTGCATCTATGAAGATCATACATTATGGGGAAAATGTACAGTTGACCCTCTAGCAACATGGGTTTGAACTGTGAGGGTCCACTTACATGTGGAATTTTCTCAATAAATACAGTACAGTATTGTAAATATACTATTTCCTTTTTGCATTGGTACTTGCATTTCTTCACTCTTAGTTAAGCACCCAAACTTCAGCTAAGAAGTTGAGACAAGATGCAACACAAACTTAACAGGCCTCAATCTAAACCTGCTTCAAGCATGGCCATCTCAGTTAATGACAACATCATATCTTCTAGTTGCTTCAAGTCCCAACGCTATTCTCTCACACCCCAAATGTAATTATTCATTCTCTCCTATCAAAAACATATCTAGATTCTGATGACTTCTCACCACCTCCATGAACACCACACCGGTCCAAGCATGGATTATTACAACAGCCACTAACTGGTCTTCTTTCTCCCATATAACCCCCACCCCCCATGCAATTCTGATACAACAGGCAGAGGGATCTTTTTAAGTTAAATATCAGATTGAAATCATCTGATTGCTTTAATCGGACTCTTTCACAGCTCCCCATTTTATTCAATCTAAAAGTCAAAATCCTTTTAATGGCCCCGAAGGCCTTACAAAGTCTTATTTTCCCTTCACTTTTCCTCTCTTCCATCTCCAGTGGTTTACTTGTTGATTATAGAACAGTCTAGGAAAACTGCTTGAGGGCTTTTGCTCTGGAGCATTCCTCTGACTCAAAAGCTCTTCCAAAAATATCCTGGCATGTAGTTGTATGAAAAATTATCTTAAATTTAGAAATAAGGCAAAAAAAAATTTAAAAGGTAGTTCTTCTGTCCTTTCAGTGTCATGTGGGTGCATTATTTAATAGACCCATCCAAAGATCATTTAAAGGAATGTACTTTGTTTGATTCAAGGTTTACATTTGATTATTGACTATGGACTAATAAAGATCTAGTGAAGATTTACTAAACTTACATAGAGCTTATAGCCCAGAAAACATTAACTGGTTTTGCATCTAACCTAGCAAGTTTATTCTAACATTTTTTCCTAAGTCACCTATGAATTCCAAGCTCTGCATATGGGTGGCTCAGTCAGTTAAGCTACCAACTCTTGATTTTGGCTGAAATCATGATCTCAAGGTTGTGAAATCAAGCCCCAAGTCAGGCTTTGCACTGGGCGTGGAGCCTGCTTAAGATTCTCTCCCTCTCCCTCTTCCCACCCCTGTTCATGTGCATGAATGTTCTCTCTCTCCCTCTCTCTCTCTCTCTCAAAGAAAAAAAGAAAAAAAGAAAAAGTCTTTGGCACGTGCACATTTCATATTTGTATGAAAGCCATAACTTTTTAAAAACTATACTTTGATGAAAAGTTATCTTCTTCAAGTATTTGTGCAAAAATCACCACAGTGAGTCCTATACTTATTTTAAAAATTGCTCTGCACCCATCTCTAGCTCCTCCTATTTCTTTTCCTTGTTATTTTCTTTCAAAGCATTTCTCAGCTTCTAACACACTATATAATTGGCTGTTATATTGTGTTTATTTCCTTTTTCCTTCCTGTTAGAACATAAGCTCTAAAAGAGCATACTTTTTTTTTCATTTCACTCACCAATGTGTACATACAGCTAGTTCTGCTATAACACAATATACAGGTTCCTAAAAATCACTATATTATGCACAATTGTACAATGAAAACCACAAGATTTGTGGGGAAAATGGGGTTAAGGGCACAAAACTCAAAAACTTTGTCAGTGACACATTTAACAAGTTTAACAATGATTTATACATGTTCAATGGTCAAGATATATATAAGCACTACAATAAAATAAAAACACTTCTCTTTGAAGAGACCTGAAGCTTTTGCTTGTGGAAGTGGCCTTTAGAAGAGTAGCAGCTGGTGTGATATTGTGAAGTAGTGGAAGGAGGTTTATCTGAATTGGATGGCAAATTGTCACACCAGATGTGGGATGTCCAGGACAGGCCATCTTAGTCTGAAAAAGCATACTCCACGTTTTATTAAAATTTTACATTTTTAAAACAGTAACCCAAACAACTATGGTTACTTTTATATTTATTTTTATTTTTTAAAGATTTTATTTATTTATTTGACAGAGAGAGAGAGAAAGCACAAGCAGGGGGAGTGACAGGCAGAGGAAGAGGGAGAAGCAGACTCCCCACTGAGCAGGGAGCCTGGTGCGGGATTCGATCCCAGGACCCTGGAATCATGACCGGAGCAGAAGGCAGATGCTTAACTGACTGAGCCACTCAGGCATCCCAACCATGGTTATTTTAAATAAACTCCCAAAATTAAAACATTTCTTAAATTTGTGATGATATTTACATAATAATAAACTTCTCATTTTCCCCTAAGCCTGATTATTCTAGATGAAAAGGAAGTTTTTTTAATTTATCAAAAAGGGCATGGGTTTTAAAAGAATCAGAATGACTCTTTTTTTTTTTTTTTTTTTTTTAGAGAGAGAGAGCATGGGCGGGGTTTGGGGAAAGGGACAGAGGGAGAGAGAATCTTAAGCAGGCCTCACACTCAGCGTGGAGCCTGATACAGGGCTTGATTTCATGTCCCTGAGATCATGACCTGAGCCAAAATCAAGAGATGGAAACTTAACCAACTAAGCCATCCGGGTGCCCACGAATAACCCTTCTTGTGTAGTATATGAAACATCACTTTAATTAGAACTGGTTTCCTATACCTGAGTGACTGCAGCCCAAATCATTAACAACTAACTATAAAAATATATATTGTGAAATAAATGTGAATAAAACAATCACATGTCTGAAAGCTATTGTGGCTGGAATCTTATTCACTACCTTGATTAGATCCTGGTAGAGACCAAGGAACCTTTCATTTAAGAGATTTTTGTTCTCAAGAAACATAAAGACATTCATAAGATTATTTCCTCAAGCATTTGTCATATGCTGCCTGCCAATAAATCAGGATAAAAATTCTCATTAACATCTTCTACCCAAGATAAAACACACAATTCAGACCTACAGATACTCAACTTTCTTCTCTTTCCATTTCTTCTGGATAGTAGAAGGAAATGCTTGAACAGTAATGCAATATACAATTTCGAGAAAACAAAAGTTCACAAAGTACCTGCATTCTTCGTTTAATTCTAGATGGTTAAAATTTAACCATTGGTGTTCAGAGGACAGCTTTGAATATTACAACAATGCCTACCATCCACTTCTACTCCAACAGAAAACACAATTGTCATTTCCACAAGCCATGCTAAATAAACATGCTAACTAAATAAGAACAGATCGCTTATCAATAAATGCAACCCAGCCCCTCCCTTCCCCAGCATGCCAATTTAAGACCATTCTAATTAGGAGTCCTGGAGTAGCTGCTGAACACAATATAGTGTAGTCTCACTCAGATATATTTGCCTTCTATAATTAGTTGGTAGAGATGCTTGAATTTATGTATTCAGAATTAAAATACACAATGTCTTCTCATAATGTATATTCTACAGTTTCTAATTTGTACAGATTACCTGTACTCCTTTTAAAGTATTTTATTTTCTCAGTTTCAAACTTTCTAGAACTAACCAGTCTAATTTTTCTATAGCAAATACACAGTGGTTATGCTGCTGATAATGGTAGAAAGACTTATGGAAAGATAGATAGAAATAAAATCACGTATAAAGGAAAATGTCCCACCTAAGCAATGTCCCTAGTAGATATCAGAAATGACTATTGAGTTCCATCACAATCGGCTTGAGAAAGCTAAAACCAAAAAAGGACCATGAACTTTTGGTGATTCTGGGATACCAGATGCAAACTGGATGTAATGATCCGAAGACTCTATTTTAATCAATGAATAACAGAACATATTTCATCCAACTGTGTATAGACTTACGCTTTTATCTCACACTATTAAGAGTGCTAGTTTTTCATTCTTAATCAGCTTTACCACCATGAACACTACCCTCCTATATCAATTAAAATTCCTCTAGTTTTCCCCTTAACAAACTACACAGTGAATTTCTTCACTGACCAGCATTCCCTTGTCTGACAAATATAAGTAGATTCATTATAAGTTGTTCTTAGTTCTGGTGGTCCTTATGTTATTTCTGGTGATCTTTTATTATTTTCGATGTATGCAAACTATGAATTCATAATAAAGTAACCACTTTTAAAACTAATCTTATTTTTATGGTGAGTTTTTTTGCATTTTAAGCACTTTTTTCCCATCAAATTAAACTATTACTGAAAATCTAATATACTCTATACTACTGCTAGCATATGACATTGTGCTGATTTCTATTATTTTGTAAAATACTACATAATTTCTATGTGCTGCATAATTAATATCTTATAGCTAAAAATAGGTTTATCCTTATTAATTGAAACACTGTAAAATTAGTGACACATTCATCATTGGTTTTAATTATTTGAGAGATTTCCTAACTGTTAATTTCAAGCTACTAAAGCCAGATTAAAAAAAAAAAAAAAAAGAGCAAATAATAGAAGCCAAAGTGAAGAAGGTTTTACTAAGAGGAGAACACTGCTTTTTGTTTTCCTTCTACAGTGATAGTATTATTGAATTTTAAATTTTTTTAATATGTCAAAGAGATTTGAAGAATGGATATTAAAGGTATTCTTTTTGTTTTTTATTACTCATATAGGAAATACAAAAGAGATGAGGTTATCTTTAAGCATGGGTTCTAAATGTATTATGCAATGCTATTTAACATTACCTACGATTTATTTTATTTGCTATTTTTCTTATTGTTAAGGCAATGTATGCTCATTTAAAGAAATTTAAAACAAAATAGATATATAATCAGAGACTTTAGCTTCTCCCTAGAATATAGAAAGCTTGAAAGAATGTCACTCCCATGCTAACAACAAGAAGAAATAAATAAATTCAAAATTATAAATTTTATTGAAGCCTCTTAGAGTTGAAGTTCACAGGAAAGCAAGTACCCTGAAGTCAAGGACAAGAGGCTCCTCAAAGACAGACTAGCTGCAAGCTGGCTGACCTGTGACAGAATACTGATGGAAGAGGGGCCAGGCCAGAAAAGCAGGTGAGAAGAAATCAGACCAAATTGGCAACAAATAGCAATGGTCAAGTCTGAGCAATGTTAGAGTATAAGGTATAGGGTTAGAGATCCCTGAGGAGGAGCTGCAGACAAAAGAACAGTTTCTAGTCTCTATAGGCTCCTCTTGGTCCTCCATGGGGTGCTAAAGACAAAAATGGTAAAGGATGAGAGAGTAGGTAGAGGCAGCCTCTGGTTCCTGTGCAGACATAGACTTTCCAAATATTTGAAGAGTAAGAATTTCACCAAAAAGATATATGGATGGGAAAGAAGCACACGGAAAGATGCTCAACATTAAAATTGAGTATTCACTGGGGGAAAAGCAAATTAAAGAACACTGGAATACCACAACACAGGTTTTAGTTTGGAAGAACTTGAAGAAACAATAATACCAATGTCTGACAAAATCAGAGCAATTGGAGCTCGCATACTTTGCTTGTGGGAATGCTAAATAATACACCATTTAGGAAAACATTCCGACAGTTTCTTACAGAGGTAAAAATTCACTTCATATGACCAGAATTCCCACTCTTAGATGTTTGTCCAGGATAAATGAAAATTTATGTTCATACAAAAACTTATACAGTAATGTCTTCAGAAGATTTATTCAAAAATCACACACCAAAAAACCTGGACACAACCTAAATGTTCTACCACTTGTGAATGCATAGATACACTGTGGTATATCCATATGATAGATTTATTCTCAGAAATAAAGGGAATGATCAATTGATACAGACTATAATATTGATGAGTCTCAAACTGATTATGTTAAGTAAAAGAAGTCATACTCAAAAAGATGCATACTTACAATTCATTTCTATGACATAAAATTTTATTTATATGATATTCTGGAAAAGACAAAACTTTAGGGAAAGAAAACAGATCAGTGGTTGTCAATGGCAGAAATGAAGAAGAGAGAATAAAAGGGCACAAGGGAACTTTTGGGGTAATAGAATATTCCATATTTTTTAAAGATTTTATTTATTTATTTGAGAGAGACAGAGAGCACAAGTCAGGGGGAGGGGCAGAGGGAGGAGAGAAGGAAAAGCCGACTCCCCGCTGAGCGGGAGCCCAGCAGTGGGGCTTGATCCTAGGACCCTGAGATCTGAGCCAAAGTCAAATGCTTAACTAACTGAGCCACCCAGTTTCCCCTCCATATTTTGGATGTTGGTCTGGTTATATAATTATATGCCTCTGTCAAAACTCTCAGAACTCTACATTAAAAAGGGCGAATTTTACTGAATGAAATTATACCTCAATAAACCTGACTTTAAAAATAGCTATCACTTGGGGTGCCTGGGTGGCTCAGTCAGTTAAGCATCTGCCTTCAGTTCACATCATGATCTCAGAGTCCCGGGATCAAGTCCTGGGATCCAGCCCCACATCAGGCTCCTTGCTCAACAGAGAGTCTGCTTCTCCCTCTCCCTCTGACCCTCCTCTTGTTCCTCTCTCTCTCTCTCTCACTCACTCTTTCTCTCAAATAAATAAATAAAATCTAAAAAAAAAATAGTTATCACTTATCAATTTATAACAGTTTGATGGCCAATACGAATTATGGATTTATACATATGCATATGTCAACAAATAGCCACTTATTTATTTGTACCTTATATTCAATATATCCTTCAAATTAATATGCAAGCATTAACTTATTTCATTTTCAAAATAGCCTTATAAGGAAGGTACTACTGTTGTCACCATTGTTTGTTGGACAAACTGAGACTCAAGAGGTATATAACTCAACCAAGATCATTGAGTCTCTCAGTGGCAAAGCAATGGTTTGAACACAGACAATCTGGGGCCAAAGATCAAGCCCATAATCTCATTAAATAGTTACATAGTCACATTTATATACAATTATATATAGCCATATGTGTGTGTATATATATATATATATATATACATGCAAAGTTATATATTTCCTTACAATTGTCATAAACCAAATAATTTTGGAAATTTGGAAATGAAGATTCCTATAATATAAATGATATAATACTAAGCAATCAAGGGAGAAAAGCATACACAGAGAAAAAATATATGTATATATTTGATTATCATTATCTGGAGTAGTTATGCTCTACAAAGTCTCCACAAACATTGAGTTAGCAAATGCTGAATCACTGTCCTTAGAAGAAACACAAGGTTAGGTGCTTACAAATTTCTGATCACATTTCCATTAACTGATCATTGTATAACCTTGTTTCTAGCATATTTCTGTTTAAAAAAAATATTTCAAAAATTCTGGAAGAGAGCACAGGCAGAAATATCTCTGATATCAGCTGTAGCAACATTTTTCTAGATATGTCTACCCAGGCAAGGGAAATAAGAGTAAAAATAAATTATTGGGACTACATCAAAATAAAAAGCTTCTGCACAGCAAAGGAAACAATCAACAAAACTAAAAGGCAACCTACAGAATGGGAGAAAATATTTGCAAATGACATATCTGATAAAGGGTTAGTATCTGAAATACATAATGAATTTATACAACTCAACACCCAAAAAACAAATAATCCAAGTAAAAAATGGGTAGAAGACATGAATGGACATTTCTCTAAAGAAGACATCCAGATGGCCAACAGACACAAG
Source organism: Halichoerus grypus (assembly GCF_964656455.1). Taxonomy (NCBI): domain Eukaryota; kingdom Metazoa; phylum Chordata; class Mammalia; order Carnivora; family Phocidae; genus Halichoerus; species Halichoerus grypus. The sequence continues at coordinate 115,422,934 of NC_135712.1, forward strand.
AAAAGATGCTCAATATCACTTATCATCAAGGAAGTGCAAAACAAAACAACAATGAGATATGACCTCATACCTGTCAAAATGGTTAAAATCAAAAACACAAAAAACAAGTGCAAGGTTGCAGAGGCAAAGATGTGGAGAAAAATGAACCTCTTGCACTGTTGGTGGGAATGCAAACTGGTGTAGCCACTGTGGAAAACAGTATGGAGGTTCCTAAAAAAGTTACAAATAAACCTACCCTATCATCTAGCAATCACACCACTAGATATTTATCCAAAAAAATACAAAAACACTAATTCAAAGAGATACATTTAAGCCTATTTTTATAGCAGAATTATTTACAATAGTCAAATTATGGAAGCAACCCAAGTGTCCATCGATGGATGGATGGAGAGAGGAGGTAGTACATATATATACAATGGAATATTATTCAGCCATGAAAAAGGAATGAAATCTTACTATTTGTAACAACACGGATGGAGCTAGAGAGGATCATGCAAAGTGAAATAAGTCAGTCAGAGGAAGACAAACACCATATGATTTCACTCGTGTGTGGAATTTAAGAAACAAAACAAATGAACAAAGGAAAGAAAAAAGAGACAAATCAAGAAACAGACTCTTACATATAGAGAACAAACTGATGTTTACCAAACAGGAGGTGGGTGGGGGGATGGGTGAAATAGATGATGGGGATTAAGGAGTGCACTTGTGATGAGCATTGAGTAATGTATGGAATTGTTGAATCACTATATTATACACCTGAAACTAATATAACACTGTATGTTACCTATACTGGAATTAAAAAAAAACTTAATGAATAATTATTTCATATATTTTGTTGATTCATTAACATTGAACTCACATGCCTGAATGAAGCTCATCTAAAGACAAATTGTCTCCATCGGGTACATCAGCTTTCTCGTACTTAGAAACGCTAGACAGCATTTTGTAGTGTGCTTAAGAGTCACTTTAAACATCAAAATCACCAACAAAAAGCACAAGAATGAGAAAAAAGGGCACTAAATATATAGTGAAAACAATATTTATTTACAGTATGAGAACTGATAAAGAAGTCAGAACTTCACCTTGATCAACTTCACATGGGAACTTTTGACAAGATAACTTGGCAATTCATATTTTTAACCGCTCTGTATACGCACGTCAGAAGATGACCAAGAAAGCACTTTAAGTATGGATTTTAGGTTGAAATGCATTCTAGTGAGTAGGAGAATTGGCATGTAAGAAATCTGCTAATAATGAAGATTGATTGTGTGTGTGTGCGTGTGTGTGTGTGTGTAATTTCCACACAATGATGTATTTTTCTTTATTTATTAGTATTATGAGCATTTTCTTTTCCAAAATTATTTAAATTCATCTTTAGAATTGTTACATTTGGTGTATAATACTAGCATGTTTTATATGATCAATTAATTAGATATATTTAAGTATTACAAGTTTTGTATTCCTTTTGTATCATAAATAATTTTTTCAATAAAAAATTCCTCATTTTTTTCCTACTTTATCTTCCACCAAGAGAATGAAAACTTCCCAGGGTCATCAATATTTTGCCATTTTGTTCACTGTTGGATCTTCTTTCTTAGGACCATTCTTAGAACATAGTAGATGTTCAATTAATATTTGAATGAATAAGTGAATACACCTAAAGCCTGATGGGATGAGGGGATCTGGATTCACTGACTTATACTCTCAGGAGGAAAAAAAAATTCTTCCATACTTGCAAGATAGATGTTCATCTTAAGAGTGAAAAAAGAAGAGAAATCCATAGTTAAATGATCAGGTTTACCATCCATCTCAGGGAATATCCATCCATATCAGAATAAAATAACACTGTTTCTATACTTAGATACTTGAAAGAGGACTCAAATTTCTGCAAATGAAATAATATTTTTTAGAAAAAATTGAAAATAATACCTACCATGTTTGAGGTTATGTATAGTTTGTCAATCTGACAACATAATCTATTTACAAATCTGAGTAAAAACAATTTGAGTAAACCTTCCATATCTATAGCAGGACTCTATTATTAATGTGAATATTCTTTTCATTCTGTTATATAAATATTATGTAATTAATACTGTAGACGGTAGTGGTAAATGTAATTACTTGAACTTTAGATAAAAATAAAGGATCTGACCAAGTGAACCAGAAAGAATCATTAAATCCTTTTTTGAGTAAGATGAATGTCCCTTATTATCAAGCCAGCTTGAGCTCAACAACCCATTACCAAGGGAAGTTCTCACATGGGTAGAATCTGCCATTGCTGTTTCCTCTCAAAGGATTAGTTCTATGAGTGCCAATTTCCTAAGAAAGTTAAGTCAGTATGGTCAAGAATATTTGAGTGAAACGGAAAAATATAGTGGTGCCTATTAATTAAATGAATGATCTCTGTTTTTGAGAGAAATACAAATGCTTGTTGCTTCTTTAACAAACTGCTGAGCTCCACCTCCTACCTCAAACTCTAGAAACACAATTGAAAGTATTATTAGCCTCAATAGTCTACCATAGAACTGACTCTAATTCAACTTGCAATTTATATAAAAATTTTGAGTCTTTTCCTCCACCTTCATAGAGATGCCTATAAGAAAATTGTTTAGCCATTCAGTTGAATTTTCTGATATGCATAGAGAACACATAATTTAAAAAAAATCATGCTTTAGATTTAACACAAGAATGTGTTTGGTGACCTTGATATGAAACAGTTTCTGTGGACTGGTTGGCATGAGATGAAATGAAAAGTGAATGAGAAATGAAGAAATGGATATAACTTAAAAAAAACAAAATAAAGCAAAACAAAGCAAACAAAACAAATAAACAAAAAAACCTTCCAATAATTTTATGAATAAAAGTGATAGAGAAAAAATAATCATGATGGAAAGGCTTGTTTTTTGTTTTTATTTTTGTTTATGTTTTAAGCTTTGGAGACATTGGAGTATTTTGTGTGCTTATGAGGATTGACTTATGGAAAAATGGAGAAAAGAGAAAATATAGAGGAATTAATCCAAACAAACTGCAGAAGAAAAGCAGTCACTGTTAATTCTAGTTCACTCAAATAACAATAAAATACTGTAAGAAGTATTAATTTTAGATGATAGTGTGTTAAAAATTAAACCAAAGAAAAGTAATATAAAACACTTTTTAGTATGAAGAAACATTATCATGTGGCTACACCTGAACTAAATTAAGAAAAGTGATTTTCATGTTAGCATTTCATATTGTATTTTTCAATAGTTTCAAAAATAAAGATAAAACAAGTGAATAACTCTGAAATGTTGAATTGTGTTATTTTTTTAAACCTTTGTTATTCACTAAATAAATTTGAGAATTTATCAATTTATTATATTTTATTTGTTATTCCTCTAGAATTTAGAGTAGTCACATTTTTATTTTTATTACTTTTTTCTTTTTTAGGTTCTTATTTAAATTCCAGTTAGTTAACATACAGTGCAATGTTAATTTCAGTAGTAGAATTTTGTGATTCATCATTTATATACAACACTGAATGCTCATCACCGCAAGCATCTTCCCTAACCCCCATTTCCTATTTAACCTACCCCCCCACCTCCCCTCCAGCAAACCTGTTTGTTCTCTATAATTAAGAGTCTGTTTTATGGTTTACCTTAGAATATTCACATTTAAAAAAAAAGGGGGGCTATAACCATGTCACTGAGGCTTTACTAGGTTGAAAATTCAGATGAAAGACAGGATCTTAGGTAGATTATTGTGCACAGAGAGTAGAAAGCTATTTAAATACAGGCACAGTTCGGGGCGCCTGGGTGGCTCAGTTGGTTAAGCGACTGCCTTCGGCTCAGGTCATGATCCTGGAGTCTCGGGATCGAGTCCCGCATCGGACGCCCTGCTCAGCAGGGAGTCTGCTTCTCCCTCTGATCCTCCCCCCTCTCATGTGCTTGCTCTCTGTCTCATTCTCTCTCTCAAATAAATAAATAAAATCTTAAAAAAAAAAATAAATAAATACAGGCACAGTTCTGTGAACTATCTTTTGCCACTATTAGGATAAATCTAATAAACTCAACTATTATGTCCCTTTTCATTGCAATATTAGCATGGGTGATGAGTGTATCCATTAGCAAAGTAAGTTTGTCTTAAACAAACAAATTCTAACCAAGGTATTTCCACTCCTGATCTGCCTCACCCCATCCACCTAATTCTCATATGATTTAAGGGCTATACATACTCTGTCAAGTCATTTTTAGCCCTGGAAACTATGTGAGCATATGTGTCTTGTATGATTTTGGTCTGAGATTAGGAAAAAATAAATGTGTGGATAGTTTCGTTGGGTTTTACTTGGATTCTTGGATATTACATTTTGTTCCTTATTTAGAATATTCTTTCTCTAAATGTTTCTTTCTACCTCTGTGTTTCTTGAAGTGGAAACATTTACTGACTCCTATGTCATTTCTATAACCCCGCTTGCTAATTTATTCCTACTGTCCCCAATTCCGCCACATTCTTGACAACAGCCATTTGACAACAGCATTTCTTTAAAATAATTTTAACCTATCAGATGGAGTATTTTGGGTAATTATCATCAATAAAAAATATACATAGCACAAATATATGATAACTTATGACATTTAAAAATAAACTTAATAATATTAGATTCACACCAAATAGCTATTTTCTTAATAATACCTATTTTCAATTTCAAATAGGTAAAATTATTTTATAGATTTAATCTTCATTTTAAAATAGTCAGATTTATAAATACAAATCACCACTTATTTCTCCATTTGATAAAATTGACTGCAACACTTTACAACTTGTTAGCACAGAGGTGCCTGGGTGGCTCAGTCATTAAGCGTCTGCCTTCGGCTCTGGTCATGATCCCAGGGTCCTGGGATCAAGCCCCACATTGGGCTCTCTGCTCAGCGGGAAGCCTGATTCTCCCTCTGCCCCTCCCCCTGTTTGTGTTCCCTCTCTCACTGCTTCTCTCTGTCAAATAAATAAAATCTTTAAAAAAAAAAACTAACTTGTTAGCACAGACCTCACACATCATAGGTTCCTTAAATATTGGTGGTGTGAATAAAATTGCCAGCTACTGTTCTTAATAGTCATGAATGCTGTTACTACATGTGTCAGCAAAGCTGTTTAGCAAACCTAAAGGGACCTGATTGTTTTTGGATATAATATTTGTCCTAATATGACTGTAGCATTTTCACTAGTCATATTACAAATCTCTGCCCCAAGTAAGTAAACACTGTTTATTATGTTGTTTAGGTTTGGTCTGATCACCCTGCACCCTGTATTATTTTTGTTTTTGTTTTTGTTTGATCACCCTGTATTTTTTGTGCCAGTTCACGCTTGGGACAAAGATCCCTGCAACTTTGCTCAGAGTACAAAGAGTGATTAAAAGACCAAACTCTGGACCCAACCTTACAAATATAATAGAAGTAAATTAGTTGTTTAGGTTTGGTCTGATCACCCTGCACCCTGTATTACTTTTGTTTTTGTTTTTGTTTGATCACCCTGTATTTTTTGTGCCAGTTCACGCTTGGGACAAAGATCCCTGCAACTTTGCTCAGAGTACAAAGAGTGATTAAAAGACCAAACTCTGGACCCAACCTTACAAATATAATAGAAGTAAATTAGTTAAGTTTATTTACAAAACACAGGATGTAAAACAAAGAGGCCAAGTAAAACTAAGACTGATATTAAATCTAATAATATGACAAGGACATGTTCTAGGATTTGGGACCCCATGGTTGTAAACATTCATTCCACCCATGAGAAAACAGTTTCTTTCCATTCCAAAATATGCCTAACTGCACTTGGGGTCCATATAACATAACATCCAGAAGGTATTTTATTTAAAGGGGAAAGGTAAGATGGTAGGAGTAGTAGCGACTCCATTATAGAATTTGAAGAGCAGATGCTTACTTCCTGTCAATTTGAGGCTCTGGTCACTCTGAGGAAAGTCCTACCATTCATGCACTCAGTTGTTTAGTGTGAAAGACATTAAAATAACTATTATAATCTAAACCTTTTAATCAAAACTTACATTATTAGGAGAAAACAATAGTTGCATTTGTCACTTAAAAAAGTTGCATTTGTCACTTAACTCATTTCATCCTCTTATTTTTTTTTTCTGCAAATTTGGTAGGGCTGATATAATTATTTCTTTTTTTTTAAATTTTATTATGTTATGTTAGTCACCATACAATACATCATTAGTTTTTGATGTGGTGATCCATGATCCATTGTTTTCGAATAACACCCAGTGCTCCATGCAGTACGTGCCCTCTTTAATACCCATCACCAGGCTAACCAATCCCCCCACCCCCCTCCCTTCTAATACTGTTTGTTTCTCAGAGTCCATAGTCTCTCATGGTTCATCTCTCCCTCCAATTCCCCCTGCCCATTTTTCCCTTCCTTCTCCTAATGTCCTCCATGCTATTCCTTATGTTCCACAAATAAGTGAAACCATATGATAATTGACTTTCTCTGCTTGACTTATTTCACTTAGCATAATCTCCTCCAGTCCCATCCATGTTGATGTAAAAGTTGGGTATTCATCCTTTCTGATGGCTGAGTAATATTCCATTGTATATATGGACCACATCTTCTTTATCCATTCATCTGTTGAAGGGCATCTCGGCTCTTTCCACAGGTTGGCTATTGCTGACATTGCTGCTATGAACATTGGGGTGCATATGGCCCTTCTTTTCACTACATCTGTGTCTTTGGGGTAAATACCCAGTAGTGCAATTGCTGGGTCATAGGGTAGCTCTATTTTTAATTTTTTGAGGAACCTCCACACTGTTTTCCAAAGTGGCTATACCAACTTGCATTCCCACCAACAGCGTAAGAGGGTTCCCCTTTCTCCACAACCTCTCTAACATTTGTTGTTCCTTTCCCTGTCCATTTTTGCCATTCTAACTGGTGTAAGGTGGTATCTCAGTGTGGTTTTGATTTGAATTTCCCTGATGGCTAATGATGGTGAACATTTTTCATGTGTCTGTTAGCCATTTGTATGTCTTCTTCAGAGAAGTGTTTTTTCATATCTTCTGCCCGTTTTTTGACTTGATTATTTGTTTTTTGGGTGTTGAGTTTGAAAAGTTCTTTATAGATTTTGGATACCAGCCCTTTATCTGTAGTGTCATTTGCAAATATCTTCTCCCATTCTGTGGGTTGCCTCTTTGTTTTGTTGACTGTTTCCTTTGCTGTGCAGAAGCTTTTTATCTTGATGAAGTCCCATATGTTATTTTTGCTTTTGTTTCACTAGCTTTTGGAGACGTATCTTGAAAGAAGTTGTCATGGGCGATGTCAAAGAGGTTACTGCCTATGTTCTCCTCTAGGATTTTGATGGATTCCTGCCTCACATTGAGGTCTTTCATCCACTTTGAGTTTATCTTTGTGAATGGTGTTAGAGAATGGTCAAGTTTCATTTTTCTGCATGTGGCTGTCCAATTTTCCCAGCACCATTTATTGAAGAGACTGTCTTTTTTCCATTGCATGTTTTTTCCTGCTTTGTCAAAGATTATTTGACCATAGAGTTGAGGGTCCATATCTGGGTTCTCTATTCTGTTCCATTGGTCTGTATGTCTGTTTTTGTGCCAGTACCATGCTGTCTTGGTGATCACAGCTTTGTAATATAGCTTGAAATCGGGCAACATGATGCCCCCAGCTTTGTTTTTCTTTTTCAACATTTCCTCGGCGATTCAGGGTCTTTTCTGATTCCATACAAATTTTAGGATTGTTTGTTCCAGCACTTTGAAAATGTCATTGGAATTTTGATCGGGATGGCATTGAAGGTATAGATTGCTCTGGGTAGCATAGACATTTTAACAATGTTTAGTCTTCTGATCCATGAGCATGGAATATTTTTCCATCTTTTTGTGTCTTCTTCAATTTCTTTCATGAGTGTTCTGTAGTTTCTAGAGTATAGATCCTTTACCTCTTTGGTTAGGTTTATTCCGAGGTATCTTATGGTTTTTGGTGCTATTGTAAATGGAATCGTTTCTCTAATTTCCCTTTCCACACTTGCATTGTTAGTGTATAAGAAAGCAACTCATTTCTGTGCATTGATTTTGTATCCTGCCACATTACTGAATTGCTGTATGAGTTCTAGTAATTTGGGGGTGGAGTCTTTTGGGTTTTCCACATAAAGTATCATGTCGTCTGCGAAAAGAGAGAGTTTGACTTCTTCTTGTCAATTTGAATACCTTTTATTTCTTTTTGTTGTCTGATTGCTGTTGGTAGGACTTCTACTACTATGTTGAACAATAGTGGCGAGAGTGGGCATCCTTGATGTGTTCCTGATCTTAAGGGAAAGGCTCTCAGCTTTTTCCCACTGAGGATGATATTCACTGTGGGTTTTTCCTAGATGGATTTTATGAACTTGAGGAATGTTCTTTCTATCCCTATACTCTGAAGAGTTTTAATCAGGAAAGGATGTTGTATTTTGTCAAATGCTTTTTCTGCATCAATTGAGAGGACCATATGTTTCTTCTCCCTCCTCTTATTAATGTGTTCTATCACATTGATTGATTTGCAAATGTTGAACCACCCTTGCATCCTGGGGATAAATCCCACTTGGTCATGGTGGATGATCCTCTTAATGTATTGTTGGATCCTATTAGCTAGGATTTTGTTGAGGATTTTGGAATCCATATTCATCAGGGATATCGGTCTGAAATTCTCCTTTTTGATGGGGTCTCTGCCTGGTTTGGGGATTAAGGTAATGCTGGCCTCATAGAATGAGTTTGGAAGTTTTCCTTCTGTTTATATTTTTTGAAACAGCTTCAGTAGAATAGGTATTATTTCTTCTTTGAATGTTTGGTAGAATTCCTCAGGGAATCCATCAGGCCCTTGAATCTTGTTTTTGGGGAGGTTTTTGATCACTGCTTCAATCTCGTTAGTGGTTATTGGCCTATTCAGGTTGTCAATTTCTTCCTGTTTCAGTATTGGCAGCTTATAGGTTTCCAGGAAGGCCTCCATTTCATCCAGATTGCTCAGTTTATTGGCATATAGTTGTTGATAATAATTTCTAATAATTGTTTCTATTTCCTTGGTGTTAGTCGTGATCTCTCCCCTTTCATTCATAATTTTATTAATTTGGGTCCTTTCTCTTTTCTTTTGGATAAGTCTGGCCAGTGGTTTATCGATCTTATTAATTCTTTCAAAGAACCAACTTCTAGTTTCGTTGATCTGATCTACTGTGTTTCTGGTTTCTAATTCAATGATTTCTGCTCTAATTTTAATTATTTCTCTTCTAATGTGTGGCTTAGGCATCGTTTGTTGCTTTTCCTCTAGTTCTCTAAGGTGTAGAGTTAGTTGGTGAATTCGGGATTTTTCTTTTTTTTTTGAGTGAGGCTTGGATGGCTATGTATTTCCCCCTTAGGACTGCCTTTGCAGTATCCCATAGGTTTTGGACCAATGTGTTTTTGTTTTCATTGATTTCCATGAATTGTTTAAGTTCTTCTTTGATTTCCTTCTTTGATTTCCCAAACATTCTTTTTTTTTATTTATTTTTTAAAGATTTTATTTATTTATTTGACAGAGAGAGCGAGAGAGCACAAGCAGGGGGATCAGTAGACGGAGAGGGAGAAGCAGGCTCCCCGCTGAGCAGGGAGCCCGATCCGGGGCTCAATCCCAGGACCCTGAGATCATGACCTGAGCCGAAGGCAAATGCTTAACCATCTGAGCCACCCAGGCGCCCCAGATTTCCCAAACATTCTTGAGCAGAGTGGTCTTTAGCTTCCAAGTATTTGAATTTCTGCCAAATTTTTTCTTGTGATTGAGTTCCAGTTTTAAAGCATTGTGGTCTGAGAATATGCAGGGAATAATCTCAATCTTTTGGTATCGGTTGAGACCTGATTTGTGACCCAGTATGTGGTCTATTCTGGAGAAAGTTCCATGCGTGCTCGAGAATGAGTATTCTGTTGTTTTAGGGTGGAATGTTCTGTAAATATCTATGAGGTCCATCTGGTCCAATGTATCATTCAAAGCTCTTGTTTCCTTGTTGATTTTCTTCTTAGATGATCTGTCCATTGCTGAGAGTGGAGTATTGAGGTCTCCTACAATTAACGTATTGTTATCAATATGACTCTTTATTTTGGTTAACAGTTGGCTTATGTAAATGGCTGTTCCCATGTTGGGGGCATAGATATTTACAATTGTTAGATCTTCTTGTTGGATAGACCCTTTAAGAATGATATAGTGTCCTTCTGTGTCTCTAATTACAGACTTTAGTTTAAAATCTAATTTGTCTGATATAAAAATTGCTACCCTAGCTTTCTTTTGAGGTCTGCTAGCATGGAAGATGGATCTCCATCCCGATATAATTATTTCTTTTACATGAATGAAGGTCAGTGAGAATATTGTAGGATCATTAATCACAGAGCTGGAGCCATCACTATGTCTGATCTGCTGGCCTTGAAATGACTATAATGCAGGCTGAGCACTTACAGACAGTCTGAGAACAACTTACACTCACACTCAAGTCCATTGTTTGCTTGAGGAGAAATTGTGCAGGTCTGTTCCAGGGCATTGGTTTTCCCTTCTACATCATGTATAGCTCCATGGTGATTCTTCCTACTCCATTTCTTTCACTTCCTCTTCATCAGTCCTCCTTTCAGATATAGTTAATTCACATTTCCATTAAAATTTCTAAAAAGGGAGTCAATGGAGGCATACAAAACTCTAGGTGCTATATACAGCAGGAAAAATAAATGTTGCTGTTCTATTTTATAAAGAACAAGGAACAAAGACAGGACATAGGATAAATAAGGATATATACATATGGACTGTTTGTCTGCAGGTAAGCAGTGTTTTATTGTGTATTATGGTAAAAGTTAAGAGTGCAAACTTTAAAGCCAGAGGGGCTGATCAGGGTGATCATATTGTTATATATCAAGATGGCTTACCTAGAGGGGATAAGGGCAAACTAACTATTAAATGAATCTCTGGATCAGAATTTAAGTTTATCTCTTGTTTCATTTAGTGTCTCATAAAGGCAATGTGCCAGACACTGATGTTGGTGATTTAAAGATTCTTAAATAAACTTGCTTGAGTTGATTTTATTCCTTTTCTCCTCTATTTGGATTTTTTATATCTACAATGTCAATTAAGGGCAATATTTTAAATTCTTGGTCCTCCTGACCTAATGCTTTTGCTTTCTATGGTAGATGTGATCCAATTTTCTGTATTTTTTTTAAAAAATCTTATACTTCAGTTATTTTAACCTGTGAGTTTATATTCTTCAGGCATATACCTACTCCTACTTTTTATTGGGAGGGGGTTAAGAGCCCTATTCTCTGAATTTAAGTAGAGGGAGGAGAGCCTAGGACACAGAGACACTAGACAATATACCTGTTTGCGGATTCTTTCTCCTCAGGTTCTCAGCCTTAAAAATATTATACTCGATTTGCCATTTAACAAGCCCTGATGGGGAAGGAGGTTGGAAGTTGAGTAACAAATGTCAAAGGGCCTTAACTCCTCTTCCATGAGTACATTGAGCTACTCGGATATTTGTCTTTGGACTCCAGTACCATGAGCTGGCCAGGCTGTTGCCATATTTCAACCTAGAGGTGCAAGTGATGATGGCCTTCTCAAGGCCATGTGGAGTAAAAGCAAATGTCAAGAAGGGTTGTTCCAGTCTATCCAGCTCTTCTTAGAAGTTCAAGGCAATCTTCCATTGCTTTAGAGATTTCTAATGTTTGTATTTTCTTCAGAGAGAGCTAACAGTATTTCTGGGGGCAGTATCTCAAACCTTGATATCTCCCTTAGATATATGAGTTCTTCAAAGACTTGCCCCAAGCCATGTCAGTGGGGAGAGATTTGTGGTAGCCTCAGAACTTAAAAATCAATGTAATCTTCCTAAGAAAAATTATTTATAACCAAAGATTACTCACAGAATTCCAAAATTATGAACTTTTTGGAAAGGAACCAAAGACACAGTGCCTCTGACCTCCCAAGATGAGGAAACTGAGTTTAGAAAGGTCATTTCAATGATTTCTTAGTAGAACTAGAATAATGACCCAAATTCTGACTCCTAGTCAAGCATTTTCCCCCTAAAATCTGCTCTAAAATTTAATTTCCTCATGAAACCAACCCTGATTAATATTTTTAAAATGAAAAGTTTATGACTATAAAAGGTTCTGTACAAAACACATAATCATTTATCCCTCTTTTGTCTAAGAAGACACAGTGTAATCTCACACTTCTCTAAATCATGATATAGTTTGATGGTGTGAATAGATATGCAAATGCTTATACCAAATAATCTAATACCAACCCTCAATAAGGGAATGCTTTTCAGAAAATAAAATGCTCTTATTCAATTTTTAACATTTGTATGATTTTTCTTCTTCATTCTGTAAAAAGTACCTGCCATTACAAGAAAAAAACAGATAATCAGGTACATTTTGAAAGTTGTCTTCTGGGTCCACACATGATTGCAATTCTTGCAGAGAGCAGATGGTAATACTCAAAGAGGTAATTTTTAAAAATGTAATGAAGGCAACAAAGGGACTATTTGCAGTGGTAAGGTCAAGGTTAAAGGAACTAAAGTAGAGATGATGAAGCACCCAGACCCAACAAGAGCAGAAAGTCATTACCTCTGCTTTGCCTGATGTGACAAAAGGAGAGAGATGCCAGAAACTGACAACAACAAAGAGCTGGGACCGGAGCAGTAAAGTCACTCAATAGGATCTGAAGTGACAGGCAGAAAGACATAGCCACTGCTGAAGCCTTGCAGGGAGTAAGGGCAAGAATACATTCTCTGACCACCCTCTTCTTTCAAATACCAATTTCCTGCCGGTACCTCCACCTGCCGGAACCCAACCAGAATCCAAAGAAAGGAGGTGGAGTGAAGCAGTCTGTTAAGGCCACCCACCCTTCCTGGGCACAGAACAGGGAGGAGAAAAGACGTCGATCAGCCAACAAAATCATTAATAGAGTCACTATTGTCAACGCTGTGTTTTCAAGCAGCTGAATACAATTCTAACTGATATCTCCTGACAAACATCACGGGGACAAACATCATACTGAAGGTATGATCAAATTGCTTAGAGGCCAAAGGAAGTAGTGATTAACCCTGCCAATGTGGGTTGGAAAATGTTTTAGACAGTATTGTAAAAACTGGATGCTGAAAGGAGAAAAAACTTGAGCAGAGAGACAATCAGGGCATTATTCATGAGTAGTTTAGTTTGCCTTGAACATATAATCAGTGGAGTAGAGAGGTGTTTAGGGAGTGGGGAAGTTGCAGGCGATTTGGCCCGCAGGTATGTTGAGATCAGATTTCTAAGGGTTTTGGATCAATTCTATGAATAATAAGGGGAATAAAGAGAAGGACAGAGAGACTAGACATTAAGAGATATTGTGACAATATGAGATGTAGTGAGCACGACGTCCTGCAAATGAACTATTCTGATGTCTTGAAGAAATTATGTAGAATTAAATTCATTTCATTTATTCTTGTATTTGTGAGGATGTACTATAGTCTCTGTTACATGGCAGACACTTAGTAAATTCTGATTGGAACAGGGATGAATCCAGATTTTGTGAGGCATGTATATAATTTGGGAAACAATGTTTAAGAAAAAGAATAAAATTATGGAAAAAAAATAGATATATGGTTTTAGAAGAGGTCATATAATTAAGTGGTCCTGAAGCCTAGGTCTTGTTAACTTCACAGTAAATCCACCTCTGGTCTGGAATGGATAAATGGCTGATGTCATATGTATAGGCAATTAAATAAATAAATTACAATAAAAGTTAATTTTATAAGAGAGGAAAATACAGTGTAAGCAAGAGAAGCATCTGTTATTTTTTCTCATTGTTAGAGTAGGGGGAAGAGTAGGCATATGGTACCCTCTTCAGTAGTTCACTGATTCAAAAAAAAAAATTATGAATGTATATAACACACAAGAAATTAGGTTAGAAAATTTAGAGGGAAAAGATATAGTCAGTGCCTTTTAGATAGTGCATTATAATGGAGAAACGAAGAACTCTAAGTTACATGCTGTGGTCATTACATAAAATAGTGCTTGGAGGATGCAGAAATGAATTAGCTACATTCTCTTGGTTCTCTATAGAGAATATATCTACATTCTCTTGGAATTATGATGAGATATCAAATGGGAGATGTACGCCAGAGCTCTATCATCAGAGAACAGATGTGATCACAATGGAGGATGGATTGATGATAGTATAAGCAAGAAAGCTACTGCAGAAAAAGAATTGTGGAGTAAGGTGGGAAAGAAAATAATAAGAGAAATATGACATGAGCAATGTATGCCTAGGGAGGGAACATTTTAGTAGACAGAATCAACAGAACTTGATTCTGGACAGTTGGACAATTATATGAATGGAAGAGAGGAAAGGAGAAATGCCTAATTTTTTAATTTACTGGGTATCTGATGATGCCTTTTGCCAAAGTGCAAAATATAAAAAGAAGGTCAGATTGTGGAAATGTTAGTTTGACCTGAGATATATATGTTGCATCTAATCTTCCTGTGAGACATGAAAGTGAAGATTACCAATAGGCAGTTGAACATACAAATCTAGAACTCATGCGTTTCAAGATCAAGGTCTTGGTAATGGCTATACAATGTCGGTTGTAGATAGGAGCATGAGGAGACTCACTTTCAAAAGCTGGGTTAAATTCAGCTGTAAGTAGGAAAAAAAAACTGAGTAACACTGATTAACTATGATAATATTTACTTATTTTTCACATTCAAGTTCAGAGCCATTCATTCCAGGTCTTGGATAACAGCACTAATCTACAAAATCCCCAGCAATCAAGTGTTTCAATGTATCTGGCTCTGTAACAAAATTGCCCCACGGTTTAATGGCATTAACCAAACATATATTGTGCTAGTTTGTATGGACGAGGCATAAGGATAGGTCACAGGGGGATGATGTGTGTTTGTTCCAGGGTTGAGTGTCAGACAGAAGATTCAAAGTCTGGGGGCCTTAATTCATCTGAAGTCTCCCCTAGTCATAAATCTGTGCCTCTCCATGCTGTTCTCTCACCTGTGGTTCCTAATAGCATGGGGGCTGAGTCCCACAGGTCAGTGTCCCATGTGGAAAATGGACCCCGTTAGCTGAACCTCCTTTTATGACCTAGTCACAGAGGTCTTGCCATGTCACTTCTACCACACTGTGTTCTTTGAGGCCAGCACAATTTTACCAGGTTCCAGGGAAAAGGAAATTAGTCTGCCTCTTTATGGGAAGCGTCAGCAGTAACAGGCACAGGTTCTAGAAGAGCATTTGAGATCTGAAATATTGCTGTGCCCATGTTTGGGAAAAACAATCTACTACAATCTAGATTCTTCCAATTTATTCACTTGCCATATCTCTGGTGTGACTCTTATCCTCATGGTGCAAAGGTCCCTCTCCAAGATATCGATCAGGATATAGGAGGGATTTATCTAGGGTCCTCCTAAGGAAATTCCTAAAAGCTGACACAGAAAACATCCATTTATGTCCCATTGGCCAGAAGATAGTCATCACTTCACATCTAGCTGCAACAAAAGTGGAGAAGTATATTTTTCTGGGTAACTATTTTCCTCAGTTAAAAATTAAAATGCATGGGAGAAGCATCAATTAGCAATCTCTACTGTGAGAGATTAAAATTGATAACTGTATGAAATTTGCTTTGTTTCTATATAGAATTTCAAACAAAATTGCTACGATTCCATAGATAGTTACATTGAAGAATAACTTTAGTTGCTATTTTGGTAAGAAATCAATTCTTTTACAGACACATAGTTTCCACTGTAATGTCTAAACTCATGAAAATTATGATATTCATCATTTTAAAACAAATTATTCTTCAAAGAGTGTCAATTTTACTGTCTGCTAACTTGACTTGCCCTGCTTATTTGGTTTGTTTGACATTGAGTCAAATCAGTATTAAAGTGAGGATTGTTGACAGCTGCATAGGTCAATTTTGAAAGATCAATTTGAAATGAAAGGATTGAAGACAGAAGTTTACTGTCAAATATTTTTTGCTCGGGCTTGGCAATGCCATCATTGATTCTGATCAGGGCTAAAAGCACTAGGCTCTTCTTCCGTATAAAAACATTTAAAGTGCAGTTTCCTGAACATTGGGAAAAGGTGTAATACAATGGAATAATAAAACAGACTCCCACTACCACAGCTCTAAAAATGACAGGCAAAATAACAGTGGCTCTCTTTTCACCTATACCCTATCATTCAATTTGTATCCTTTGGATCCCTATTCATTCAATTCATTAGTCTGCAATGTTGCAAAATGGAGAAATAAAGTTATACATTTAGATACTGTATAATTTCTCAGAACCTTTAATATTCCAATGAATATAATAAATCACCAATAAGAGATACACTCTGCAATATTTTCTAAATATGTTTGTTCATAGAATTTCTTTCTCACAAAGCATCTTGAAAGAAGTCAACATTCCTAGATCCCACTGCCTTGGGAAAGAGATAGCTTGTTCCCTATCCTTTCCTCTCTCTCCTTTTAAGTATAATCCTAATCACTTACAGTTATCCTCAGACCATAGCAGCATCACTCAAACATATATGAATATATTAAATAGTAGGTGCTAGCTAGCTGTGGGGAATACACAAATTTAACTGATTTGGATATTTTCAGGCTCTATCAAGGAACTCAAAAGTAGTAAAGGGAGACACATGGGCACAGAGAACTCTATAGAATGGAAGAAGTATGATGATAGAGGATGCTGTAGGGAACTATGAGATCACAGAGAAATGGCACCTTGCCTCAAGCAGGACAATGGAGTGGGGTGGGGAAAAGACATCAAAGCCTTCCTAGAGATTGTGTTTGATATGAGTTTTAGATCAGCATGAACTCAGTGATTGGGGGAGGAAAGGTGGATATTTTAGATAGAATCAGGAGCAAGAGTCATGGACTTGTAAAACTTCATGCAGAACACACAATGAGAAGGAAAAGAAACCAAGGCTGGATGGAGTGGTGGACCAGAGGACCATGTGTATAAGTGAAAGAAAGCAGGACTTCATCCTGTTGTTTGTCATTGAGTGAACTGAATAGTGATGAGGTTTGGCGGTGGAATTCAGTTTTCACTTTTAAAGATCATTCCAGTCACAATGTAGAAGACAGATATAATTTTGTATGTTTATGGCTAGTTAACCAGCAAAATAATTTGCTAAAGGATGGTAACTCATAGAAACATTGAGATGTCTAGAGAAACAGGCTTGAGATTAAATTTACCAGAGAAGCCCTCAGAACTGCATCACAAGCTAGGCTGGTGTCCAAGCCTCCCCTGATAATGCTTATCAACCTGACTCTGCACAAAAATAGTCTGATATTGAAATCTGTGCCATCCCTTCTGCCACCACCCCTGTCAACAGACACCTCACTGCGCACTTCAGAACTAGAGTCTTGTCCGTGTGTGTCTGAGTGGTGGAATCTAGATCACGTGTCTACAGACTGACTTAATAGGAGACTAGGAAATAATTGCTCTTGGATTCTATCTTTTGAAGGAGGAATTTACAATGTGAGATCCTATCAAAATGTAAAGAGAAAACTGTTCACAAGATGGAGGCAGGCAAGAACGAAAAGCTTTTACTGCAAATGGGAGAAAACTACAAGGAATTAGAAAAGCCATCAACCAGACAAAAAAACATTGGCCAGAACTAGCACAGTGGGAGTCAATATGATGCAGAGGTGAGGAGGGGGAAAGATCAAGAAGTAGTTAGAGTCTAAAATAGCCAGTAGGTAATAATTGATACATGTTGGAATAGAAGTCTGACTTTTGATTTTTTAAATGCCAAGTGATAGTAGGCCTTTCACCAAAATAAGGGATACAGATAAATTCAGGCTGTTTGAGGGATACTGAAGAGTAAAGAGAATAAATACAGTGGTAGTTTTTAGAATTAATAAGTCTTATTCTGAATATAATAAGCTTGGGTTAGCCTTTAACATCTACTAAGAATGTTTACAAAAAAGTGATTTAGAAGTTTGCTACTCTAGAGCATTCAAAGGATAAGAGAAATAGTTGAAAAAGCATGAGCATATGGGTGAAAGTTAAAACCCTGAAAATGAATGTGTAAGCCTAGTCTGTGAACCAACCTATAATAATCAAAACTGTCATAAATAAGAAAACTACAGGTCCTGAATTTTTTATAGTAACATGGTTTCCTCAGCCCCCAGCTTGGATGGACATGTGTGTTCATAGCCTCTGGGGTGCTATCTGAGGTTCCTGTTTTTGCTGTAACAAATTACCACGAACATGGTGGCTTAAAAACATCACAAATTTATTTTCTTACTTCTTACTTATTTCCTTACTTACGTTAATTTATTTTCTTCTGGAGGTCGGAAGTCCAAAATAAGCCTCACTAGACTAAAAGCAAGGTGTTAATATGCTGATTTTTCTGGAGGCTCTAGGGAAGAATTGGTTCCTTGACTTTTCCAGCTTTGGGATGCTGCTGTATTTTTGGACACCTACCCCTTCCTCCATCTTCAAACCCAGCAGAATAGCATCTTCAAATCTCTCCACTCTAACTCTTCTGCCTCCTTCTACCACTTATAAAGACCAATGTGATTACATTCCATCACCTGGATAATCCATGAAAATCTCATTTTGAAGTCAGCTGACTAATATTTTTTAATTCTGTCTACAGTTTTATCTTAATTCACTCTTGCCATAGTCACATGACTCATTCACAGGTTCTAGGATTGGGACAGGAACATTTTGGGGGGCTTGGAGGCAGTACTCTTTCCAACATGGAAGGCAACAGGTTTTAGTTAGTTAATACTCTACTCCAATTTGTCCTCCAAGCCCTTCCACCTCTTCTGCAACCATGTGCTTGCACTGAATCTCTGTCTGTGTGAATTATCTTGAGGGGTTTCTATATTCCTTACCAGACATTGACTGAAATAAGGGACTTAGCTCTGGGTTTATCTGATCAACATAAAAACCTTCCAGGGTAGAGGATACAGTCAGGACCAAGTCCCTGAGGCTTGAGAAGATGGTAGTGTGTTCAAAGACATACATGAGGGCCACTGTAGCTGAAGCCCAGAGGGGAAAGAGAGGTCAGAAAAGGAGGCAGTTTGCAGAAAAAAGCCCAGGCAAGGACCTGGATTGGTCGTGAAGGAGACAGGAGGCCACTGGAAGGTTTTGAGCACATGAGTGACTTCATTTGACTTAGAATTTTTAAAGTATTACTCAGATTATGTGGAGAAGAAACTGGAGGGTTTGTTTTTTTTTTAACTTCAAGATTCCTCCATGCACATGTTAATAGTATAGTGACAGCAGTGTATTATAACTGCACTCACTCTGACCTCACAGCTTTTTTAGTCCTTGTTAGCATCAAAATCCTTTAAATATTTTATACGATTTGATTTTTCAAGTGTTCTTCTGGCCATCGAACTTTATTCAAATTGAAGGCACAATATGCCTCATGCCTATGGTGTTCCTTTTCTTCTCCTTGTATGTGCAGCTACTTTGTGTGCTTAAAAAACACCTTCAAGTTATCATTTCTATAAAAGACATTTCACTCTCTAAAGGCTTAAACAAAAAGAGAAAACAACACACAAAAGAAACATAAGTAAGCTCTTCAAGAGAGGAGTGATTAGCATCTAAGCTTCTTAAGGGATGAAATTTCTTTCCTGGTTGTCTATAATATAAAGTTAGAATGATCAATTCAGTTTAAACAGAAAAGTTTCATATATTTTTAAAAGTATCTTTTTTTTAAGACTTTATTTATTTGACAGAGAGGCAGTGAGAGAGCACAAGCAGGGGGAGGGGCAGAGGGAGAAAGAGAAGCAGGCTCCCCACTGAGCAGGGAGCCCAATGTGGGGCTCAATCCCAGGACCCTGGGATCATGACCTGAGCTGAAGGCAGATGCTTAACTGACTGACTGAACCACCCAGGCACCGCTATTCTTTAAAAGTATCTTTGCTGGCATATCTTATTTGTTACAAAGTTTTTGTCACCAAAATTATAGAATGGTGATTTTTTTTCTTCCAGAAACATTGCTTATGTGGTTAGTAAAATTCGATTAAGTTTCTGAAAAAAAAAAAAAATTAAAAATTCAGATTTACCTTAGGATAGAAAAAGAAATGAACACTCACTTGCAAATAAATTTATTAGACCATTAGATTTTATCTCTTTTCATCATCTCTGCTACTCTATTTTACTTAAAGCAATTGTATAAAAATTCAATTAAATAACATTCTGTGATTTTTGTCTTCCTTATGAGGCTGTTGTGAAAATTCCCTAGTTTTCACACTGGTACTTGAAAGTGAAAATTAAAGTTAAATAGGAATGACGAATCATTTTCAATATGATGATACTGATGCACCCATTAATAGCTATTGAAGTATTTAAAAGGTCGTAAGGGCATTGCAAATGTTATGTATTGTTGGTATTAATTTTATAACAGTATTTAACATATATATATTTTAATATATATTTGCCATTCTATATTAAGAATAAGTTCTAAGGAGTTACTTATGGATTTCCCCAAAAGACACACAAGTCAGGAAAAGGTAAATATAGTAGGTCCCCTCTTTTATGGCAGGGCAAACTATTAAAACCAGTTCTCCCAAAGCAGGGGAAAAAAAATTTGCCTCTAGAAATCACTTTGCTGACATGCTCTTTCCTATCAGTTTATGGCCTTATCTTACAAATTAAGTGTGAGTTCAACTACTGGATTTGAACTACAATAATGATTTGAATTGTATTACATTAACATACTTCTTA
Organism: Halichoerus grypus; assembly: GCF_964656455.1. NCBI lineage: Eukaryota > Metazoa > Chordata > Mammalia > Carnivora > Phocidae > Halichoerus > Halichoerus grypus. Next base: position 115,443,645 of record NC_135712.1, read on the forward strand.
AACAAAGATTTTGTATGCTATTAATTAACAACTAAATAAGCAATATCAATCTTTAGCATTGTGTAAAGGATACATTATGAAAGATGATATGAAAGTGAATATATTTAAAAATCTTTATCACAAACTATATTACATTATATGCCTCATTTTCCTTATCTGTAAAGTGGCGATAATAGTAGTACTTATCTTTTAAGTTATTTTGAATATAACTGAATAAAGAGCCATAGAGGCAGAGGATATTGAAATAAAAAGTCACAAGAAAACTATTTAACATATCTTTGATTCCCAGCAACATTTCAATATATATTTATTTCTTTACATATATGATAGATCATAAAAATCACTGTCAGTTTCTACTTGGTGTGGAAAATCATAATTTCCAACACTAATGATTTATCTCATTTGCATTAAACTGATTAAAAGTTATCTTTTTTAAAGTTATCTGTTTTTTTATTTAAAGATTTTATTAATTTATTTATTTATTTGACAGAGAAAGAGAGCACAAGCGGGGGGAGCGGCAGGCAGAGGGAGAAGCAGGATCCCCACTGAGCAAGGAGCCCAATGTGGGACTCTATCCCAGGACCCAGGATCATGACCTGAGCCAAAGGTACAACCTTAACTGCCTGAGCCACCCAGGCAACCCACGAGTCTTCAGTTTTTAAAGGCATTCAGTTTCTTACTTTCATTTTGAGTATCTTTGACTTCAATTTCTTCTTAACTAAGAAAAATTCTTTACAAGCTAAAATACTTACTTTAAAATTGAGTAGACAGAAGAAGAAATGTTCTATATTTCTCTCAACTATTCAGATGATTCCTTAGCTTAAAATAAAATTTATAGGGGCGCCTAGGTGGCTCAGTCATTAAGCGTCTGCCTTCATGATCCCGGGTCATGATCCCCGGGGTCCTGGGATCGAGCCGGCGTTTGGCTCCCTCCTTGGCGGGAGGCCTGCTTCTCCCTCCCCCACTCCCCCTGTTTGTGTTCCCTCTCTCGTTGTGTCTCTCTCTGTCAAATAAATAAATAAAATCTTAAAAAAAAACTTAAATAAATAAAATTTATAAACTTTTTGGTTGCATAAGGTTTTATATGATCTACAGTTTATTCCGGGTTGTAGGCTTTTCCAGCTTTTTTTTTTTTTTTTAATAGAATTATGCCTTGTTTATAGTATTTCCACAGGCTGTTTTATAGGAAGAGACAAAAAACAATATCAGAATAAATGTTTTTTTTTAAGGTTTTATTTATTATTAATTTATTTTAGAGAGAGAACACGAGTGGGGAAGAGCAGAGGGAGAGGGACAAGCCCACTCTGTGCTAAGCTAAGAGCAGAGCCTGACACTGGGGGAGGGAAGGGGGGGCCTCGATCCCAAGACCCTGAGATCAGGACCTGAGCAGAAACCAAGAGTTGGATGCTCTAACCAACTGAGCCACCGAGGCACCCCAGAATAAGGGTTTTTGAATGACATAAGGTCATCTAGACTTACAACCTGGATAATCTTTTTTCTTTCTTTCCACCTCTGCCACAGTTTAAAATGATCTATAAAATCCCTCCCATCAAAGTAAGAATGAATATTCATAGATGTTTTTGCAAAGCACCTTGATGGAGTGAGTTTGTATCCAAAGCTGCTATTCCTGACTTCCAGCATTTACATGGATTTTTGCTAGGGCAATTAAGAAGAGAAATAGTGACAGTAATAGAAATACAGTTGATAAAGTCTATGTACTTGAGGCAGAAAGTCACTATTTTAATAAAGGAATACAGAGCTACTGCTGAAAGAGAAATCCAAAGATCTTTGCAATAAGCAAATTACTTCCAATATCAGGAAGCAGCCTTAGTGGGGTGGGATATGGGGTAACATGGAAAGTAGATCAGAAAGTGTGGATTAAAAAAAAAGAAAGTGTCAGGTGAACAAAATAAAAGAAACAGGAGGATCAGATAATCCTGCGCAGGGTGTTTGCTGTTGGGAGCAAGGGTTAATAATTTCACCAACATTTAATACGGCTTATAAGTTAATACCAAATACAATCATTGTAGGATTGCATATTAGTTATCTGAACCATAAGAAAGCTCAATATATTATTGATTCATGGTAGTTATATTTTCTAAAGTCACCAGGAATACTAATTAGCTAATACCGAATCATTGCTCTTAGGGGAAATACAGTTAGATTTCTGCCAGCCTACTGTCAAATGAACAATACATAACTTTATCTTATGTGTGTTTCTGTTTAAAGACAACCTAATATATATTGATTCATTAACCCTGAATCTCACAGCCACCAGCACTATAAGTCATGCCTGAACAAAGCTTATCATACAACACCTGTTCTTTCTCAATGCAAAGCATATCACAGACTTCTTATGCTAAAGAACAACAAAGGACACTTCAGCACTGTTTGGGGATCATTTTAATAGCCAAATCACCAACAAAAACCAAAAAAATGCAAAAAAAACCAAAAACCCACCAAAATAAACAGAAAAACATGGCACTAAATGAACTGCAAAAAGGATTCTCGTATTGTTGTAGTATGAGAGCTGAAACCAGAAGATAGAGTGTCACTTTGTTCAACTTCAACTGCAAATGTGAGCCTCGGGTGACTCCATCTTTCACCTCCCTGTGCATGCACTTGTTTGCAAATGACCATTTAAGTGTCATATATATTGATTTGGGGGTTACGAATAAATTTTAGCCAATACACAAATTCTCAGATACAGAATCCTCAAATAATGAGGATCAAGTGTTCTCTTGGGTGGGTTTCATTTTCTTGATAATTTGTCATCTTAGCATGCTATGATGTTACTAGGAAAAAGGATCTGAATAGGGTAGATAGAAATCCAGGATGCACGTTTCCATATGGAACTCAAGTGGAACACGGGGCTTTTCGGCTACGCTGGAACTTACATAGTCCCAGGGATGCATTCTCTATAAAGTAGACTTTTTTTCTTTTTAAGATTTTTTTTTTTTATTTGACAGAGAGAGACACAGCGAGAGGGAACACAAGCAGGGGGAGGGGGAGAGGAAGAGGGAGAAGCAGGCTTCCCCCCGAGCAGGGAGCCTGATGCGGGGCTTGATCCCAGGACCCTGGGATCATGACCTGAGCCAAAGGCAGATGCTTAATGACTGAACCACCCAGGCACCCCAAGTAGACTTCTTTAGGATCTGATCTGTCTTCATCACACTTGTGTTACAAAGCTTAGCACAGTATTTGGTACAATGAAGCCTCCAAAAGAGAGTTGTTGAAAACATGCATCTATATAAATATCACCTGCTTGGTCCCATTTGTGTTTTTATTGTCCAAATTTTATTTTTAAGCTCCTTCTATCACTTTCCAGTGTTCCTCTTTTAAAATCATTGGCATTAAAACAATCCTATCTTGACTAAACACTTGTAGTTTTATTTTCCTAAACTGTATTTGGTTCCTCGCCTTTGACTCTAATAGTTTCTAACATGTGCTGGTCACCTTCATCTAAGCTTTCAGTAACTTGCAGTTCTTGTCCTGTTGAATATTAGGTCAAGTTTAGTAGTTCATATTGCTTCTTCAAGTTGCCAAAGGAAAACCAAGCTGCCAAAACAATTAAATGATTTCTAAAACACCCAGTTTATACACAAAACACACATGAATATCTTACATGAAGAAAATAGTGATTTGGGGTATTCAAGAGACTGAATTCAAGAGACTCTTCAAACAGCCCCTTGTCCAAGGGACCACCTGAAAATATACTGGGCAAGTGTCATCTATATCCTGCATTGAGCTGGGAGATGATAAACACACAGCACAAAGATTACATTTGTTTCTTTGTCCTTTCTCCCTTTTTAACTCCTCTTCAACATCTAACTTCTTGTTTACTACCCACAAATGTTTTCACATAGATTGCTGTGCACTCTATGAAAAGGCAGGGACAGCATATTATATGCTGTATATATTTCCTCCAGCCTCCCTGTTTCACTCTCTCTATCTACATCCTTAACTATTTCAGGCTCTACTCCCACGATAACCTAGTTGTTGGAATCTGTGTCTCATTCTAATGAGAGTTATAACCAACTCTAAGAACACAGCTAAACTTAGTAATAGAACAAAATAAAGTTGCTAATTTCTTACATTTTAAGCCTGACAATTAGGCACACTCAATCTTTTTTTGTTGAAAGTAACAAAAACTTGCTCAAAAGTCACTTAAGCAAAAACCATAGTTTTACGGTTAGAATAAAGGGGTAATTTTTCATTTAAGATGCAGAATAAGCACATATATTTATTTTTTCTACCTCCTGAGAACTCAATATAAACTATGATAAAGGAAGTTAAGAGAAATAACACTACAATAAAGAAGAGAAGAGAAGGTGAGCTATTAGTAGAACCCATTTATAAAAAAATTGATAAGGGTAAATATTATATTCCTTGTTCAAAAATGGTGAAAACCAAATTGGTTCATACAGGGCCGCCCCCTAGGGTGTACAAGTTCCCCTTAGGGCATGCAGGGTCTTAGGAAACTATTTGTTCAAGGCTCATATGAACAATATCAGTCACCCCAAATCGGCACAACAGCACTACTTCGGTGGCCTAATATCTCTTGATCCTATCAAAAAAGTACCATCCCAGGGGCGCCTGGGTGGCTCAGTCGTTAAGTGCCTGCCTTCGGCTCAAGCCATGATCCCAGGGTCCTGGGATCGAGCCCCGCATCGGGCTCCCTGCTCAGCGGGAAGCCTGCTTCTCCCTCTCCCACTCCCCCTGCTTGTGTTCCCTCTCTCGCTGTGTCTCTCTCTGTCAAATAAATAAATACATACATACATACATACATACATACATACATACATACATACCATCCCAGTCAGTGGGAGTGATCCACTATCAGTCTGGCCGCAGTGCCTAGGAGGACCCATGGAAGGGACTTCCAGAGCTTCTTGAGGAGCTGGTTGACTTGTTGACTCAGCATTCGGGGTAAAGGGTCAAAGGCTGTCCTGAGGGGGAGAATCGAGTATTGGGGCCCACATGGATACTTGCCTGGATGACATGCTAGCACAGATGGTCCTGTCAGCAGCGGCTGCCCCTCGGCAGTAGACAGGAGTGAAAAATGTTAAGGAAAGCAATCCAAAGTAGAGAACACCAAGTTGCCAGGAGCTCAAGCAATCAAAGGGCAATATTGGGTTCACAAAAGAATCAGATTCTGCTCATTATTTCATGCAATGAAAAACTGCGTATGGATAAGGCTGTCGTTAGCCCATATGGCACAGTTCTGCAAACTGGGAAAAACATTTCTTTCTTTCTTTTAGTTTTATTTGTCAGAAACTTGCAGTAGAAGATTCTGTGAGAACACGATACCTTTCTGCAGTAACAAATATCGAAATTTAGCACTTTCTCTAATATCATTTAACTTTACTATTCCTGAAGGTAAGAGTCTTTGAAGGTTTTGTTATAGTGCATCACGCACGCTTATGGCAGAGCGTGGCACGTAGCTGCCAAGCATTTTGTCGAATAAGGAATACTAGAGCTTTACGTAAATCACGTCTGCAACAACAATATAAACAATATAACTGGCATCAGTCGGTTCTCTGCAAGGAAAATGTTGGGTTGGATCCAGTTGAGGTATGTTAAATGATGTGCTAAACGAGGTCTTTTAAGTTGTTCTCCTTCATGTTCTGCTAAACTGCATTCTACCCAGAACCTCATTTATTAGAATTAGTTATTTAGATTCAGAAGAATATGCAATTACTCAAGTAGAACAAAAGTATGATTATTCACAACTCAAGAATATTCTGTTTTTTATCAGAGATACACACTACTGAGCTGAATGAGTATTTTTTGTGGCTTCAGGAGTAATGACATAATTATTATGATTTTAAAAAAACATAACTGCAGCCAGCTGATCTTTACATTGAATTTAGAATCGGAAAAATTAAGTCTTGGTAGGAGTATCACTTGGCTCACTTCTTGAAAAGAGCACTAAATACCAGATACACTGAGAAAGTTTTTTTTCCTTACAAGTCAGTCTGATCATACCTGTTTAATGTCTGAGCTTAACATTCTATATAGGTTTATAGATTTGTTCAAAAAGCATTGCCAAACATGATTTAAAAAAAAATCTATTTAACTCTGTAGAACAATAGAAAGATGTATTAGCAATATCAAGGATTACTATCTTCATTTTTATGTGTCTTTTACGATTCCTGTTGTTTTAGAAATGTTACAAAGGAAAGCTTTTCTGCTATTTCTAATAAGAGAAATTATGCCTGAGTTTTTTGTGTAAATTACAAAAATCAATGCGGCTTGTATTCCTAGGCATAATTAGAAATATACATAATCTATAAACTATTACAATCTTGCTGTCTAGGAATTTACAATTTGCAAATGTGACTCACCAAACAAAATAATAAAGTGGTCAGCCTGTAGGACTACTGTGTGCAGGAACTGTGGCGAGAAAAACAAACTAAGTACAGATAAGATGATCGTCTTTTCCTTCAAGCTAATCACAATCTATATGTTCTTTAATCTCAGGCGTGCTATTCATCTCTGACATCTTTATACTCTTTATCATCCTTTTACCCTTTCAGAAGGAAAGTGAATTATGTAAGTCACCAAAACATCCATGTAAATTACTATATGTCAATGGGTTGTTTTTGCCAAGCTACATTTTTTTTTTTTCCATTTAATTTTACCTAGTTTGGGAGAGTTGAAGTAACTTACTAAAAGCTGTAAAGCATGTTTGTTACAGAGTAACCATGAATCTGAGACATCCTAGGTCCTGGCACTCTTTCTCCAAACATCATCCTTACTTGCCCAACTTCAGGTACAAAACATTCAGAAATTTCTCACAAAAAAAAAGGGGGGTGGGCACAAATTAATAATGTTAATTCATGCTTCATTAGGATTACAGAAAAAATAAAAACAATAGATATACACATATAACATAATGTATTCTACCAATGTTATGATAAATGCTTGTTGATAGTATAGAGTAAAAGTAGTGTCCTCTTTATACATCTTAGAGAGATATTGTCCTGATAGAAATCATATTACTGTTAATTAGCTCTAGAAAGCAATGTGCCCTTCACAGCATTAACTAATCAACTTAGTTATAAAAATGAGTAATTACAGCTGTTAGGCTAATGGGCCTTTAAATCCACAAAGAGGTCATTGTTGTATGATATTCTTTCAGATGTGATCCATGGTGCACGGGGATCAAAATATTATGTGTGTGAGGAGTCTTCCACTTTTAGCTCCATGAAATCTGAAGGATAGGATGGGTCAGAATCCAAGTCAATCTTAACTAAAAAAGTTCTCTGTGGTCAGGATTATGTGTCAGTGACATGATCAGTGAGTGGGGCACTTTAATTATATAAGATATGGTTTTAAAACATTACCTAAGGAAATTCAGAGGGAGAAAAGAAGCATGTGCTGTTTACGTCTGGAAAAATATACTTCCATAAAACAAAATTTAGTTAAACTCAGAGATGCCATGCTAAATTCAGGAATACAAATACTGTGGAAAAGATCTAATTATCCTTACTTCTTTTAAAAATTTTCTGCTATGGACTGGGAAAAATTGTAAATGTCTAACAGGTCATTGGCATTCTCATTATTAAATATAATCAAACACTGTGCAAAGGCATAGCCTAAATCTCTAACAGTGAAAATATGACAGTGACCCTTAAAAGTGAGCATGACAGAGAAGGGCCACCACTTGTTATTCTAGAATTAAATGAGCAAATGAAGGTCAATGTCGAAAATGAGATGGGAGCATAATACTTATTAAATATTATGTAAACAAAAAAGAAATCTCAGTCCTCAAATAATAAATGAATGTTTCCAAAGAATAGAAATCATATAAATGAATGGCTATTAATTATACAGGTTCAGATTTAGAGAGAACAGTATTCAATCAGTTATGATCCTTCACGCCTCACACAGTAGCTACAGCTAAGCAATATCACCTAACATAGAGAACATTCTTTGAAAGAATATACTCATTTTAAAGAAACTACATGGATAAACATATATACAAATTTATTCTCCTTTTAGTTACTCTCTGTTCCAAATTACCTTTTTCTACTAAAATTCTTTCATAATTTTAAGTAGACTTTATAATCACATCAACTTTATAAATCTAAAATGTAATATTTTCAGAAGGGCATGTCCCAAACCCTAAATATCCCATGATAACTTTTAACATAGGAAATATGTATATTTCTGTGGAGGAAATGAAGATGAAACTGCTTATTTTCACATACACCTGAATGTGGGGAGAATGATGAGCTGGGAAAGATCTCAGAGAAATAATATTTGAGTTGACTTTGAAGAACACAGGGTGTTTTATATGAACATTCAAGAAAAGGAAACAGCGAGAGCAAGAAGGTATTCACTATATAGAAAACCATAACACTGTAAAATCATCGAGCTTGGTGGTTCAAATACTGTCACTCAGTTCTGTCGGTTTTCTAATTCTATCTGTATATTGTCAATTCACCCTGTCCTGCTGAGTCTGTGTCAGTCATGCCCAGGTTATAAACCAATGCTCTATAAATTTAGTGGGGTGCCTGGGTGGCTCAGTTGGTTAAGCGTCTGCCTTTGGCTCAGATCATGATCCCAGGATCAGGTCATGATCCCAGGGTCCTGGGATGGAGCCCCCACTCAAGCTCCTCGCTCAGTGGAGAGTCTGCTTCTCCCTCTCCCTCTGCGCCCCACCCCCCATTTGTGCGCAAGATCTGTCTCAAGTAAATAAATAATATCTTTAAAAACTAAATAAATAAATTTAACAACCCTTCTCTGATGCCTAGTTGGAGCCTAGAATTATTGTAATTATTTCACTTTTGTTTTAAGTTTTAAGTGCACGGAGGCAGCCCACATGCCCACTGAGCAGTGACTTTCTGTTTCTCCGCTCACATGCCCAGTTGTCATAGAAGTAGTCCTCTCTTTTCTTTGCTGCATGAATCCAGTCCCACTCTGAAATATGCTTTCCTGTGAGTCATCATAGGTTAACATGCATTTTTCAAGAGACTGCTACTAATAGTTCATTTTGAAGCTGGTCATGTTCTGATAATTGGCTCAGCCTCTTTTACTTGTAATTACCACATAATAGACATGTTTAATTTTGAAGCAATGCTGTTTTTAAAAATCAATCTAATATTTTAAATGACAAAATGAAAAACAATATTTTAATCACACAAACATCTAATTTTTTTTAGTTTATGTCCTTAAAAGAATTTCACCAATGTCCTCTCTATTCAGCTGTAACGTGTTCCATAAAATTCTTGGACAGAGCTCAGTCCTTATTGCATACGCCAAGTCTTCTCTCTGGCACAGCACTCATCCTTCAGAATGACTTAAACATCATCTCTTTTGTGAAGGGTCTCCTGACCAATCTGTAATGGCCTCACGTTCTTACTAAGGCACATATTACTCATTAATAGAATTTTTTTTTTTTAACATGTGTGTCCCTTTTACCAAATTATGAGCTCCTTGAATGACAGGACTCTGTCATCTTTGTTTCCATGTTCCCATCCTTAGTACATATTAGTTGTTCAACATGTATTTTTCAAATAAATATTGAGTGAATTTGAAACAGTACTTTAGGCTCAAAAGTGGATATATATTTTAAGATAAGTATTGGCTTTGTTAAGAAGGTGATAGCGTGGGCAGATTCTTAGATGTGTATGAATAGAGAAGAAAAGTGAGATAAAAGAGGTAAAAATCAAGGAAAGGAAAGAGTACTTTGATGGAACTTTACAAAAATATTAGCTCCCCACCAGTACTTTGATTTAATCCAAATAATGGGAAATTATTAGCTAAAATACATTTTTTTTTCATTTCCTTTTGTATTGCTCTGCCTGACATCATTCTGTAAATTTTCCCTTCAGAGAACAGAGAGAAGAAAACTATTCCTTTTAAAAGCTCATATTGTACAAAGCACTAAATACAGAGCAGTTATTATAATAAATGCAGTCTATCTGTATTACTACTACACCCAAGTGCGTATTTACATTATAATTGAATATGTATTTGTTGTACGCAAATCTGTTTGCTGAAACTACAAGTGAGAGTCTCTGAAAGAATACTTTTCTAATAAGTATTTTGCACTTCAGTCCCTTTCATATCCAAGGATAATATGAAAATCCATCAGAACATTCAAATATATGTTCAAGGAATGATATTTGTCTTTATTTAGTTTAAACTAGGGCATTGATCAACATCTGGGATTCCTAATTGGGAAATTAAGTACATTCCTAAAACAGATTCCAACAGGTAATATTTTAAATAATTACTGAATTTCAGTTCACGTATCTAAAGTTATGGTTAAACAATTTATGTGTGCTTTTGCATACCTTTAATATATTTTCTATTTATTCTTATTCATAAGCTCCTGGTTAAAACTGACAAAAACCCTTGAATTCACTATTCTACTCTTTAAAAAAAAAAAATAGATGGACCAGGTGATGTATGGAACTGTTGAATCACTATATTGTACACGTGAAACTAATATAACACTGTACGTTAACTATAGTGAAATTAAAATTTAAAAAATGGATGGAAAATCAATCAATGCTATTATTTAGTAAGAATTAGGTGAGGAAAAAACATGCCTCTCTTGTTCTGCAAATATAAAAGGAATTCAAAGGAAATAAATCGGCCCTGAATAATGGTTTGGTTATATGCAAAGTATTAAAATATGTTAATATAATTTTACACTTATAGTATTATATCTCATGAATTCAAGCACGGTATTTAAAAATAATGACTGGGTAAGTGACAAGATGGGAAAACTATGAAGGGAAAAAGGATTTCGTGCAGAGATGAACTGCTCAACCTGGGTCTTAATTTGCTTGAGGTACCTGTGGCCTATTCAGATAGAAATGCCTATCAGTTTGAAAATCAGCTAGATGGGTAACACAGGAAATATGATTACAACTATGAGAGTGAATCACACAGACCAGGGTGGTTACTAGAGTGTGGGAAGAGAAGATGAGTGGGCCAAGGATGAAGTCAGGTAAAAACAATGTCTAAAAAAAACAGTTCTCAAATATTTTCCACAAGAATACACATGAGAAATGACATTTGCACATGAAACTCATATCTAGATTTTACTGAAACGTTCCAAATGTGTGTGGAGATATGAGATACTAGCACAATTAATAATGGGCACAGAGCAACGTCAATCCCTGTAGATGATGGCGTAACTAAATCAGTTTCAGATTATGTGCAATTCCTAGTTACTGAGTCAAGTTATCCTGCTGACTACATTTCTCAAGTAGCATTTAGGTATTCAAATGAATGAGAATGACATCAAAGTGGTACCCTTAAATTCTCTCTAATTTACTTCTTAAACTGATAAAGATTTTTGAAATATGGAAGACTATAATGAGGACTGTAAGACCTCACTCCCACTTCAAATACATTGATAAAATAGAGCCTCTGCATATTTGTCTATATACCTGTATACATAATTTATATAGTCTATATAATTTATCAATACCAATGACTAACAGCACATTGACAGAGGTTTAAAGAAGATATAAAAAAAACCTTCCAGTGCCAGAAACAAAGAAATACTTTAAAACCAAATGCAAACAATATAGTAAACTAGAACAAGAAAGAAGGATTGCGGCGAAGTGGCAGAATTAAAGCATTTTTAAATCCAAATTTAATGGAGAAGGGCAATAAAACTCGTGGTAACTTTAAACTATTTTAGGCCAAAGAAACATGTCAACACTTCAGGGAAATTACTGTATGAATCAAATTGAATACAATTCCACAGCAAGAGAGGCAAGAGAGTAAAAGATGCCGAGTCGTACCAGTAGATAGTAGTTTCAGCAAATAACTGAGAACCAACAGTCTACAACCTAGATTGTTTGATTCAAGTAATAGAATACAAATAAAAAATACCTGAGACCCCTGCTTGTGACTGTGGTAGTGTGGTTTTACTGCAGACGATGTAACCACTGCAGATAAGTAGAAAAGCCACATCAGATTTAACATCATAGGGTTGAAGGCATGGGACAGCTGCTGAGTAGAGCATGACTTGAGAGGAAATCACTGTAGAGGAGAAACAAGAGCAGTGAGTGATGATCTGCAGCTTCTAGTGAACTCAGAAAATCTGGTCATTCCAGCTGCCGGACAAGAAACTGAAGATCTTCACAAAAGGCCACTGTCGAGGCAGCGGAGCCGGCAAGCTCCGGGCAGTCTTGTGTGGGCTGACAGTAAAATAACTAGGTGTTTGAGGAATCAGAATATACTCCACAGAGTCATGGTTTAGAGGGCATATGCCAGGGGGCATTAATTCCCTGGCTTTTTTGGCCTGCCACACACTGTGCACTGACACTCCACAAATCCAATCAAATCCGCCCGTAGGCACAGAGAGGCAGATACTAGCGGTTAGTAGTTGACTTGAGCCGTTGGAAGGTTGGGGCAGGTGGGTGGGACCCTGACAGCATCTGCTATGATAGCTTATACTTAGAGTTACGTAGGATTTACACGTCCTGGGTGCTGTGTCATTGAATTTAAAAACATGGGTGTAGGGGCCCCTGGGTGGCTCAGTCGTTAAGCGTCTGCCTTCGGCTCAGGTCATGATCCCAGGGTCCTGGGATCGAGCCCCGCATCGGGCTCCCTGCTCAACGGGGAGCCTGCTTCTCCCTCTCCCACTCCCCCTGCTTGTGTTCCTGCTCTCACCATGTCTCTCTCTGTCAAATGAATAAATAAATAAAATCTTTAAAAAATAAATAAATAAAAATAAAAACATGGGTGTTATACGCAATTAATGAATCATGGAACACTACATCAAAAACTAATGATGCAATGTATGGTGATTAATATAAGATAATAAAATAAAATTAAAAAAAAGAGGCATATGTGGGAAGTTACAGGTATATTTCCATTTACACCGTTCCTATTTTCTTAAGGTTTTGTAAACTAGATCATCCTCCATGTGGCCTTATCTTGATATATGGCAGAGGCCACCGCACTGGGTCACCTGCATCTATATAGTACACAGTAAGACAGCAGCATATAGTGCATTCAGATATGGACAAAATCATCGACCATAACCTGCATTTTCCTGCATCCATCCTTATTTTTGAACTGAGTACTGTCAAATCAGATATTTCTCGAAGAAATGCTTCAAGTCCTTAGATCAGGTGTATGATTCATCCTACAATGGGTATTTTGTTTAAAAGGAAACCTAAACTGTCAATATTTGCATGCAAAGACGCTCAACTTTATCAGTAGAGAATGCAAATTAAAATAAGACACCATCTTACACCTACCATTCCAGCAATAAAAAAATGACAATAATTATACCAGTTGTGATTATTGATCATTTTTCCCCCTTTGATTTGTATTATAATCCTCATCAGCCCTTTATCTTAATTTCTGACTACTGCTCTTTAAATTTCTGTACTTTTCCTTTCAAGCTTGATATCTTTAGGTAATTACCTATAAAAAACATTTAAATGTATTTATATGACAACTATTATATTATTAAGGTAAGAATATATAAACATGAACAATTAAATATAATAAAAATATTATAATTATATTATATTATTATCGAGTGCTCATTAGGCATCAAATAATGCTTCATGCTTATTCGTGGATTAATTCATTAGATCATTACAAAACTCCATGACTTAGAGATTGTTATAATGCTCCTTTACAGATAAGAAAACTGAATCTCAGTTAGGTTAAAATGATTAAGTGTTGGAGCTGGAATTCAAACCTCTTTGGAAGACAACCTTGAGCATTTAATCTCTTCACTAAATTGCCTGACAACAATAACAACAACAGGAAAATGGTTAATCCTTAATCAGCTATTTTCCATACCATTCTAGCCATTTTACATTAGATCATCACAGTAGCTCTATGAGATAGGTATTATACCATTCCCATTGTAAGATGAAGAAAACACGAATAGAGAGGTTAAATTACTACCAATGTCCCATTGTTAGTAAGTGTCAGAGCCAAGATTGGAACTTCAGGGCATATGCTCTTACCCACTACCTACATTGCCAATGTCAGTGTAGGTGGAGGAAAAGGGCTATTGTAGATACTGTAGGAGGTTGTATAATGCGTGTGCCTACTGTGGGAAACATTTTGGTAATATCCAATAAACTTGAAGGTATGCACATTCTGTGACCCAGAAATCCCAAATCAGTACATACTGACTTTCACAAGGAGACCTACCCAGGATATTTGTTGCAAAATTTTTGACAATAATCAAAACTTTGAAATGATTTAAGTGACTTTCAATAAGGAAATGGATTAAAAAAATGCATATATCCCTATATGAAATGCTCACAAGATAGCAGCTAAAAGCAGTAGCCACATTTACATGTTTCAGCTAGGTTAAATCTTGTTAAAACAAGGTTAAGTATAAATGTAAGCTGCAGAAGGATATTGTTTATTTAAAATTTTAAAGTAAGCAAAATAATATATATCATTTATGGAGAGGTAGTAAAAAAATAACATGAATAAGAATTATATACTTTGGATTAGTTTTTTTATTTTGGTAGGACAAGAAAGAAACTGATGAAGCTTACAAGCACTGTTTCAATGTGATGTTACTGCATGAGGCAAATACTTTTTTTTTAAATTTAATTTAATTTTATTATGTTATGTTAGTCATACAATACATCATTAGTTTTTGCTAAACTAGTGATCCACGATTCATTCTTTTCGTATAGCACCCAGTGCTCCATGCAGTAGTGCCCTCCTTAATACCCATCACCGGGTTAACCCATGCCCCCACCCCCCTCCCGTCTAAAACCCTCAGTTTGTTTCTCAGAGTCCATAGTCTCTCATGGTTCGTCTCCCACTCCAATTTCTGAGGAAGTCAATTATCATATGGTTTCACTTATTTGTGGAACATGAGGCAAATACTTTAAAATGATAAATATATATTGGATTTGGGTAGTAGGTCCATGGCATTTGTTATATTATTCTGTGTACTTTTCTGTATGTTTGAAATATTTTGTATAAAAAATTATGTTAGGAAGTAAAAGTAACATAATTAAAAGTAATACTATATTACTAATAAACAAATTAGAACTAAATAGGATACACAATCATGCCAAAATGGCACTTGAGAACCACTGATTTCAGATAAGAATGGGAAGACTGGGTGTGAAAAAAATCCAGAAAAGCAAGTGAGATGAGATTGGCAGAGATATAAAAGGAGGGAAAAGAAAGACCATAAAGTTATGGGAAACAAAACAAAACAAAACTTCAAGTGAGGAGAAAATGATCCATAATATCAAATGTAGGAAGGAGGTCCAATAAAACTAGAATTTAAAAATACCTATTGAATTTGTTGAATAAGAAATCCATTAACTAGTTTCAGTGACATGGTCAGGGCAGAAACACTATTGTAATAAGAAATCAAGAGGAAGTAAAGAATTTGAGGGGACATGCAACGAATGTATCCTTTCCATAGTATAATAGGAAACATATTTGATCTTTGTCCCTGATTCCTGCTGTAGAGCTCCAAAAACCCTTGGAATTTCCTGACTGATAAAAAGTATCTTTTGTTATTCATCTGGAGTCCCTACTGATCATTCTTGAGTTTATGCTAATGAGTTGACTCAGGGTGGGGTCCCTAGATAGTCTCAGCATGGGGCTGCTCACTAGAAACACCAAAGCATTGAGATTGGAGGATGTTAATTCTCAGCCCCTACCCCAACCTCAAGGGAGAGGAGGAGGGCTAGAGATTAGGTTATAAAAACTCTTAAACAAGATGTTTGGAGAACTTCTGTGTTGGCGGTATACCCTAACTCCATAGGGACAGAAATTCTTGTACTCAAGACCTTTCCAGACTTCACCCCTATGTATCTCATCATCTGGCTGTTCATTTGTATCCTTTACCAGTAAATGCAAGCAAAGTGCTTCCTATACTCTTAAGCCATGCTAGTAAATTATCAAACCTGAGCAGAGGGTTTTGGGAACCCCCCCAAGTTATTAGTCAGAAGTATGAGTGGCCCAAGGGTTGTGACTGATATGTAAAACTGGGCAGTCTTGTGAGACTGAGCCCTGAACTGGAGGGGTCTAATGATAACTCCAGGTAGTTAGTGTCAGAATTGAGTTGTTGACAGCTGATACCTGAGAATTAGTTGGTATCAGAGAACACCAAAATAGCATCCCACCTAAGAAGTTTTCCTGAGATAAGTGAAGGGAGGCCAGTTAGTAACTGGAGGATAAAAAGGAAGCGTTTTGTTCTTTTTTTTATTTATAAAGAGGCTTGAAAATATTTATAGGTTTAGGGAGTAGTTAAGATATAGAAGGCAGTTAGCTAGACATGGACAGAGAACAAATGCTTTCCAACTGATAAAAAGGGCGGAGACCAAGTTCCAAACAGCAGCAAAAGACCCAGGGGGCATGGGGGATACCAGTGCAATCTTCCCTATAACCTCTGCCCTACAGTAACTTATATACTCATTATAGTACATTCACATTGCAAGTTAGACCCTCCTTGACCCTCCCGACTGATAGGAGGAGTCCCTTAGGTGATTGGAAGTAACCTCAGTCAGAGACCGCCCTAGCTATGACCCATAACCTATGCAAACATAAAAAGAAAAGACACCTGCAACCCCAATGCAGGTGCCACCTCTGGGCCTGCCACTCTCCCATCTTCAGAGTATACTTTCTCTTTAATTGCTTTTAAAATTGTGCTTACCTGAGAGTTTGGCTCTGAATTCTTTCTCGGCCATATTCAAGAACTGAGGTCTGTGCATAGGCAGGGTAGGGACAGTCAGGAGGAAGAAAATGAAGTTAATTCAGAAATAACTTGACAAAGCTAGATCCCTCAGGATGAGGAAGGGAAGCAGAAGTCATCAACATGGATTGGAAAGGTATAACCCTGAATCCTGAAGAGGAACAGGAAGGGATGTGATCGTTGTTATTTTTGTTGTTTTAAGAAGAGGAAACAAAAGTATCTGATTACATGTCTGATGGCTTAAATTTTCTGAGTAAAGAAAGAAGTGAGATCTTTCTTCCAGAGCAGGAAGTCCACAACTGGTTAAGAGTAATGAAGTTTATAGAGACTTTCAGGAAATAAGAGACGTATGATGGGTAAAGAAAATGACTGAGTGAAGTTCCCTTTCTTCATGTCTTCTAGCCAACACAACTGAACACAAAGATCTGATGGAAAAGCAGAAACTTATTTTACAATAGATTCTGGACTCACATGCTCATACACACAGAAAGTCTAAAGGAGAAATGGGCCATTGATCTGTGTATAGTGGGAACTTGTCTTGCTGACATTAGTCAATAGCTCTCTTTTGCCCCAACAGAGATTTTAAATCTCCATTTCTACTAAGACAAAGTTTCCACTACATTGCAGTATATTTTCATTTGAATCTTTTCATTTCACGATGCTGAATTGATTTTTGTTCCAGTTGATTTTTATTCGTAGAATGTGGGGGGACCCCAGTAGGTGGGATCAGTAGCACCGGCAGTGACGGAAATCACCCATGGCAGAACAGGAGATGGAAGTTTACTGGATATATACCACAAGGGAGCAGCGAGCAGGACAGAAAAGGAGGGACTGTCTGCAATAAGGTGGGGGTGAGGGGCCACAGTTATAGGGCAGAGTGGGGGACTTATGGAATTTTCCTTTTTTTGGTAACCTTAGGAACTGTGCCTGGTTGTAATTGGTCAGTTAGGGGCTATGGCTATTTCGAGGTGGGTCACTTAATGAGTCTCTTTGCGTCAGCTCAGTGGTCGCTGTGGGCCCTTGTGCCTTGTTCGGGTTTCCATTGCTCAAGCCTGTTGCCTCGAAGCGGCCTCTACGTAGAATGATGTATAGGTTCTAACTGGTATTACATAAATGGATCAGAGAATACGTTAATATTCAGTCTTTAATTTACAATGTAAGCAATAATACATCTCTTCACAGAGTAAGCACTAATATGTATTTATTAAATAAATGAATGTATCTGTAGTACATAAGAATGTATAAATATTGGGAAATAAACTACTCTGAAGATTTTTCAATCTGTATGTAACTTATTTTTTCACATAACATAAATTAATTTGAAAGTTTAGCTCCAGAAAATACCCCCCTGGAGGTACATTTTAAACTCATGTATAAGCATGGTTAACATAATCATATTCATAGCTTGGACTGACTTATGCTTTGGAAAAAAAGATTGCGTATAATATAATTACTCATAAAAATAAATTATCTGCCATATTTTTGTTTATCATACCTCCAACATAGAAAGTCAGTCTAATTTTTTTCACTTTTCACAGAGTATAAACTATTTCAGTGTCTTTAAAATTTTTGTCTGTTGCTTTGTTTTGCTTTGCTACTTAATGACTCCAATGTTTAAAATGGCAGCTTGATTTTACTATTTATTCATCTTCACTCTGAAGGAGGATGACCTTCAAATAGATTGAAAATTGGAATTAAGAACATTTTAATCTTCATTAGCTTTTAATTAGAGCACTCTAAATAATCCTTTTCTCAAACTTGAATTTTCCATAGCAACTATTACAGAGGCCTTATACTCAGTACTTGATTATATGCTTAGCTATTAATTTAAATTAAAAAGAAAACACCAGAAAATATATTATTTCTACAAGTGCATATTTGTGAGATATTGCAAATGAATATCATTAACAGTTTTAGTGAATTTTTAAACTGAATTAAAAGGTTTGTTTCACGAAAGAGAGACCAAAATAGAATTACTCACTCGAAATCTACCAAAGTTCCAAATTAATCAGTTTAGAATTGATATTTAATTATATGAATGCAGAATTAAGTGATAGTTAACATAGTTACTGAGTTTAAATACCTGAGGAATAAAGGTGCAGCATGATATATGGATGTGATCTGTATATTCAGATCCCTGACGTAGGCACAATTATATTTTCCAGCGTTTTATTTTTCATTTTAATTTTTTTTGAAAGATTTTATTTATTTATTTATTTGACAGAGAGATAGAGAGAGAGCACAAGCAGGGGGAGTGGCAGGCAGAGGGAGAGGGAGAAGCAGGCTCTCCACTGAGCAGGGAGCCCGATGCCGGGCTCGATCCCAGGACCCTGGGATCATGACCTGAGCCGAAGGCAGACGCTTAACGACTGAGCCACCCAGGCGCCCCTGTTTTCCAGTGTTTTAGTTACGTATGCATATATGTTTGTGTTTACCTATATGTGTGTGTATATATACATATTTAGCTCCTACAGTGACCAGATTACCTACCCATGATAAACTTGAAAAACTTCCTTATAAAAATTTAAGATTTATAATAAGCATTGAAGAGATTAGCATTAAATTACACAGATTATTAACAAAAAGAAAAACTATAAGAAGTAAAAACCAGAACTCTTCCAAAATTTTACTTTTAAAGTGAAACTATAATTTTCCCTCTGGCTCACTATTAAAATACAGATATAAAATTAAATTAAATTAAAAAATAAAGTTAAGTTAGTGTTGGAGCCACGTGTACCTTAGTCTGTCTTGGGTTTTGGTGTTTTCCATCCCTAAGGCTACTGAGGCTGCCTTCCCCTCTGCAAGCCTAAGCATGGCTGCATGACAGATGTGTTCATAGCGCAGCGCTGGTGTCCTCCTCACATATCAGAATTAGAGAAAACACAAAGGAATGCAGTCTACTACCCAGAAGGTACTAGATAAGATCAGGGAAAATCACCATAACTGCAGACAATGATGTTTGTCTAGGTGACGATGGAAGGGAAGGATTATACAAGACCTACTATCAGATCAGGTGTCCCATACCAACACTACTTCTATGTGTTTCCCTGAATGGATTCTTTCTTTTTGTGTGGGTCGCTTAGGAACAGGAGGGACCTCATATTTATAGGACATAAACCGTCAGGCACACTATATTTGCTCCACAGACATTATCAATTTTATTTGTCATAATGACTGTGAGTGGTGGTAGGCATCAGGCTTGCTTTAAGTGACTGTGCTTAAATTGAAACCCAACCTTCCTGATTTGAACTGGATTTTTGTGTATTACAATCATGTTACCCAAATATGCTTTTTCATAAAAATACCAAGAAATTTTGACAAAAGGCAGATACCTGAACCCCACTCCAGACCTAATGCATCAGCATCTGCCAGGGAAATCAGGCATTTTGAAAAACTCCTAGAGTTAAAAGATGTCAGGAGAATTATGCACATAACTCTCCTTTCTGCTCCAAATCACCTAAATTGTATAAAGAGCACTTAAAATCTTAAATCAATCTGTAATGGTGCTAGAGAAGAAAAACAAACAAAGAAGTTATAGTGGACCAAAACTGTGAAAAGTCCTTGAGAGAATGGAAAATGGGTAAGTGGGAAGAAGAAAAACAATATCGAAACAGAAACCACAAACCCAAAACTACTATAATTCACCACTGACTGATATTTAAAGAAACTATAGCCACCCAGGTGTTCCTACATCACTGAATCTTAAATATATAGCACTATAGGGGCGCCTGGGTGGCTCAGTCATTAAGTGTCTGCCTTCGGCTCAGGTCATGATCCCAGGGTCCTGGGATCGAGCCCCGCATCGGGCTCCCTGCTCTGCGGGAAGCCTGCTTCTCCTTCTCCCACTCCCCCTGCTTGTGTTCCCTCTCTCACTGTGTCTCTCTCTGTCAAACAAATAAATAAATCTTTAAAAAAATATATATATAGCACTATACCTGGTACACGACGAGTATTCAATAAATATTTCTTGTACTAATGGACAAGTGATATAAATTAACATTTATGTTAAAAAAAACATATTCCCAATTTTTCAGAAGTCTGTATATTGATTGCTAGGTAAAATGAGAGCCAAATTAAGAAAAACAAAACAGGGCACCTGGGTGGCTCAGTTGGTTAAGCGACTGCCTTCGGCTCAGGTCATGATCCTGGAGTCCCGGGATCGAGTCCCGCATCGGGCTCCCTGCTCGGCAGGGAGTCTGCTTCTCCCTCTGACCCTCCTCCCTCTCATGCTCTCTGTCTCTCATTCTCTCTCTCAAATAAATAAATAAAATCTTTAAAAAAA
Source organism: Halichoerus grypus (assembly GCF_964656455.1). Classification (NCBI taxonomy): domain Eukaryota; kingdom Metazoa; phylum Chordata; class Mammalia; order Carnivora; family Phocidae; genus Halichoerus; species Halichoerus grypus. Next base: position 115,464,608 of record NC_135712.1, read on the forward strand.
AAAAAAAAAAAAAAAAGAAAAACAAAACAAAACAAACCCTTAGCAATGTAATCACATCTGAGAAAATTTAAGCTACCTAAAAACAATGTCAGTTTAATATGTAAAATCATCTTTTGTTTCTATTTTAGCTTTAAAAATAAGTAAAGTAAGGGGCACCTGGGTGGCTCAGTCAGTTAAGTGTCTGACTCTTGGTTTCCACTCAGGTCATGATCTCAGGGTTGTGAGATCGATCCCCATGTTGGGCTCTGCACTGGGTATGGAACCTGCGTGGGATTCTCTCTCTCTCCCTCTCCTCTGCCCTTCCCCCCAACTCACATGCTCACACTCTCTCTCTCTCTCAAAAAAACAAAAGGAAACAAAGCAAACAAACAAAAAAACTAAGCCTTATTAAGTTTTGTTTTTGCTACGTTTTAAAGCTAAATTAATCATTCAACCTGAGAAAGAACTTCATCACAGCCATCATATGTAAGTCCCTGTAGATAGCATAAAATATTTAAGCATTCAAATTAAGTTAGATATTTAAAAGCCATCACAACTTAATTGCCATTTGACAATGCTCAAGTACATTCTTTGAAATATGAAAATGAAGCTTTAACATAATGAAGATTCGTCAGGCACCCTCATGTGAGAAATAAATATGAGCTGTTTAAGATGTTTAATCACAATATTTTTGGATATTTTAAATCAGTACCCTATAAAAATAAATCATTCAGTATTTCAGAATATTTTAAATGAAAGACTGAAAACTACTAGAAATCAAGTCTTTAAAAAAAAAAATCCCTTAAAAGTGTGCATCATTTCTATTTTTTATGGCTGGACTAGTTTATTTTCAGTTTTTCTTTCCCCCTTAAGTATGGTTCAAAAAAACTAGGGCCTTCCAAGTCCTTGAAACAATTTCAAAGGAAATTCAATGCAATTTTCCTTGTGCTAAAGATAAATTAGTTATTAAGGTGGCAAAGTCTGTTATCAGTCAGGCTGCAGCAGTCTAGAAGATCAGAGATTGGTACCAGAAGCTCTCAGAATTAAAAAGCTTGATTTACCACTGTAAAAGGTGACACTCTGATGTATATGGAAAGAATATATATCTCCTACTACTTCTGTGTAAACCTGATAATGCAATGCAAAATGCAAAGTGGGCTGAGGGATGGGCTAAAAATTACACATATATACATATATATACATACATATTTGTTATATATCATATGTGTGTGTGTGTATTGATTCACTATAGAATGTGGTCCTATATACCAAATATTTGAAATAAATGAAAAACCCTAGACTGCCTATTTCCACATGAAAAAACTGCATATTAGAAACAAATGGGTCCCGGGCGCCTGGGTGGCTCAGTCGTTAAGCGGCTGCCTTCGGCTCAGGTCATGATCCCAGGGTCCTGGGATCGAGTCCCGCATCGGGCTCCTTGCTCAGCAGAGAGCCTGCTTCTCCCTCTGCCTGCCTGCCACTCCCCCTGCTTATGCTCTCTCTCTCTCTCTCTCACTCTCTCTGTGTCAAATAAATAAATAAAATCTAAAAAAAAAAAAAAAAGAAAAGAAACAAATGGGTCCAGCACTTTTCCTTGTTTTTACACAAAGATAAGAGAAACTTCCTAGGAATTTATTATGAAATTGGCCACACCACTCCACCCTCTAAATAATCTTGGCTAATCTCTTACTAGAGACATGAGTTACATTTTTCACTGTCCTCTTTATACCTGTACCTGGAGTTTGACATTCTCAAATATAAAAATAATAAAATCTTCTAAAAATATAAAAATTTTATTTAAAAAAATCAAAATAAATTAATATAAAGGGAAAAGTAATCTAAAGCATTTGTTCTCAAAATTTTTGGATTCATGATATCTTTATACTCTTAAAATGATCAAGGAACACCTCCCCCCAGTTTGTTTATATAGGCTCTATTTTTATTTACTATAATTAAAATCAAGAAAAATGAAATACTCATTTATTCACAAATTTGTTTTAAAATAACAATAATAAATCCATTACTTGTTCACATAATAACATTTATTGTGAAAAACAATGATATTTACCCCCCAAAATTAGTAAGAAGAGTAGCACTGTTTTACATGTGACTTAAAAGAAGAGAGCTGCATTCTAACACCTGCTTCTGAACTCAGTCTTTTGTTACATATTGCTTTTGTTGAAGCATATGAGGAAAACCCAACTACACACTCATAGTTGGAAAGGAGAATATTCACAAAACTAGAACAATCCTAAAATTTGAATAGAACCACAAAAGACCACAAATAGCCAAAGCAATCTTGAAAAAGAAAAAAAAAAAAAAAACAAAGCTAGAGGCATCACAATTCCAGATTTCAAGTTATATTACAAAGCCATAGTAGTCAAAACAGTATGAAACTGGCACAAAAATAGACACATAGATCAATAGAACAGGATAGAAAACCCAGAAACAAACTCAGGATTATATGGTCAACTAATCTTCGACAAAAGAGGCAAGAATATGCATTGGAGAAAAGACAGTCTCTTCAACAAATGGTGTTGGGAAAACTGGACAGCTACATGCAAAAGAATGAAATTGGACCACTTTCTCACACCATACACAAAAATGTACTCAAAATGGATTAAAGACCTAAATGTGAGACCTGCAACCATAAAATTCCTAGAAGAGAGCATGGGCAGTAATTTCTCTGACATCGCCCATAGCAACATTTTTTCTAGATAGGTCTCCTGAGGTAAGGGAAATAAAAGCAAAAATAAACTATTGGGACTACCTCAAAATAAGAAGCTTCTGCACTACTAAGGAAGCAATCAACAAAACTAAAAGACAACCTACTGAATAAGAGAAGATATTTGCAAATGACATCTGATAAAGGGTCGGTATTCAAAATATGTAAAGAACAGATACAACTGAACATCAAAAAACAAATAATCCAATTAACAAAAGGGCAGAAGACATGAGTGAACATTTCTCCAAAGAAGATATCCAGATGGCCAACAGACACATGAAAAGATGCTCAACATCACTCATCATCAGAAAAATGCAAATCAAAACTACAATGAGTTAGGAGCTCACACCTGTCAGAATGGCTAAAATCAAAAACACAAGAAACAACAAGTGGTGAGGATGTAGAGAAGAAAGAAACATTATGCACTGTTGGTGGGAATGCAAACTGGTGTAGCCACTCTGGAAAACATTATATGGAGGTTCCTCAAAAAATTAAAAATAGAACTACCCTATGATCCAGTAATCACACTCCTGGGTATTTACCCAAAGAATATAAAAACACTAATTTGAAATGATACATGCCCTCCTATGTTTACTGCAGCATTATTATTTACAATAGCCAAATTATGGAAGCAGCCCAAAAATCCATTGGTAGATGAATAAAGAAGATGTGATACACATACACACACACACACACACACACACACACACACACACAGAGGAATATTATTTAGCCATAAAAAGAATGAAATCTTGCCATTTGCAATATGGATGGATCTAGAGAATACAATCCTAAGTGAAATAAGTCAGTCAGAGAAAGACAAATACCATATGATTCCACTCATATATGGAATTTAAGAAACAAAACAAGTGAGTAAAGGAAAAAAAGAGAGTCAAACCAAGAAACAGACACCCCCCCCCCAAAAAAAAACTCTTAACTATAGAGAATAAACAGATGGTAACCAGAGGGGAGGTGGGAGGAGCAATGAGTGAAGTGGGTGAAGGGAATTAAGAGTACATTTATCTTGATGAGCATGGAGTAACACATAGCATCACTGATTCGCTATATCATACACCTGAAACCAATGTAACTGTTAACTATGTTATAATAAAATAAAATTTAAAAAAAAAAAGGAAAGAAGAGGGTATTTTAATAGATTTTCCAGATAATTGTGGATATTCTTTGGTGCTAAACCAAAACTGAACATGTGGTTACTTTGTTTGTTTCTGTTGTTTTTAAGATCAGAGAAATTTAAAGTTGAAATATGGATTTTGAAACCAGTACAATGAAATTTTTATACCTGTTACATACTTTCAGATCTCTTATTTTGTTTTGAATATCGAATGGATCTCTTACCCATACACGACTCTGTGACATTACACACTAGTCATCTGGAAAATGCTGGCTCATTGAGTTATGCAGATCTTCTAAATATTGACACATTTGATTAAACAATATAAAAAAATCACATTTGCTACTATCACCACCAATCTTATCAAAAAGTCTTAGCTCATAGTGGCTGATAAAAGTGTTCTGAATGCCTCATTTTCACATAAAAGCTTGTATTGACATCTGATAAAGGGTCGGTATTTGTATTGTATCATCAACAATTAATATCAGTTATTTTCCTTATAGCTATGGTTTCATTTTTAAGAAAGTGTCTGCCAATAATTGAAGTTTGAATAACCAAAACTAACTAAACAATTATGAGCATATTACATGACTTCTCTACGACTAAAATGGGGATAATCATAACAATTACCTCATTGTCTGGCTGTGAGGATTAAATGAGTTAATGTATGGATAATACTTAGAACATTGCCTTGTATATAAGTGATATATTACCTACGAAGTTGATTAATTTTTTGTTTTTCGTTTTAGTTTTTTGTTTCTTTAAACACATAGAAAATTCTAATCAAGTTTAGGTAAATCAGAGTAGACATTCTGAACCTCAAAGACTCACTGAAAGTTTTGGAATGCCTGGCCAAGAATGCTTAGGGTACCAACTATCCAACATCTACTGTTAGCCTCGTATAGAAGGATTCCAATCAGGCCTAAGCAAACCCAGCCCAGCACCTTCCCAGACTAAGTAAGACCTCTCTCCTTAACACTCGACTTCTCAGAGGGCATTGAACACACTAGTAATGACTTTACTGTCCAAGTTTAGGCTCTGTTTTACTAATAAAGATAAAAATACCATTGCTTCAAATCCTACACTAGGAAACTAACACCAAAAATCTTGTTGGTTGCTTCAAAATAATTCCAAGTATTTTGAAAATCATTATAATTAATTAACATGTTACAATTGGTTTGGAGGGTACATGTTGACGTCTTATTTACCAAGAATTAACATCTATAAACAGTAATACAGAGCAGTGGTTCTCTACTAGAGACAGTTTTGCTGCTGGGAACATTGGCAATATGTGGAGGCATTTTTATTGTCACAACCCAGATTATTCCATTGGAATCTAGTGGGTAGAAGCCAGGGATGCTGCTAAACTACAACACACAGGACAGCTCCTTACAACAAAGAATCATCCAGCCCCAAATGTCAGTAGTGCTAAGATTGAGACACCCTGTTGTAGAGTATTCAATTATAAACAGTATTCCTGTAATTCAGACTAAACACAGCAGTCTAAAAACACTACATTAGCAGGATTTCTTATATTTGCCTTTGTTTTTAGAGACATGTTTAGTTTCCTGAGTAATTCTTAGCTGTCTAGTGCTTATTTACATGGCTAATTTTTCATACATTCCTCCTTTTCCTTTTATTTTCTGTGTATGCACGAAAGGGTGCCTGACACACTTTTTCAGTTCCCATATGTCTCAGAATAGAACTTTATAACCAGTAATCGTGGGTCTGCTCATAATGGACAAAACCATTATCTCACTCAACGTCAATTTCCTCTTTTCTCAAATGATGGAAAACGGACAGGATTAGTGGGTTCCCAGCTGATCCACAAAATCCCAAGTGATGTTTTTAAAGAGAATTAGGGCCAAGAAGCCGGCTTAGCTGAGGGGCCTTGGACCATCCATTCCTGCTTCAACAGGGTGAAACTCTACTATGGGTATCTGGTGTCCACATTAGTTTCCATTCAGACAATGTGCTCTTCTGCTAAAGGACAACTGAGTTTCAAAACTACTGCACTGCCCTGTAAAAAGTTCTCTTCAAATTTTAAAACAAATTCCAAGGTGTTACAGGAAAATTTTTATAAATAAATGTTTTCAATATGCTTCAATTCCATTATTATCCTTTGGAAACTCCTTTACATTCAAAACCCTATTATACTTAGTGATATACTAACAGCGTTTTTCATTGATTAATTATTTCGTACATATTAGGAAACACAGGGCATTTGCTAGGTTTCTTCTGTGCATCAGGCCTGTACCCGACATTACAAAGGATATATTTTTTCTTCTGTTAAGAAGCTGGCAGCAGTTAGGAATAAGACATCCACAAATAAATGTGATAAAATGGAGCAGTATTTATAGGAATCAGTGTGCCTTAAGGAAGGCATCTAAAGGCTTTCAGGAAGGGGAAGGGATTCCATTACTCAGCTCTTGCCTTGTGTAATGTGAGATCAAGGTGGTCAGATGTTCTAATTATTTTCTCAAGAAAAACTAAAAATACAGATGTTTTCTATAAACTATTCCAACTTTTATGTATTGGTAACTTACTAAACACCCTTTTAAAATACCATGTAGACCAAACCCAATACATCTATATGTCATTATTTGGTTCAAGAATGCCAGTTTGAAACTTCTGAATTAGGAACCATTCTATAACCATTTTTTTACAAAGTTAGGTTGTGGTGGCATCATACTGTGGTGCCATTATCCTGATGTTCAGTTAGATGATTTCATTACAATGTGGCTGTGATGATGGGTAGGAGAAAGAGAGGACTAGAAGGAGGACTTTTTTTTTTTATGTTATGTTGATCACCATACATTACATCATTAGTTTTTGATGTAGTGTTCCATGATTCATTGTTTGCGTATAACACCCAGGGCTCCATTCAGTGTGTGCCCTCTTTAATACCCATCACCAGGCTAACCCATTCCCCCACTTTCAAAATGGAGGCAAAATCCAAGGTAGGTTTTCCTTCCTTTCCTTGAGGATTCTGACTTATAATTCTTATCATTTTTGCATTTGAGTTCAAGAAGTCATTCCTATGAATAGCTGAAGAGCTGACTTGACCTTCTATCTACTTGTTCCAATGAACTGAGATTCTTCTTTCACACTTTTCCCTGCAGATGCCACAGTGACCACCAAATGTGTTTTAGAATTCAGAGCAAAGTGTGTCAGCTGTGAAAAACAAATTCTTTATCTATTTGCATTCCTTATTCAGTTACCTAATTCTGAATTGCCAATTATAAAAGCACTCCCCAAAAGATAATTCTATTCACAAGCAATGGATTGTGTTAAATTGTCTAGGGCAAGTTTTAATTTTTTTTCTATAAATGAAAAACAGATTGTAGCTTTAATATTTTAGCTACATATGAGGCAGTCACAAAGGAACAATGAGGTTAATCAATAAATCCAGGAATTTTATCTAAAAAAAGAAAATCTACTCATAATTATTACCCACAGTGGGTTGTTTAAGATATGAAATACAGCAGAAAAGATGTTGATTGATTGCTATGAATTTTTAGCAGCTGTAGCCTTTGAAGCATGAAATACATTAGCATTGTCTTCAATAATTGTTCTGAGTTGATGTTTGTCTTATGAAAAAGGTGCTTAATTTATTCACAAAACAGCCAGTGGCTGAACAAATTAACATGTACAAACAAAATGACCTCTGTATTTTCTTTTTTTTTTTTTTTTAAAGATTTTATTTATTTATTTGACAGAGAGAGAGACAGCGAGAGAGGGAATACAAGCAGGGGGAGAGGGAGAGGGAGAAGCAGGCTTCCCGCGGAGCAGAGAGCCCGATGTGGGGCTCGATCCCAGGACCCTGGGATCATGACTTGAGCCGAAGGCAGACGCTTAACGACTGAGCCACCCAGGCGCCCCAAAATGACCTCTGTATTTTCAATGGACACAACTAAAGGACAATGTCAGAAATAACCTGCACCTTACATAATTGATAAAATTATAATTTAATGTTCATTGTTAAAATACATTTGTCCTTTATAAGTTTTAAATATTACCAGCTTCCAGTAAAGTTTATTGTATCATTATATTTGCAGTATAGAATGTTCTATTGTAAAGAATAATTGTCATGCAGTTAAAGGAAAATAGAATATTGCTGCTTAGACACTTCATTTGGTTGTTGCATGATTTTTTTTTTAGTTATTCTTGTTATTAAAAGATATTCAAAGCAAGATGACAAAATCAGGCTTTATTGCATAGCCAGAGCATTTTCTTTTAAGTACAGTTTTCCTTGAATATAACCTGATGGAGAAAACCAAATGGTTGATTTCATCACAATTAGGAAATGTTAAGACATCACAGTGCTTCAGACACTTGTTACATAGTTTTGTTAATCTTTCTATCGCACTATAAGAAGGGAACCATCCAATTTTTTCAAGATTGCATAAAATCCTGCAACTCTTAGTATATTGCTTTTCACAAGCAAGATCGACTGAGATAACAATTTTTGGAGGTTTAATCATTGCATAAAAATATAAAGTACTTTTTTCCCCTAAAAAACATGTTCACATGTTTCATCTTTTTGCCTCCAAATCACTCTCTAAAACTTTACAGACAGATATTATTGCTACCAAAAGAAGGGTACAATAATCAGATTCAGAACTCAGCTTCAACTTTAATCATTTTCTGTTCATGCTGCCAACATATTTATGCATTATGTTATATTAGTTACTATTTATACATTTTCATTAGACTTTCAGCAAAATGAAAATGTTGAAATCTTTGTTCAGATAACTTCAAACTTGCATGTGTATATTTGTTGGAGAGACTGAGAAAGCAGGAGAACTTTAGACTAGAGAACAAGAAAACACTTTCTAAGCCATCCATATATTTTAGTGTCTGAAGGCTTATACTTTGAGAGGCAAGTGGCATGCCCAAGAGTGCATAACTTAGGCCTGAGACAATATAACAGGGAGGACATGAGATGCTTGGGTCCATCTATGGCTCATCCTGTACTTAACTGCTACTAATGCATTACAAACAAATGACAAAAAGTCATAGAGCTATATAAGTAACTTACAGGAAATATATTGATGAATTGTTTAGTGTGGGTGACAGATAGCTCATCAACATGTTCCATTCAAGAAAAAAGTGATTTTTAGGGGCGCCTGGGTGGCTCAGTTGATTAAGCATCTGCCTTCAGCTCAGGTCATGATCTTGGGGTCCTGGAATCGAGCCCCGAATCGGGCTCTCTGCTTGTCAGGGAGTCTACTTCTCCCTTTCCCTCTGCCATTCCCCTGCCTGTGTTCTCTCTCTCTCTCTCTCTCAAATAAATAAATAAAATCTTTCAACAATGTGGATGGAACTAGAGGGTGTTATGCTAAGCGAAATAAGTCAATCAGAGAAAGACATGTATCATATGACCTCACTGATATGAGGAATTCTTAATCTCAGGAAACAAACTGAGGGTTGCTGGAGTGGTGGGGGGTGGGAGGGATGGGGTGGCTGGGTGATAGACATTGGGGAGGGTATGTGCTATGGTGAGGGCTGTGAATTGTGCAAGACTGTTGAATCACAGATCTGTACCGCTGAAACAAATAATACAATATACGTTAAAAAAAAAAAGAAGAAGATAGCAGGAGGGGAAGAATGAAGGGGGGGGAATCGGAGGGGGAGATGAACCATGAGAGATGCTGGACTCTGAAAAACAAACTGAGGGTTCCTGAGGGGAGGGGGGTGGGGGAATGGGTTAGCCTGGTGATGGGTATTAAAGAGGGCACGTTCTGCATGGAGCACTGGGTGTTATGCACAAACAATGAATCATGGAACACTACATCAAAAACTAATGATGTAATGCATGGTGATTAACATAACAATAAAAATTTTTTTAAAATTGGAATTATGGAAAATTATAAAGAGGAAATTAAATGAAAATCAACTATAATTCTAAAAAAGTGATTTTTATATTGCCTTCTAAAAAGAAGAGATCTGTTTACTATAGGATTCTTGGTTGAGAAGCACAGTGGTTTTATGATGCACATTAGGAGCTAGAGCAGAACTGGATAGCTGTGCAGATATAAGGTAAACAATGCCAGTTCCTAGAGCAAATATCACCAATAAGGGAGAAAAGCCAGTGCTAGGTTTGGGTGAAGGGGAAAGTAAGGAATATCTGCTGGTGGGTGAGAAAGATAAAAATACTAACGGAAATTTTTTACTTGTTTGAGCAGGTTTAATTATGTAAATTCTCTTTTTCTATAACTCCTCAAAATCTTCAGTAAATTTTGCATTGAATACTATTGTTTTTTTGAATATATCTGTGTGTGAGAGAGCGATAGAGAAAAGAGACAGAAAGAAAAGTTCTAGTGAGTAACATGTGCTGCTTTCTTTTCTAATCAATGTGGAGTTGATGTTCATCTCACAAAAATTTATTTATGTGCTTGAGGATAAAAGAACCACTAACATCTGAAGTTGGTCGATTGATCTTTCTATTATCTATCTATCATCTATCTCTATCTATCTATCTATCATCTATCTATCATCTATCATCTATCTATCATCATCTATCATCTATCTATCATCTATCCTAGAACCACAACAATGTTCTAGATCCTGTATTAAATAAGTATGCATTAAAAAATACTTTAGATAAACAGAAATGTTTATCTAAACTCTTTAACACTGGGTGATTTTTAGTTTATCCTTTTAATAATTTCACATTTTTCTAATTATTAATAATAAACACACTTGTAGTTTAAAATTAAAATTTAAGGATATCAAGACAAAAAGAAAATTAAGGCTCCCCTTTTGCTATGGTCTGTGTACTCCTGAAATTTATATATTTAAATCCTGACCCCCAAATGTAATGGTATGGATTTTGAGGGGCGCTTAAATCATAAGGGTGGAGTTCTCATGAATGGGATTACTGCCTTATAAAAGAGGCTCCAGGGAGACTCCTAGCCCCTTCCACCATGTGAGGACACAATGAGAAGGTGCTGACTATGAACCAGAGAGAGGGTCCTCACCTGAAGGCAACCAATGTTGGCACCCTGATCTTGGACTTCAGCCTCCTGAACTGGGAGGAAAAGAAAAAATCTGTTGTTTATAAGCTATTCAGTCTATGGCACTTTGTTTTAATAGCCCACATGGACTAAGACACCATTCTTTTGTGAAAAGTTATAGTCAAAACTTAACTAGGAGCACCATTAACTACAGAGAAGAAAAATAAGATCTAGCTTCAGTGCATACCATTATCTCTTAAAATTTGAAGGATGGCAGGATTTAACTGTGGAAACAGGAGTTTCATATGATTTTGTTCACTTTTTTGAAACTTAGCAAGAGCTCTCCTGCATTTGGTTTCTATTTGGTGCTATTTTTAAGACTGAGAGCTTAAAATCCTTCTCAACTACATCCCAAATGAAACACAAAAAATAGCAATGTCTCCCTCATAGGGCTGCTTTAATAATTATTAGATGAGATACTATGTGAAAAAAGCTTACAGTAGTACCTGGCACATAGTAAGTTTTCAGTAATTATTAAATGTTTTATTATTAATAAAATTACTGTTGCAAAGCAAAAATTATAAATATCTCTTTGGAGGGGGAAAACACATGGTTTTGTTAAATTCTGACAGTCTAATTTATCTGTAGGAACAAAACAGATAGTTATCATATTTGTTGCGCCAACCCTGGTAGGATTTTCTACCTGAAAATAGCATTGCCTGAGAGGAGTCTAACTAGTTATTTCTAGCTTGACCCATTCATCAGCCACATAAAAATAGTCCCCATGATTTAACTAAGCATATGCTTTTTTGGTAGAATGCTTCTGTCTTTTAAAAAATGTCAACTTTTCTTGAACTTTATTTTAGTGCCAGTGAAAATGGCATTGGTGTATTTTTTTTTCCATTTTTAATTTTTTTTTCTAGTGAAGGTGTCTGTTCAATTAAAAACAGAGTAAGTAGGGAATTTAAGACCTTCAAATAAAAAAAATTACATTAATTAGTTAAGATGGTTATCCAATCTAAGCCTATTTCCATACAGAAAATGAGTAGATTAGGCTAGATTTTCTCTAAAATCTCTGCCAATTAGTTAAAGCTATAAATATGTGGATTTATAATATTCCCCATACTCAGGGCTTTAACATGGTATGGGCAGGACGTAGAAATATCATCTAAAAATTAATGAATCCCATATTCTAATCCTAAACTATATTTAGTTAGTCTGTTTATAAGCAGCATTAAGAAAAAAAAAATCAAATTATAATGACCAAAGCCAAAATTTCAGGGATTCAAAGTCCTCGGATATGACCCTTTCTAGATATTAAATGATTATGATTTCTGTCCAACTGTTTCTGCATCAAAGGAAGTAATTAAAACATGTTTAAATCATCACTGTTCTTCACACAACTCCTCTGGAAAACAAGACTCTAGTCATTCTAGATCTCAAGGCATGTAAAATCCAAGCTATAGTATTTCCAAAGCCTTTTTTTCTAACTTCACTGCACTTTGAGGTATAATTAGTTAACTTACATTATAATTAAAATCAGGGTAGTATGTCAAAATAAATTGCATAGTATTGTTCTTCACTTTTTCCTAACAAATACCTCAAAACTCATTTTTGCAAACTAATTTTTTAGGTAAAGATGGAAAGTATAGAATTTTTTTAAAAAAACTTGCTCCTTGATATCACATATTAAAATAGCAGTTTGCCTTTTCCTCTGCTTTCTTTGTTTTTGATCACGCACCATGGTATAGAAACAGCATTTTCAGACCTAACATGACAGAAGAGTGGATCTGCGTCAATTCTTGAACTTCAGCTTCCTCACTATTTTACTTACACATGGCAAAACTATCTTATGCTTAAACTTCAGGAAAATCCAACATATTAAAAATGTTTTTATTTATAAAATGAGTTTTCACATTGAATGCAGATAGCTTATAAGTTTTGACAACATGTATTAGAAAGTGTTTCCATATCCTGGGAGACATATCATTAAATAGACTAAAAGTTTCCATAAAAATGTAAGGCATAGGGATTTAAGCCTTTGTCTGTTTGCATTTATTAAGCAATATATTAGTATTTAATAATTATGAACATTAAGTAGAAATGCCTAGATGTTTCTACCAAAAACATTAAAAGTCAAACAATATAGTAAAGTTTTTTACAATTCAAAGACTTTTTTTAGTATTATATTGTTTTCAGGTATAAAATATGATGATTCAACATTTCTATATATTACTCAGTGCTCATCACGATAAGTGATAAGTGTACTATTAATCCCCTTTATCTATTTTACCCATTCCCCCCACTCACCTCCCTTCTGGCAACCACCAGTTTGTTCTCTGTATTGAAGAGTCTGTTTTTCTTTGCTTATCTCTTTTTTTCTTTGTTCATTTGTTTTGTATCTTAAATTCCACGTGTGAGTGAAATCATATGGTCTTTGCCTTTCTCTGACTCACTTATTGCACTCAGCATAATACCATCTAGGTCCATCCATGTGTTGCAAATCACAAGATCTCATTCTTTTCATGGCTGAGCAATATTCAAAAATTATATCTATATCCATTGATATCTATATCTATATGTATATCTATATACATATATCCCATATCTTCTAAACCCACTCATCTATCAATGGACATTTGGGTTGCTTTCATATCTTGGCTATTATAAATAATGCAGCTATAAATACAGGGGTGCATGTATCTTTTTGAATCAGTATTTCTTTCTTCTTTGGGTAACTTTCCAGTAGTGGAATTACTGGATCATATGGTAATATTATTTTTAATTTTTTAAGGAACCTCCATACTGTTTTCCACAGTGGCCGAACATTACATTGCCACCAACAGTGCATGTGGGTTCCTTTTTCTCCAATCCTCACCAACACCTGTTATTGCTTATCTTTTTGATTCTAGCCATTCTGACAGGTGTGAGGTGATATTTCACTATGGTTTTGATTTTCATTTCCCTGATGATTAGTGATGCTGAACATCTTTTCATGTATCTGGTGGTCATCTGGATGTCTTCTTTGGAAACATGTCTATTCAAGTCCTCTGCCCATTTTTTAAATTGAATATTTGGTTTTATGGTGTTGAATTGTATGAGTTCTATATATATTTTGGATGTTAACCCCTTATAGGATATATTATTTGCAAATACCTTTTCCCATTCAGTAGGTTGTTGATTGCTTCCTTAGCTGTGCAAAAACTTTTTATTTTGGTGTAGTCCTAATAATTTATTTTTGCTTTTGTTTTTCTTGCCACAGAAGATATATCTAGGAAAATGTTCCTATGGCTAATGTCACAGAAATTACTGCCTATGTTTTCTTCTAGTTTCACGTCTCACATTTAGGTCTTTAATCCATGTGGAACCTATTTTTATGTATGGTGTGAGAACGGGGCCCAGTTTCATTCTTTTGTATGTAGCTCTCCAGTTTTCCCAGCACCATTTATTGAATAGACTGTTCCCCCCCCCCCACCCCCATTGCATATTCTTGCCTCCTTTGTTGTAGATTAATTGACCATATACTCATGGGTTTGTTTTGGGGCTCTATGCTGGTCTATTGATCTAGGTGTCTATTTTTGTGCTAGTACCATACTGTTATGATTACTACAGCTTTGTAGTGTATCTTGATAGCTGGGATTGTGATATCTCCAGCTTTGTTCTACTTTTTCAAGATTGCTTTGGCTATTTGTGGTATTTCAGGGTTTCATACAAATTTTAGTATCATTTGTTCTAGTTCTGTGAAAAATACTGTTGGTATTCTGATAGGGATTGCAATAAATCTGTAGATTGCTTGGGTAGTATGGGCATTTTAACAATATTTGTTCTTCCAATCCATGAGCATGGAATAGCTTCCCATTTGTTTGTGTTGTCTTCAGTTTCTTTCATCAGTGTTTTATAGTTTTAGACTACAAGTCTTTTACCTCCTTTGTTAAGTATATTCCTAGGTATTTTATTATTTTTGGTGCAATTGTAAATGGGATTGTTCCCTTAATTTCTCTTTCTGCTACTTCATTATTAGTGTACAGAAATGCAATGGATTTCTGTATATTGATTTTCTATCCTGCAACCTTACTGAACTCATTTATTAGTTCCAGTAGGTTTTTAATGGAGTCTTTAGGGTTTTCCATACATAGTATCATGTCATCTATAAATAGTGAAAGTTTTACTTCTTCCTTTCCTGTTTGGATGCCTTTTATTTCTTTTTTCTTGTCTGATTGCTGAGTCTAGGGATTATAGCACTATGTCGAATAAAAGTGGTGAAAGTGATCATCCTTTTTTTGCTCCTGACCTTAGGGGAAAAGCTCTCAGTTTTTCACCATTGAGTATGATGTTAGCTGTGGGTTTTCCCATATGGCCTTTATAATGTTGAGGTATGTTCCCTCTAAACCCACTGTCTTGAGAGGGTTTTGTTTTAAGATTTTATTTATTTATCTGTCAGAGAAGGGGGGACACAAGCAGGAGGAGTGGCAGGCAGAGGGAGAAATGGGCTCCTTGCTCAGTGGGGAGCCCAATGCGGGACTTGATCCTGGACCCTGGGATCATGACCTGAGCCAAAGGCAGATGCTTAACCACTGAGCCACCCAGGTGTCCCTCTTAAGAGTTTTTATAATGGATGGATGTGGTGCTTTTAAAATGCTTTTTCTGCATCTGTTGAGATGATCATATATTTTTTATCCTTTCTCCTGTTAATGTGAAGTGTCATGTTGATTTGAAAATATTGAACTGCCCTTTCATTCCAGGAATGAAGCCCACTTGATCATGTTGAATGCTTTTTTTAAAGTATTGTTGGATTTTGTTTGCTTGCATTTTGTTGAAGATTTTTACATCTATGTTTATCAGAAATATTAGCCTGTAGTTTTCTCTTTTTTTTGTAGTATCTTTGTCTGGTTTTGGTATCAGGATAATGCTGGCCTCATAAAATGAATTCATAAAATTTCCTTCCTCTTCTATTTTTTTGTAACAGTTTGAGAAGAATAGGTATTGATTCTTCTTAAATGTTTGGTAGGATTCACCTGTGAAGCCATCTGGTCCTGGGTTTTTATTTGTTGAGAGTTTTTTGATTATTGGTTCAATTTCATTGCTTGTAATCAGTCTGTTCAAATATTCTACTTCCTAATTCAGTTTTGGAAGGTTTTGTGTTTCTAGGAATTCATCCATTTCTTCTAGGTTGTCCAATTTGTTGGCATATAATTTTTCATAATATTCTTTTATAACCCTTTGTATTTCTGTAGTGTTGGTTGTTATTTCTCTTCTTCTGTTCCTGATTTGGTTTATTTGAGTCCTTTTTTTTTTTCTTCTATGAGTTTGGCTACTGGTTTATCAATTTTGATGATCTTTTCAAAGAACCAGCTCTTAGTTTCATTGATTTGTTCTATTTTTTATTTGTTCATTTTTATTTATTTACTTTGTGTGTGTGTGTGTGGTTTCTGTTTCATTATTTTCTGCTCTAATCTTTGCTATTTCCTTCCTTCTACTGGTTTTGGATTTTGTTTGTTCATTTTCTAGCTCCTTTAGGTATAAGGTGAGGTTGTTTCTTTGAAATTTTTTTTTTTTTTTGCTTCTGGAGGTAGGCCTTTATCTCTATGAACTTCCCTCTGAGAACAGCTTTTGCTGCATCCCAAAGATTTTGGATTATTGTGTTTTCATTTGTCTCCACTGGTAATTTTTTTATTTCAAAAGAAAATACTTCAAAATAGGAGTTTCTTCATACTGTTACATGACCGCTTGTTTTTGGTACTTTTTTGTCATTTTATTTATTTTAGTTTACCAAATTATCAATTTAATATGTTTAATCCTCTTTATTTTATATATAGTATTGCATTAGAATATGAAAATATAAGAATATAATAGTTTATATAGAAAGCATCTATTTTATTCAACTACTTAAACAATCTTAGTGAAATTAAATTTTCTTTTGAGAATATCAAATAGCATGGAGAACACTTTCTCTAAAATACTTGAGCTGTGAAAATAAGCAAAAGACAGAGGCCAATTCCCTCCTTTTAGTATTAAGTTAATTAGAGGTATTGGTTAAATATACCTAAATCATGAAGCACTCACAGCACACCAAAGCAGTTTTTTAATTCACAGAAAATACAAGCATGTACTCCCCCACCTCCTGAACTCCTGCCACACTACAGGGATATAATGAATCTTTTAAAAAACTAAATATATAAATAAAATCTTGGTAGTTGAACTGTCTAGTGGAGAGTGTGTATATTTATATAATTAATTTTTTAATCTTAATTTTACTGAACTAATCTTCATTTTACTGAAAATAAAAATGAAGAAGACAATCTCTGAATTTTAAACATTCTCACAGAAACAAAAAATGCAATTAGTGATGTGGTGAATTTAAACATGGTCAGGAAAGAGAATAGCTGTATCTATTATCCTCTTGATTTCTTTCTTTTTTCTCCTGTTTCTCCTCAACTCTCACATATATAAAGTCAAAATCCATTCCTAAGTCAAACTTAGAACTTCAACTCCATGTAGTAACTCAAGGAGAATGTCATTTATAAGATTAATACATATATATTTAATAAGATAAATGCTATGGTTAAATTGTGAGAAACTAAGCCATTACAAATTATTGCAATATCCACATTAGAAATACAGAATATAAGCATTACAGAGAATTTATTTGTTCATTTAACTAACATAAAAACATTTTTGCTCTAATGACTTTAGAAATAAAAATGTGGGATCAGCATAAAAATAAAGAATCTCACAATAGTTATAGGTTTTTGAAGATACAGTAAAAATTATTGAGAAAAATGAGAATTTTTATTTTTAAAAGTCAGACATAAAGAGTTCCTTAATGAAACCTTTCAAAAGCCTTCTTGGAACTCAAATAAATAATTAAAATAGTTTTGTTAACAGCTAACTCTGTGGGAATCAGAAACATATGGAATAAAGAAAAACTCCTTGAGGTCAAACTCATTAAAGGTTTTGCTAATGCAAAACATTTGAAAAACAGCATAAAAGCTAGCTGACTCTAAAACAACTCAGATT